>NC_143565.1:88594166-88905000 GCF_054136105.1 Typopeltis vanoorti
GGATCCAAGTCACATTCCACAGGGTAGCCAAGAACCACATCTAATTCATCTTAATGACCTGGTACGTAATCTGTCAAAGCAACAAGCAGAACTTTTAGGATCCAGGGTGCAAGAATGGAATCTGTTGGCTAAAGGTAGGAGGTTATTCATATTTAGAAAAAGAAGGGAGAAACTAACGGAGTTAAATGGACTGATGGAAGAATTAGAACTTGACAAACCCGAAGAATGGAAGCTATTTGTTAATTCCTATAAATTCAGTTTGAAGGTAGTTTTGTTTCACAGTGCGAACAATTAAAAATCTTCGATAGTTTTGACTTATTTCGTATAAATAGGAAGTCAGCACATCTTCTTGCACGAAATACAATGGAACACAAAGAACAATACTGGTGTGTGACGAATTAAAGGTCATCGCACTCTTGCCTGGATTATAGGGTAGTTAATTATTGCTGTTTCCTTTGTGTGTGTGTGTGTGTGTGTGTGGTACAATTTCAGCAATAATAATTTTCGCAATCATTGTATCCGATTTACTCGTAAAGAGATTATTTTGTCCACAAAAATCTATTCATTCGCATTTCAGCTTCGATCTTATTGACCATTATTTCCAGAAGAAAGAGAACTTCATTAGTTCATGCTAAGTTACAATAATTATTTTAATATAATGTTAACAGATTCTCATTTCTAACCTTCGACTTTGAGTCTAATGTGAAATACTGGAATGTTTATCAATGATGCCTTAAAACGCGTAGATATCTACAATGCTAATAGATGTCAGTGGTAGCTATTCAAGAATAATGATAATACGAATTTCAAATCTCAGATGCGAAAGTAGGAACTATTTAATTAAAATATGGATATTTATTTCTTTATTTTAATTTTCTGGATTGTTCAAATAGCGAAAAGTTTAATGGGAGTATGTGATGTTTAAACTACGCTACCGGCCAAGATGTCCTATAGACGTCAAGGTTATCATGGATGCGAAGTGCATATTAAAATTGTAATACCATTGATATTAAATTGAAATGTATGATGGATACGAAGCGTATGAGGATGCTTATTTGATCCATAATGGCCAGTAAGGTGGAGAATTGACTTTTATTCATCAATACTGATTATTGTTATTATTATTTTTAACTACATCATCTTATGTTAAGTAATCAGATGTCGCTGAGCGTGCTTATTTCTTTCGACTGCCTTCATTAATAAAATGAATCTTTTTGCATCGTGTTGTTACAATTTGTGGTCGTGCTATTTTAATGACTGGCTGCTAGTAGCCGAGATTCGTTTTTCTTTTCCTTCCCCCATTTTTTGTGTTTTCTATAATTATGTTCTCTTTACTTTGAGCAAAGTAATATATGATTGATTATGTAAAATGGTTAATAATGTTATACGAATCGTGTAGGATTCCTTTCTCTTAAACGTGAGTTCTCTGAATCTTATCTCGTACAATATATTCATTAAGAGTAAATGATGTGTTTAAAGTAATGCATTTATAGACAATAACTATGGGTTACATGGGTGTACAAATGTAGTCTATCACGCGTAATGAAACATAACAATTCTTTGTTGATAAATCAGGATTTCACGACTGAGATTTGCTGTTGTTACCATGGAGATTTACATTTGAAATGAATTAATTTAGAGATTTTGAACAATCCGGTACACATTACTGTTGAAGGTGAAATCATATCAAACACAATTAGAGAATATCTCATCATTATCATCATAACGCTAATTACGGATATAGACCATATTAGTTTGTTCCGGTCTCGTTATCCATCTAATATCCTCTTTTGAGGTGCACCTGGCCTTATCTTCCAATTGGTTTTATTTCTTTAGGATATCGGATATTTTGGCTATTGGATTTACATGTTTTATCCACTTTTTAGTTCTTTTAAAATATCTTCGTTCCGTTTTTGGTCTAATAATGTGTATTTTGCAGTTCTCCTCATAAATCTCATTTCACTTGTTTTTATTCTTTGTTTATCTTGTTTGTTTATTGTCCAAATTTTCGCTGTCATATAATAATGTGGGCACTGCTAAAGGATTGTATATTTTCAAGCGTGTTTCTTTTTTGTACAATATTTGGATTATCATCATCACATGTTCACTGGACATTTACAGATGCCGTATGGTCACTCCGATGCTAGGTGATCACCAGGCCTCGCCATGTAGTCCTGTTGTATGCTTTTCTGGGGACTTCAACTCTCTGACGATCAGTCACTCCACACACCATCCATCTCATTGACAGTCTACCCCTTCCTCTTTTTCCAGAGAAGTCTCCCTTCCATCCTTTCAATGTGTCCAAAATATTTTTCAGTAATTCTTGGCGCCTTTTGTGATGTGACATCCTTTTTAGCAACTCGTATGGTAAAGTATTATAAGTTCTGCATCACTTCAACCTGAGTAATTACATCTAGGTCTGGCTCCCACTGACGAGACCTCAAAAAAAGATCGAAACCGGTCTGGATAATGAACCTCCCATAATGTATAACATCATACATGTCCGCTAGCAGATGTGTTTTACATAATGGGAAATACAAAGGATAGTGATCAGAGCTTACTCCACCTTTACTACGAGTTGCCCCTGCCATGAAAGGTTTGCTTACGCTTGGATCCGCCGAAACTTTTATAGTTTCTATATTCGGCATGAAACTCTTGTAGTTTCTCTATTCGGCTTCGAAATAATGTTGAATTCAATATCCATTTAATTTGAATAATTTTAACTTTCTTCTGTCAGTATCCTTGAGGAGCCTTAAAGTTTTACTGATCTTTTCTAATATCCATTCATTTGTACGCGTTTCAGTATATGATATCCTCAACAGCCTTCTGTAACACCACATCTGAAACGCAGCTATCATTTTCTTATCTGACTTCTTTAGGTTCAATATTTAGGTAGAACACTCAATTTATCAGGCATATAACATGTAAAATTTTTGAAGTTTTTAATTTTATGTCTTTTTCCTCCTTCATATAATATTTATCATTAATAACTATTTTACTTCTAACTGGAGTATGTCCACAAAATATCAGTGTTTTAGTTTTATCTATGGATAATTTCATTCCAAACTGTTCTACAATGTGAGTATCTCATTGTAGAACAGTTTGATAAGAATATGTCAAAATGAGATGCGAATAATGAGAATACTCTCGAACTAAAATGAGAATGTCTCATTTAATGTTTTATTACGTTTTTAGTATAAAATGTTGATTATCGTCTGGAATTACGTCGAGACATGAGACGATGTCTGACAGCTGATATTCGCTGAAACGGCTTGTATCTTTTCCGAGGAGTTTCGGAGATTAAACAAATAAACAAACAAACAAAAAACTGTTAACATTTAGAATTAAAAAAAAAAAAAGCACCGCATTCCTGATCCATCCGTCCGTGAGATTCAGTTGTCTTGAAAGACAGACAGTCACCATAATGGATATCCCGTCAAGAATAGTTACTATAGTAAAGGTGTAATAGTAGAAATGTCTGATGTTTATTATTAGTAGTATGAGTAGAATGCTAAATGTGGGGCATGTTACTTATAGCTCACATAACAGGAATAGTACCATTCTTTCAGTACGTCTTTTGCACGTGTAGACTCCTGTTCATGTTTAGATACATCCTGTGATAACCACAGGTTATTGGTATTAGTCAAACATGGCTGACTGTAGATGATATAGCTAGTGGGATTGAATGTGATGGGTATAGTGTGTTCAGGAATGACAGGGAGAATAAAATGGGGGGGGGAGGAGTATTGTTGATGATAGCTGATGAGCTGCAGCCAAGGAGAATAGAAGTTGAATTGCAGGATAGAGAAAAGAGCACATTTGAGGCCATTTGGTGTGAGATTGTGGCTAGCAGAACTAAATAAACAATTGGGTGCTGCTATAGACCAGTTGATGGAAAAGATGGTGGTGACAGTATGCACAAGCAAATAGAAGAAATGAGTGGAAGGAGGGTGATTATTATGGGAGATTTCAACTATGGTCGCATTGATTGGAGTGAGGAGAGGACACACGGGAGGAAGGAATTGGATTTTATTCGGTTATTAAGGGATAACTATCTGCGACAGCATGTAATGGAAAATACTAGGGGTCAGAGAGTGCTTGACCTAGTAATTACATCTGAGGATTTGGCTGTAACAAATATGTCGACATTGCCACCAATCGGTGAGAGTGATCATAGGGTCTTGACATGGGAGGTGGCTAAAGGTGTAGAATTTTCAATTAAGACAGGGTACATGTGGAATTATCGGGCTGGAAAGTATGACAAGCTTAGGAGTTTGATTGGTTCAGTGCCATGGCATGTACAACTGCAAGGACTAGAAGTCGATAGTGCATGGGAGGTAGTTAAGAAGTGTTTGCATGAAGCAATGGCTGACTGTATACCTAGAGTCCGAATAATAAATAAACTAGGGGTTAAATGGATGAATAACACCATTAAGCTTGAGCTGCAAAAAAAAAGAAACAACTATGGAGGGAATTTAAGGAGAAAGGTGACCGGCAGGCACACGAACGGTATAAAGCGCAGGCCAGAAGGGTAACGAGTGTGGTAAGAAAAGCAAAAAAGGATTACGAAAGAACATTGGCCATGCAAGCTAAAGAGAATCCTAAACAGTTTTTTAGATATGTAGCAAGTAAAAGGAAAAATGTACATGGCAGAATGATTTTAAAGAATGCCGATGGTAGGGAGGTAACTGAATCAGTTGATATAGTTGAGTTACTGAGTGAGCACTTTGCAAGAATATATCATCCAGGTGGTGACATTGCAGAAACGAATGTACCAGTAGATTATACGGGAATTGTGGTGAATGAAGTGGAGGTGAGGAGTCTATTGCATAACCTCAATGTCAATACATCTGTGGGATTGGATGGTATACCAGCTCGTGTTGTACGAGAAGCAGCTAAAGAATTGTCAGTACCCTTGACCATTTTGTTTAACTTGAGTCTCGGGTCTGGGTTAGTCCCGAGGGGTGGAAAGAGGGGAAAATAGTTCCACTGCATAAAAGTGGTTCCAAGACTGCTGTTGTAAATTACCGACCGATTAGCATATCAGGAATCATTGTCAAGGTCTTAGAGAAATTTGTCAAGAAAAGAATACAGGATTGGATAGATGAAAATGGGATATTGTACGGGGGACAACATGGTTTTGTGAAGGGTAGATCATGCTTCAGTAACTTGCTCACATTTTATAACACAGTGACGGCTGAACTGGTAGGGGTAATGGGTTTACAGTAATACTACTGGACCTTGCCAAGGCTTTTGATAGGATACCACATAGAATCCTAATCAGTAAACTGGAGCAGATGGGGATAGATATAGGGTTGGTGAGATGGATAGGAGGGTGGTTGAAGGAGAGATACCAGAGAGTGGTTTATTCAGGAGTGGAGTCTAAAAGACGGCTTGTGACTAGTGGAGTGCCACAGGGCTCTGTTCTTGGACCACTGCTTTTCAATTTGTTCATCAATGATATAGGAAAGGATTTGAGAGGAAGTGTTCTCTTGTTTGCTGATGATGCAAAGTTGGGTAGAGCAATTATGAGTGCACAGGATGTCAAAATTTTACAGGATGATTTGGATAGTTTGGAGGACTGGGCTAGGAAAAATGGAGGTCAATTTAATGTGCCAAAGTGTAAAGTTATGCACTTTGGGTTGAAAAGAATAGCAGCAGTATATCGCATTGGTGGAACCATACTCCAGGAGATTCATGAGGCCAGGGATTTGGGAGTGTTGATGGATAGGGGACACATTGCAAAAGCGACTATCAGCTCACCAAATCGCTTGGCTTCTGAAAAATACTTTAACATGCAGAGACAAACAAGTTGTTTTTCCTCTGTATCGAGCCTTGATAAGACCCCATCTGGACTACTGTGCCCAGTTATGGGCACCAGTGTTTCTTCGTGATGGGGAGGAAGTGGAGAGGATCCAGAGACGAGTGACCAAGATGATAGCAGGTCTGTGGAATGAACCTTATGAGAATAGGTTGAAGATTTGTGGGTTGCAGAAATTGGTCGATAGGCGAAGGAGGGGTGATATGATTGAGACATTCAAATTAATGAATGGTTTCTATAAGATTGATCCAGAAGATATTTTTGAAAATATGACAGGTGGTGGGAGGACTAGGGGCCATGAATGGAAGCTGGGCAAGATTGTGGTTGACAAGGGTGTTAGAGCTAGGTTTTTTACTTGGAGAGTAGTGAATGAGTGGAATAAGCTTCCAGAGTCTGTTGTGGGTGCTACGACCGTGAATGAGTTCAAGGCAAGGTATGATAGATACTGTGTGAATGCCGAATAGTTGTTCTTGACATGATGTTAGGGCCTCCCTCGATGAGTCTGTTGACTCCTTGGAGTTGCCCGGAACAATAATAATAATAATAATAATAATAATAATAATAATAATAATAAAGCATTCTTTTCACGAATCTGTTAGTGTTTCCTTAAAAATCTTGCTATGAGTTTTTGTTACTATTCCTCGGACATTCTCTTCACTTTCATCTATACTTCACACTGTTGCCCGCTAATTCCTGCTGTTTCAAGAGAAGCTGAATGTAAGTTTAATAAATTTTTCACTCCAGCTTTCAGAAGATTCTAAAATCTCTCAGTCTTTCCCATTCTGGAAGGTGCCCTATCTCTCGTACTTCCATATTTAATATAGCGAAAGTCTGTAAAATTCTTGTTCACACTTTGTATAGGGGTGGTACTCGTCTTAGGAAAGCGGAACTCCAAATGAGGTCGGGATATAAAGTCCCAAACAGGTAAACAATTTGTCTAGTTTTTTCATAAACAGTAGAGTGTAGTGGGTATACCGAAAAGGAAACTGTGTAAACCGAACTTTCAGGCAGACGTAAGTGCTGCATCTTGACATAAACTTAGTTGAAGTTTTACATTCACCGTTACATATAAACAGTAGATAAAAGCATTGACGATGACATTTAATGAGGGTTCACAGCTAATCATCATCATCAGAGACAGTGGGAATTTATGATAAAAGAGAAAAAGAATAAACATTTAAAGAATTATTCTAGTAATAAAGATTCTGATGCTAACTCAATTAAGGACATTTCTCCTGACGTACAGTATTCGTAGACAGACAATTTCGCCCTTAAAATGAAAAAAAAAAAAATGAAGGGTTTATTGATAAACCATGAAGAAAGGGGAGGGGAATTTAAAAAATTTATGACATACGGTGTGTATTAACAACCGAATAGTACTATAGTTACTTTATGAAATATTTCTAGTTAAATAATAGCTAGTCTTCAAGAAAAACTCACAGACTATTTGGAAACTAGAAGGTAACTTTAGTAAATTTAAGAAAATTTCGCACAATATTTGTAAAAGTTCAAGCTACCTTTGTTATTGCTACTTGAGACTCACTAACCAAAAAGAAGAAGGGATACTGGATATAGCCGAAAGCTAGTAGCTTATCTACGGCGTCGAGAAATATATTATCAACTAGGATTTCTTTGGTTATTTTGAGAATTTCTCTTGAACCACCAAAACCGTCATTGCATTCTTCTTTGTGGCACTGCGGTATGGTAGTTACGCCACTGACCTATACGGACATCCAAAATTGTCTTCAATATTCAACAACGTACAAGTTTACCGACCAGTCACTAAAATGTATGGTCGTTGTTAGGGCAGAATAATGGCCATTATTATCATTAATACACGATATTAATGATTATAATTTAATAAAGTTTAGATTGTTACTAATTTCCTATTTAGCAAATTTCTCTTAAACCAATTGTTATTTGTTAGATCTCCAATCTTGTCATATATTACATTTTATTTTTCAAACTGAGTGCTGTATTAGACTATTTAGATGTTCATAAGGCCTTATGAACTTCTAAACCACAGCAACCTTCACTTACTATCTAGATATTTGTCCTCCTTCTTGGTTTTTATCCTTTTTCCCATTATCTCGACATCACCTGCCTGTGTTTATTACCTCCCCCCACTCTCTCTCTCTCTCTCTCTCTCTCGTTCTATTTAAGTTACCACAATTACTATAGATTAACTCCACTTCCACACTCTTGAATACTAATGATGTCAATCTCCTTTCTTAATATCTTAATTTTTAATACGATTCTGTCACTAACACAAGGGAAGGTAAAGATCATCCTTCTAAAATTATATGGAACACCAAGACATTCACTGTAGGTATGGAATTACAAGACCCCCGATCTGATGGAATTTCACGATACACTCAGTAGTATCCTATATGCATATTTCAGGATGGAAAGAATGAAAAAGCTACTCTGAAAGAGAAGTACGAAAATGGTCGAGATAAGTTCCTGCTGTCCGGTTGATATCGCTATTCGCTATTTTGTTCATGCAATATCAAAGATCATGATTATAACGATATAACTGAAGCAGCCGCTCGTGCTTATATCTAAGCATCGTCGTCGTCGTCCGGTAGCATCCTCTAAAAAGAGGGTTGCAGCACATGAGCAGCTCTTCTCCATTTCTCTCTGTCTGTTGCCTCCGTCATTCTTAAGCCAGTCCTTTCCACGATGTCATTAAACCACTCTTTGGTTGGCCTTCCACATCTTCTCTTCCCTTCAACTTTCCCTTGTAATATAGTTCTTGTCAGATATCCCGAGGAGCCTCTCAGAAGATGTCCTGCAATTCTGGTCTTTCTTTGCATAATATTTTTAAGCAGTGTTCTTTCCATCCCAACTCTTCTTAAAACTTCTTGATTTGATATTCTCTCTGTATAGTTAATCTTTTCCATCCTTCTATAATACCACATTTTCAATGCATTAATTCTTTCCATATCTCTCTTTCTGAGTGTCCATGATTCACTTCCATAACTTGCAATACTCCAAACTGTTGCTTTAACTGTTCCAATTCTCACACCTATTTTCATATTCTTATTTATTAAAATTCTCCTCATTTCCATAAATGCCGATTTAGCTTTACCCATTCTATTTCTAATATCCAACTCTGAAGTTCTTTCTCTGAGATATTGAAATCTTTCCACTGCTAAAATCTTATCTTTGCATTATATCCTATTTTTCTGCCCATTATCATTATCTTGGTCTTTTTTGTGTTAATCCTTAGTCCGTACTCTTTACAGGAGTTTTCAATTCTTTGAACAATTTGTTGTAATCCATTTTCGCTTTCTGCCATCACCACTACATCATCCGCATGTAGTGGTGATTCTTCCATTTATTTTTATTCCTCCTTCTACATCCTCAAGTGCCTCTCTAAGCATTTGTTCATTATAAAGATTAAATAATAATGGTAATAACTTACATCTTTGTCTAACTCCTCTCTCAACCGGGAATTCTACTGTTTCCTCTCCATTTACACATATTGACGCTGTTTGTGTCCAACATATTCTCTTTAAGATTTCCAAATCATACGAGTCAATATCAATATTTTCTAGAATGTCAAAAAGCCTTTTATGTTTTACTGTATCAAATGCCTTTTCAAAATATAGAAACCCCCAAAGCACCTTTCAAATCTAAACATTCAATTACATAATCCAAAAAAAAATGGATTATGTACTGCAGATATACTTTTGTTTCAACATTTAATAAACCGCGCTATAAGTTTTGATACACTCATTAGAATTTTACACATAACTACCATTTAATACATCTCTCTGAATACGTAATTTTATCACAAGCATCATAGTTATCGCGAAAGCGATTAAAATATCAATAATCGAAACTGCTATTCTGAACAATATCACGTTGTATTGTATGTAAATAACTACAAGAAAAAGCTCACCACTTCCGTGTAAGGCCAATTTCTTCTCTTCAGTCCTCAAGACGGGTTGAGTTCTTCATGGATAAGAGTCTTCCACCCTTCTCTGTCCAAAGCAAGCTATTTCATATGTCAACAGCTTTGAAAACCCACTGCAGTTCTAAGGGCTTTATACCATGTCAATTTCGATAAATCTTTCCCCTAAGTCTCGTACACTCCATAGTGCGTGCCCTCAGACACCAAACGAGGAAGTGTATCCGATTCCATTTTCATAATGTACTCAAACCATTGGAGTTGAAGCTTTTTAAACTACAGTATTTTAAATCGGAAAAGTTCCTTATAAAGGTTCCTTGCGTCTTAGACGGGGTTCGAATCCAGGTTGTTCCAACCAAACACCGTTGTCACAATCGACTGCGCTTTGGAGGCTCAGCATATAAATTACTTATTAATTCATGTGACCCACAATTAAAAAATTGAGTAGTTAAATGGCTTTTTTTATTATTATTCTGAAATTTTTAAACTTAAACTTAATTCAAATTAATTCTTAGATTTATAAAATCAAATATATGTCTTTCTTATTTAACTTTTTCAGAGAATCTATACGAAAGTTAATAACTACTTAGTGCCGGCATGTCTGTCACTTTCCTCCCCTTCTAACTTTGCAGTCATTGTCCTCTGATATTCTTTTGCAGTTTATTCTACAGAAATCTTTGGTAGCGCTATTAATAGTTCACTGGCCTCAGCATGTGAGGAACAAGCGCCTGACATTAGACAATATTTCATTCCAAAGTGCGATTCCGTTGGACTCGTGACTGTTACACGGAGTTGGAAGGAGATGGAAACTTCTTCAGTGGTATCAGGTATCTGACTGCTCTTAACAAGTAGCCAACGTGGGTTTCCTAGGAGCAAGTAAAGTATTGGGCAGAGAATACACTGTTTGCGACTGCAACGAATTGTGAAGAACTCACGAAATGCCTGTCAACAGATTCATTTGTTTTCTCTTCCCTGCATACCTCTGTGAAAAGAAGTGAAGTAAAACTGGGGATCAAATGATTAGTCGACAGTGCTTATACTTATCGCATAAAATGCCATTATAATATTTCCCGTAGTAGGAATGAAAAAATTCAGGAATTTTGGAACTTAGTTATTATTTTAATTAATGCAAACTAAATTGATTTCAAATGATTCGTTTCTCAAATCATTATGAAATTTTTTTCTGATCGGTTTTGACCACTTCACCCTTCTCAATCACAAAGTATCAACTTCCGATTCTCCTCCTCATCACCAGTGTCGATTTTTTTAAACGTTTTATGTAAATTGATAATTATTGATAAATATTTTCAAATTATTTTTTTTAACTTTAATTATAAGAATAATCACAATTATGTTTATCTTTCAGTTATGAAATGCATCAATGACTCGATGTTGGTTTTTTATTCTGCAGTATTTTTACATTTAGTTTTTAACAATTTTAAAAATATGTTAAGATGATGTGTTTCTAATAAAAAATGAAGATTTTCTCCCTAAGAAACGCTTCGAATGTTTTGTAAGATAATATCGTCTTGAATAATTATTCATAGAAATCTTACGTTTTTTTAGGCTCTTCTTTCTCTTCTCACTTTTAACTACAGCATAATTAAGAATGCCCATGATTAGATAATTCTGCTATCACTTAGTTATTACAACGAAATAACTAAGGCAACTTTCCTCACCTTCATTTTGGAAGAACGAAGGTCTTTGAAAAGATCTTCATTCAAATCCATTCAACGCAAGAAACAATATTTCAAATGAAGACGAGTTAGCTGTTTCATATAGGATTTTCATAAGTTTCCTATACATCTCATAGGTAGGATTTTCATATAATATAGAGTTATTTCTTTCGGGAAATACAGTCCTTCTCACCATTCTCACAAACCAGAGTAAGCTACTTTCTCGTTGATTTTCATGTTTCTTCAAAAAAATTCTTAAAAATTGTAAACAATTAAAATTTTTATCTGGGAATGACACATGAAATTTATACTTCAGCATCTTCTACTACGGGCGGTCTGAGAGAACACGATACTCATTTTGCACCGTAACCTTGGACTTTTCTCACTCGTTGGAAGTGCTAATCGTCTATTACTGAGTGACAGCTCAGTAGATGATTAGCACTCTGAAGTGTTCATTATCCAGAATCGATTAACATTCACAGAACATATCTCACTAATCGACTAATTTCAGAAATAAGGATTAATCCATCTACTCTAAACAGTTTTACTAACAGTCAAGAGGCGCAATTAAATGAAATTCTATCACTCCTCATTCCTTCCTGTTTTACGCTTCTCCTTAACCCTACCGACGTCATAGGATGGTTAATCCATAAGGATAAACCATCCTATTACTGTATATTTCGTGTGTTCTTCTGGCTGTTCCCTGTTTTTTGCTGGATGAAAAAGTCGACTTTCCAGGAGAAAAAACTCTGCCACCTCCGTATCGAGACCACAGGTGACAGGTTTGAATCACCTTCAGATAAAAAGCCCCGATGACTGGATTCGAATCCTGGTCTTTCCAATCAAGGGCATCGTCGAAACTAACTGAGCTACGGAGACTATAAATCACCCCCCTAAAAACCTAAAACAGAATTGTTTATACACTTTGAAGTAATAAAGACTTAAAAATACTTTGAAGTGCTTTTGAAAATAGTTTGTGACGTGAACTTTCAACTTGAGCACTTGGTTACTGAAATGCTATTAATTTAATAGCGTAAAATGATATGCTAATTAAATGCAATTATTACTTATATTTGCTGATTTATTTCAATAGAAGAAATATAAATATCGCGATGTCCCATGAATCAGCAGATTTCAAACTTTAATATGCTGATAAATTAATTACAACAATATCCCGCCTTCCGACGCTTCGGTATACGACGATCCGCTCATACGACGGTTGTAGCGACATGACTCTCCGGTGAATCGACCGATACGTAAATAAATGAATTCATTTATTTACGACGTCGTTGCTCGCTATATCTTTGTTTCTCTGTGATTTATAAACTGTTTATAACTATTATTTCATTTTATTATTAATAGTGGTTGATAAAATTCAGACGCGTAAACCTATTACATTAAATACTAAAAGTAAAATTATTAAATTTAGTGACGATAGTGTATGAAAGATAGGCAAATTTACCTCGCACTATTGTTGTTACAGTTGTTTTAAAACAAAGATAAAATTCTTAGTAAAGTGAAAAGTGGTACACTAATATTATAGTTATCCGTCGTGACTGCTTAAAAACGTTATTAAACCATAATATGCATCTACAATTGGGAGGAGGGGGGGGGGAGAGGTGGTTATTCCTTATACGACGAAATTCGCTATACGGCGAATTTCGTCGTATACGGTGCGGAACTTAACGTGTGGTATGACTAGGTATGGGGAGTCAACCATAAGCGATGCCAATCAATTTATGGAAGGAGGAATTTGACGGATTGTGACATTTTGTGAGATGAACTGAGGATATCTATGATCTCTCTCTCTCTCTCTCTCTCTCTCTCTCCCACACACTTATATTTTTATTTGCATATTTCATTTTAAACCACTTAGCTACGGTTTTCTTTGTATATATTTGCTAATGATATGTTCAAGTCTTGTGGGGAAAAAAACTCCCAAAAAATCGTTAATGAACGAGGCCAGAATTTTGTGTCAGAGTTTCAAATTAAAATTACTTTTGAAAAGCACTTTGAGTTTTTGATATCTAAAATTCCATCTCGAGTTCTTGGTGCTCGAAGTACACTGCTTGGAAAGAAGTCAACGGACACCATAGTGTGAAGAACAAACAGTCATGGCGCCCACCTTAATAGGATGTAGGACCTCCTTTCTCCGCAATGACCGCAGCAATCCTACGGGCATACGTTCCACAAGAGTAAGATAGCGATCAATGGAGATTTTGGACTATTCTTCCTGTAGACATGTAATGAGTTCCTGGACTGTTGTGGGGCAACATCCCTCGACCTCACCAGATGCTCCAGTTCATCCCACAGATGTTCAACAGAGTTGAGTTCAGGACTCCATGGAGGTCAGTCAAATGTGCTGACGTTCATGTCCAGAAATTACGCAGCTACAGCAACGACCTTATGACACGGTGCATTGTCTTGCTAAAGGAGACAATAATTATTTCCGTAGAAAAGCCACAAAGTAGTTGCATTATCCAGAATGTTCAGATCACTCTTGCAGTTTACTATTTGTGACACCCAATGGCGTAATGGCGTAGCTAGAGCTTTTATCGCCCGGAGCGGTTCCTGAGTTTGCCGCCCCCTCTCAATACACACCAAAAATATTACAAAAAGTCAAAACGACGTAGAGAAATAAATCAAAACACTATGTTTATGTTTATTTTAGTTGTAAGTGTAGTTGTTAAAAAATAATTATTAATTAAGTAATAAAAATGCTAAGTTAACATAAATAAAAGTCATCGAAAAATAAAATTGTGTCTCACGTGAAAAGTGTCGCCCGAGGCGGACCGTCCCCCTCCTCCTTCCTAGCTAGGCAACTGGTGAAACCACAAACAGAGGTTTGAGGCAGAAAAAGCAGGACCATACCATTACATAGCCACTTCCGAATTTCATAGTTGGGGTTATGCATTCTAGTAAGAGACGTTCACTAGGCATCCGTCGCACCCACACCCACCCATCCATCTGCTCGGTAGAGGGGTATAACATGATTCGTCGCTCTATAAAACAGTTTCCAAGCTACAACATCATACTGTACACGCTCTTTGCACCACTGAAGACGAAGCTTCATGTTGGTTCGGGTAATGTGAGGCTTGCAGATTGGGGTCTTAACATGGAAACCCATTTTGTGAGCCTCGGTTCTGAATGTTTTTGTGCAGATTCGTGTTACAGTCGATGCCCGGAACTTCGCATTGAACTTGTCGGCCGGCGAATGGCAGTTTTTACATAGTATCCTTCGTAGCACCCTGCGATCACGTTCAGTGAGTATGGCGGGTCGTCCACTGCGGGTAGCACTTACAGTTGACCTCCTCATTCTCCATCTCAGTAAGGTATTACTGATTGTTGGCCTGGGATGGACGAATTTTTCAACAGTTTACCGAAAAAATAGGCCTGCAACATGGCATCCTATCACAACATCTCTTTCGAACTCTATCAGTTCCTTTCTCGCAGCGACTTTACGCAGACACAGTTGCACTGAATTGGGAGCATCATATTTCCACCAATTTATACCGGCCACAAACTCGTGACTCGTTACATGGTATGATGCATCTTGGGGGCGTCCATTGACCTTTTTTTTTTTTTTTTTTTTTTTTCAAGCAGGGTATTTTTGTAAGGCTGTAACTGTACTTTGTGCTTGCTTAAATTTTTGAAATACAAGCGCTTTTGTAGCGCAGTCGGACGAGATATACCCTTTGCTGAAAAAACTCGAAATCAAATTAATCTAGGACGTGAGGAACACATATAAGGGATCTTCATCGGCATCATATTGAGTTCAGAGGGGTTTAACTCAGAAAATGGGATTTTCACCTCTCACAAAGGAAAAAAACCCTGGAAGTTTTTTTTTCCCCTTTGGCCAGAGAACATACTTTAATAACCTACTGACCTCAGAATCTCAGTTTCTCCGACAATTATTCCAAACATCAACAATACATGCATTGTCTTACGATAGTCTCAGTTACCTTGGTATAATCTGAAAAACACCACCAGATTAAAGTAATTTAAGAAATGCGAAAAAATAGTAACAGCTAAGACTGCCAAAATCGAAGCGGCCAAACTATGTTTATTGCATTATCTTTATGAGCAGTAGAAGTTATTCCGGTGTATTAAGGCTTAAGTGATGGGAGAAAATCATGTTAGAAAATTGATGAAGTTAAACAACACTGAGGAAGAATTAAAATAATAATTAATTCTTCCAGTTTCGTCTCAGTCACTGAGACGTCATCAGGAGTACAATATGAGACCTTATAACACACACACACACACGAAGGCAACACAAAATTAAATGAAACACATGAACGAAAGACCAGTGTCTAGTACATGTTGGCAGCCTAGGCTACCACAGAGAGATCCACCGATTTAGGACTCTAGTAGATTTTAGCTTGTAAAATAAGTTATTTCAGATATTTTTTTTTTGTGTTTTTTTTTTCTACCAGCTTTCCGAAGTTGCACAATATCTTATTTTTCCAGAGTCAGATTAGTCAATTATGTGTGAACTAAATGAAGCCATTAGAATTAAATGGAAAGTATAATTTTGATAAGTCATATTGTATTCCATAATTCGAAATGTTTGGATATAAAAATAAAACATAAGAAAATCCCTTGTATATATATATATATATATATATATATATATAGTGAGAATATTAAGGCGACTGTGTGAAGTTTAGAGGAGATCAGAATTGTGCAAAAAGTAAATTAAAAAATAAATAAAAACAAATAAACAAACATATATATTCCTTCGAAAAATAATGTGAATTACCGGTATTTAGGAAGAAACCATGATGCAACTGTTTTGCCTTAATTTAGCCTTCATGACTTACAAATGTTGAAACCGCAGAAATAAAATAAATAAATAGGCAACATTACCTTTAGAGAAATTATCACCACTGTAAGATTTGACCACTTCACATAAATATCTGTGTAGGAAGGAAAATACCATCTTCTTTTTTTAGAAGACAACTCGGAAATCAATAATACAATTTTTAGAAGAAAATCAATAATACAGTTGGTCAGAAGAAAATCGTAATTTCATCCTCTCCATATTTTTGAATTACTTCCGGTAATATAGATAGCGCCCCAGTAGGATTTCAACTGAATATGCACAGCACTACAGCGGATATCGTCTGCTAATTGTAGACGATATACAGTAATTCAAGAGAAGGAAAATAACTTTTACTAACAGTGTCAAGTTTTAAAGAAATTTGAAGAAAATATTGTAAGTGTAGAAATATTTCATTAATATTATTTCTGCTATATGATGAAATTTTTGAAATTAAAGAATAATGTATGGTTGAATAATAAGCCTGCACTTTGCCAATATCATTCCAATCACACGCAGAGCTAAGTTTTAAGTTTGTGTGAAGCGAAATTCGAACAAGAAATACTTACACGATAATAGTCAATTGGGAATGATTAGACATACAACCGCCCTGCTCGGTGTTCACCGGTCACGAATCTTGGTTACTGGACATGATGTTGACTACATCTTAATGACTGTAGTTTATTATTACCTTTCTAATGATTGTTAAGCACAAGGAGGTATATTTTATTTCTAATTTCGACCGATGCAATCTTGTTAGATGTTAATGCTTTTTTATACCTATCAGATTTTTTTTAAATTATTATTATCTTTTTATTTTGCGGTGTGGGGAAGAAACGAAAGAGCAGTATATTCGTATTTGTGCATTATATTACGGCTCTAAATATTTTAGTTTGCATTACTCTTCGTGTAGTCTAAATGACAATTTTTCAAAACACGGGAAACTATCAATCCCCCCTCCCCTTCCCTCTGGCGTCTTCCTATTTAAATATCAGAAAAGGTGAAAAATATAGCTCCTTTCACATTTTTTAAAAAATTTCTAGTTTTTTTAAAATAACCTTAAAATGCAAACTGCTTGTTCCAAAGGCAGGGCTATTTTGTGTGTGTGAATATGTAATGAACCAAATGAAAAAAATTAATGCTTCACACGTGCCTTTCTATGACATTCTGTGTGCTATGTTTTCTTATTTTTATTCGTTGTCTTTCCGCTTTATATATATGTGTGTGTGTGTGTGTCAATGAAAGCGGTATCGTTCCAGCACAAGGTGTTCTTTTGTTCAGCCTTGGTGAGAGTAACGCTCTTTTCAATGAAATTGATAACCAACTGACGTACTTACTCTGAGAAACCATCTTTTTCTTAACTTGCATGTTCGGGATTTCACACGACACAGTCTGCTTAAAAGCTTATTATTATTATTATTTTCAAAGGTATCGAATTTCCTGACAAAATGTTTGTTTAGAATGAGCGAAAGAAAACACATCTAATTATCTTACTTTTGAAATACTACCAATAAAGGCTTTCTCCCCTTCTCAAGTATCAGACTATTATATCAAATCAGATAAGGTACTTATTAATAAGTTCTAGGAACTAGTGATTCTTTTTAATGTCTTGTCACGGGCAGTTACTTTAGTGACCTTTTAAATGGAATTTCAATGAATGAAATTTTAAATGAACTTTTAAACAAATTTTAAATGAATGAAAAAGGAAATTCGAAATGAATTTTTCAAAGAAATCTGACCACCGTCACATTCAATTCGAAGTGGAAACACTCTCTATTCGCTAATAATTCGCTAATGCCTTTTATTCTTCAAAGGGAGTAGGGAAGGTTGTTTAGTCCTAATGTGTCACTTAACAGCCAAAGGAGGACTAATTGGTATATAAAACTTCTCAAGTTTTTTTTTTTTTTTTTTGTTGTTGTTTTGTTTTTCTATCGCATTTTACTATTGATTGCCAGTTTCTTAAAAGGAATAAAAGTAAAACGCCAAGTTTTTGTATTAGTAGAAAATTATAATAATGTGCTAAATATCACAAGAGACAGTGACGCTTTTGATCGTTTGGATTGCTGGTGAGCTAGTTGTATTCTGTCAGAATTTCATTCTCGCAGTAGCAATATTTTTTAGGCGTACTGAGAATCATTTTATTCCGTTTTGTTTTATTCTCAAGTTTAAAAAAAAAAAAAAAGTTTTCCCTTAGCTTTTACTTTATATTAACGAAGTGATGAAATGATTGGCACGTAATGATAAAATGTGATTCAAATGTAACCTAGGAGTGTCCTTACTTAAATGGTATCAACTATCAAATCTTTAACCCACGCTCACAAAACCGTTTCCCAGAGATTTTTTCTTTTCTTTCTTTTTTTTTTTTTTGACAAAGATTTTGAATTTCACATAAATCAATAACTTGCTTCTGTGAATAGTCAGCATTTTATGATTATCATTACTTATTTATTTCACATTTTTAAAATAATTGGTAAGCTGAGTTTAGAACAATGTTCGGCGGGGAGGTTTTGTAGCTCAGTCGATTGCGACGATTCGCATTTGGTTCGAGTCTCGTCTCGAACGCGAAGAACCTTTCTCAGGGCTTTTTAACTGAAATGTGAGTTACTCGGTCTCATATGAAGGTGGAAGGGAAAATCTGGAAAGTTTGGTTTTTCATTCCGCAAAGCAAGCAAACTGGTCATTAGAACACAGGCAATTAATAGACATAATACGCTGGCCTCATAGCCTGAGTTGCTTCGAGCCATAAATCCAAATAAACCAAACCAATCGCATCAACGAAGGACAAGCCAATTCGTAACACTCAGACCATTATTCAGTATGCGAACAGTCAATCTCAGAAAACGACTCTAGTCAAAATTCTGGGTGCGAAAAATTCCGTAGCATAAGCAATATCTTTAGTTTACCATTACATGTGAAAATAATTCTTTTGAATGTTACTACATGAACTATAATCATTAGAAAAAGGTCATGACAACTTTTAGAATTTACTCAGAAAATTCCCCTTTAATTCCAAAATTCTTAATTCAGATTTTTAATTTGATTTTCTAAGCTATTAATAGAAATAAGACATTGCTCCATTTAAAACGTATATTATTTTATATTAACATTATGTACACGCAATTATTTCCATTTTTGTATTTTTAATTTTCAAATTATACAGGCTAATTTAATTTTTTTAATTTATAAACATACGGTGCCTCAGCATTCATACCACGAAAATCTGGCCCTTAAGACCAAACGTGAAACTTTTCAAGCGACTTCTGTCCTTGTATAATCAGTATTGTCATTTTCCACCAGGTGATCAATTCAGTAATTAATAAACATTCACAAACATCCTTTCCTATAGTAGGATTCGAATCGACAACTTGTTGGTTGGAGAGCAGGTACGCTATTATTCAGCCAACCAGGATGACAACCTGATGGCTACGAAATCGCCCTATTCCAGCTTTCCTTTTCGTGTTAGGCTTATGTGTTTTGCACGACCTAGTAACTTGGCTTTTTAGAAACTTGCTTATCAGTTATGATATATTGTTAAACATATCTGTATTGTTTGCTACGTCTGTAAATAAACCTGGATGATTTACCTGTTCTGCAGGATAAAAAAAAACTCATCTGCCTATTGAAAACCGGCTAACTCACCTTTAGTTAAAAGGTATATTATAAAGGTTCTTCATATCCTAGAAGGGATTCGAAAGCCATCGTCAATATCAACTTAGGTAGGGAGCTCGATTAGAAATTAAGTTTTATTTATTTTATTAAAAGAATAAAATTAATCAGTTTTTCTAATTTATTCCCCCCCCCCTTTTTTTTTTTCTGGCTATGGTCTATCCACAAGTAATCTGCAGCCAGGACGTTTAAAACTGTAGGATTTCCAATAGGATCGTATATTTTGGGATCATTTTATTGCCAAACACAATCTTTCAATAATAATTGAGAGTTAGATTTATATTGATCGAGACCATGAATGCTATAAATATTTGTTTAAACTAAAAATTTCTCTCCAGTTCTTGTTAAAATATAAATATGGCATTGTGCAATATAGTAGTTTTACAGAAGATTGCGTTGTTTTCCATTAATGTGCTTTAAAAGTATCGGTTATTTGCAGCTTGTCTGTTCAAAACAGACATAACAAATTTATGTTGTAAGTCTTCCGATGGAATTCTTTCCCTTTATTTTCGTTCATGCAGTATAATAAATAACAATTTACATGCAACTTTTCTTATTATTAGTATTTAAAAAAAATAACAATACCTATTTTAAAAAAAATAACAATACCTTTAATAAATAAATCATTTAACCATTGATGCCCACTTTCTCCATCTAACTTCCATCACCAGCGCCTGATATGATGACGTTTATTATCCCATCTGCGTTTGTGAAGCATTTAGCTGTAACTTCCAGTCAGGTCGCACTCATTGTTTTATTTTCTACGCACATCTGTAAGTTTGGCCATTATGCTGCGCATCACTTACAACAACTGCTTCCGATTTTAAAGTCTTTTTATTTAAAAAAGAAAAAAAAAAGAAAAACAAGTTTAAATACTTAGTTCGTTACCCATAACTGATATGGATAACGAATGGCAGGCTGTAAATGAAAATGGATTGTAATTTTTTTTTTTTTCCCAAGTGTGTCGAGTTCTTAATTTTGTACCTTTAATACCAGTGGCGGATTACCCAATAGGCGCACTAGGCGAGCGCCTAGGACCTTGTCGTCTCGAGAGGCCTCAAAAAGTTACACAGCAAAAAGATAATATGCCTCTAAAAAAAACGTAGACACAATCTTAAATTTTTTTTGACTTTACCAATAAGCAATGCTAGTGGCGAACTTTCCTTTTCGGTCTTAAAAAGAATAAAAAAATATTTAAGAAATAGTTTAGAGCAGACTCATTTAAATGTTTTATCCATAATGTTTATAGAAAATGCTATAGTTAATATGGTAAATTATGATAACATTATCGATCAATATGCAGATTTAAAAGCATGAAAGGTAGCATTGCAAGTTGTAATACTAACTAGACAAATTAAATAAATAATTATAAATAAAGAAAAAACTTGCTATTATTTAAGGATTTTATTGTCTTTTTAATATATAAAAAAACCACTTTTATATACAGGGTCATATAACAAAATTGCGCCTAGGGCCTCAAAGGAAAATAATCCGCTACTGTTTAATACGTATGCTAATTAAAAAGACATTTCGTTAAAATGACAGTTTTTTTAAGCCATGTAAGTGTTATCGTTATTGGAAAACAAATGGCGTGATGCTTTGTGATTTGAGTTAAAGCAAAGTATCCATAAGGATACTTCTTCGATTTTTTTTTTTAATCTGTTTCTCCCGGATCATAAACCATGAAAAATGTTTATATACTTTACTGTATACAAAATAGTATATGCAGTAAAATAAACAATTTACTTATATTTCTAAAATAATAATAAAATATAGACCGAACACCAACAGAAAAATTTCTTTTACATTCCTCACCAACTTTGTGGTCTTAACACGAATATAAATTACTTGCAGTGCCACTTGTACATAGTTATTAAGACCCAACGACATATTCCTAATGGAATCCGTAGCGCTCAAAGACATAAGTTCGATCCTTGAAACGAAACTAGAAGAGAACTAGGATTTTTCTTCGGGCAAAAAGAGGCAAATCCACCAAAGAACACAATTGACAGAGAAAAAATACATTTGATAGTTAGATTAGTAGTGTGAAGTAATTACATCAGGTAGAACAGAGAAGTGGAATTTTTTTTAATTTTTATGGTGCAAACGCATCAAATGTTATACTGTGTCAACCGTAGTACATATGGTAAATGGGACAATCACAAACATCTATGCCTTTGGTGGGATTTGAACCCGCAGCCTCTTGACTGGAGAGCGGATACGTTAACCACTCAGCCAACCAGGCTGACGCGTAATGTGAAGTGGCCACACAAGCTAAATTAGTGGTGTGGAAGAGTGTAATGCTGAATGTCTCTTAGGTCTTTCTGCAGTGAGTTCTGGGGCTCAGTCGAGATTTCATGTAATAATATAAATAATAATAATATCCCAGCTAGCTGCTACTATAACCACTGTCCATGTTAATTGCTCAGACTTTGCAATACAATGTACTATTCCTTCCACACCCAAGATTCATTCATGCCCTCAGTTTCATAAGGAGAATGTCTCTCTCTTTATCGCACTATTCTGTCTGATCTTTTTGACTAGTTATATCTCAAGCTTATTTTATTTTTCAGTTCAGCTAATCGAATAAGTAAGGTAATCTAAGTGAATTCGATTTACACAACTTTTCCTTTTTCAATTTTACATACCAAACTAAACCAGATATTGAAGTATTTGCTATAAACAATGACCTACACAGATTATTAAGTTTTACTCGATTACTTGAAAATCCTATCTCACTGCACTCTTAATCTTTTTTCTGGTGCAAGGTTCTTATCTCGATTAGTTTAACTTGATTAGTTTAATTAAACCAGCAAATTATTAACTCCAAGAAATATTTTGGTGTTAATTTGTATTATGACGTCAACTCTGATTCAAATGCATTCTTTGAGGAAGCATAGGCATGTTACTTCAGTTTCATTTACTTGCTGACATGTAGCAACTTGTGCTTTTTTTTTTTTTTTAACTCTTTCTTGACAATTTTCTTTGAGGTTAAAATAATTATACGGAAATAATTAAATTTCGGATTGCACAACTAAGCATACAAACGGATTATATTTTCTGCTTAATATAGTACTTTCGAAATGTATCTCGATATCTAAACTGCCATACATAAATGTGAACCTGAAAGACTTGTGAATTTTAAATTATCGTTATATAATAAATCGTGAATAAATAGACTGATTATCGATTTCGAAACCGCGATATTTTAAGATCTAGGTATATAAACCTACTTGTTAAATATATATATAAAAATGTGACATTATCATATATATGTACAACGAATGATGCTTTAGTAGCTACTATAGTAAATTAAACTGTTCACATAATAGTTTAATTTACTACAATGGTTACATTTATGAAGAAAAATTATTCTCTATGTGTCCTTGAATATTAAACTCCTCCTAACTTGATGATCATGCAAAAAAAAAAAAAAAAAAAACTCGTTTGAGTAACCAGAAACTAGATATTTGATTGTGTATCATTCAAAACTACGAATGATTCTCTCTCTCTCTCTCTCTCTCTCTCCTTGTTGCATGTGTTTGCAAGTGAGCAGTGCAACCACCATTCAAAGTATGCGATAATGACACCTAGAACTTACAGAAGGTTAACGCCCCATTTTATACTATTTGGCAGAGAAAAGGAATGTTTCCTGACTAACACACATAATATGTATTTGGACACAGGCCATGTGTTCTTCATCTTGTTCATTGGATAACTCGCTATCAATGCTCATCTCTTTTTATAAACTACTCTCTTTCCAAGATCGTGCCCCGATGATCTCGAGAGGTTAAGCCGTTAATCATGTTAACACCCTGTTCTCGTAGCTGTCTAACGTCACGTTAATGATATCCTTTGGGACATCTAAGTAAGGTGAAAGTAGTCACGTTTCCCTGGTAAGGTAGGGGGAAGGGGAAAGAGAGAGAGAGAGAGAGAGAGAGAGAGAGAGAAAGAAAAAGGAAGAAAAGGTTAAATATTTACTACTTTCATTCTAGAACTAATTCTTCCCCTTCTTTCTTTTTTATTTCTTCTAGTTTTAATTATTCCGATTATGGCGTCAGTTCCTTGGTTTAAATAACAATATTTGTACTTTGGTACTCTTGAATTTGCTCTTAATAGAGCACAGCCCTTGTGATTATTATGAACTGTTTTTGTAACTAGAGCGGAGTAAACGAGGTCCTCTCCTCAAGGCGTAGCAAAGCCACTTCAATTTCTAAAAAATAAATAAATAAAATAAAATAAAAATAAATGCAGAAATGTACAAAAAGTTTTTTAAAAGTTTACGCATTATTCTTTATTAATGTGTGTTTGTGTATATATATAAAACACCATCTCTCTAACTAAAACTTAAAACCTAATTTTTTGAGTTTTAATAAGAGTGTTAATTAATTTTAATTAATTGAATTTTTCAATTGAATTTAATGTCAGTCCGGTTTGCCGAGTGGTTAGCGTATTGGCTCCCAGCCAACAGGCTGCGAGTTCAAATCCTTCGGTGGACACGGATGTTTGTGATTCATAGTGACGATAGAGACAAGATGGATTTTTGTTATCTTTTATTTGAAATTTTTTAATTTTTTTATTTGGATTTTTGGGTTTTTATGATTTTTGTTGGTACCCTGTCCTTTTTTTTGTTAATTTTTGTTATTGCTTTTTGTATGAGTTTGTTTTTATCTACGCTAATTACCGTATTCTTCGGACCATAAGACACACCTTTTTACATAGAAAAATCGACTTAAAATTGGGGTGCGTCTTATGGTCCGAAGGTAACATTAAAATACGAATCTTTACACTGTACCGAAGCTGTTAGCGAAGTACAATTACTGGCGCATATGTTAATAAAATATGTTAATAAAAATTAGTAAGTACGCCACTGAAGGTATCACCTCAAGTTATCTCGTCGCATGTGGGCGAATCACCGATTAAGAGCGTCAATAGTCATTAGTGTGTAAACATATGTGTAAACATTTGAATTATTTTTTATAAGTCGTTAAATTTTTTATCTTAAAATTAGAAAAAATGAGTGTAAAACAAAAAAAAGACTTTCATATAACGTGAGTTATAAATTAAATGTGATAAATTATGCAAAATAATATGGAAACGAAGCAGCAGAAAGACATTTTGGTCCACCACCAACAGAAAAAATGGTTCGCGAGTGGAGAAAACAAGAGGAACAATTAAAACTGCTATGTAAACACAAGAAAACATTCCGTTCGCACCTAGAAAAATGGCCAGAATTAGAAGTACAAATGAAAATTGGGTTACAAATCATCGAAACATGGGAATATCTGTTTCTACGAAAATGATAATTTTTGAAGCGAAACGATGGGCTACTGCTAATGGAATTTTAGATTTTACCGAATCACTGTCTTGGTGCTTTAGATTTATGAAAAGACACGGGCTATGCATGCGTACAAAAACCACTCTAGCCCAAAAAATGCCGGCTGACTATGAAGCTAAAATTATAGAATTCCATAGATTTGTCATATCAGCGAGAAGAAAATTTAACTTTGAGCTTAATCAAATTGCGAACATGGATGAAGTGCCTCTAACTTTTGATGTTCCTTCAAATCGGACAGTAGATTCAAAAGGCACCAAATCAATAGTGATCAAAACAACAGGTCACGAAAAAATTCACTACATTAGCTTGTTGCGCGGACGGAACGAAACTACCCCCCCCCCCCCCCCATGTTAATCTTCAATTACCGAGAGATGAAATTCCTCATGGCATTATTATCCACGTTCAAGATAAAGGCTGGATGGACGAAACAGGAATGAAATTATGGATACAAAAGATATGGGCAAAACGTCCAGGTGCATTGTTTAAAAAGCCTGCGATGTTAGTGTGGGATCAATCCAGAGCGCATAAAACAGAATCAACCAAGAAGCTTCTAAAAGAAATGAATACAGAATTAGCTGTCATTCCAGTAACAGGACGTACGAAACGGCCAACAATTTCAGAAGTATGTACCTGGGTGAAAAATTCATGGGAAGCTGTGAAAGAAGAGACGATTATAGTCATTTAAGAAATGCGGGATAAGTAATGCGATGGATGGTACCGAAGAAGATGACGCATTTTTTGAAGGGAGTGACAACAATAGTTCAGACGAAAGTAATACGAACGGTGACATTAACGAGATCAGTGATAGTACCGAGAGGGAAGGTGAACTGAATATTGCTAATACAAATGATTGTAACAATAAATAAAAATTAAGTAAGAATTTGTAAATATCTTTATATAATAAGATATTTTTTTCTAAAAATCGTCTCATAAATTTGGGGTGCGTCTTATCGTCCGAAAAATACGGTATTTGCAATGTATGTATGATGGACAAGAGTTAATTAAAGAGTAAGAGGCATGCTTTGTGAGATTGAAAGATTGGCGAACGACTCATATAGGCTATTTTATCGAATCTACAATACTACTGACGATTGGTTTCTGAATGAGGATATCAGAATATAGTTTTAATAAAAATATTCACAGAAAAATTTTAAGTAGAGAAACCATTAAAAATCAGTGTCACTCAGAAAGTTAGAAGAAACGTTTCTTGTACAAACTTTTTTTTTTCATATTATTCAAGGAAGTGACACGTGCACTTCTCTGAGGACTTTCACAGTTGTTTATATCATATACTCATATATCTGTTTACGCGATATATTGCTCTGTTGCTATAAACACCAAGCATATCTTTTTCGGGGAGTTTGTTCCGATGGCAACTACAAGTTATGCAATAAAATTTTTAACCTATTAAATATATTATACTTTTTAATATTATTCAATGATTAATGAATTTTAATAATTTTTATTAATGAAACTGTTCATGTAACAGAAAAGAACCAAAAGATAAAGTTTTTTTTTTTTTTTTTAACCTATATTCTACTGATGAATGACAATACCACAGCTGTTTGTGATTTTATAGACGTAGAGGAAAGTAAATAAGAAATAGACTTACGTGGGTCAACTTGTTTTGTTTAGTCCTGTAATAGCTATAACAAGATATCTATATATAACTCATCCTATTTATAAGATTTTAATTATTAAGTGTAGAAATTCCCATATTTTAAGTTTATATATATATATGTCCTTCAAGATAGGCAAACCAAGTAGAGAATACGCACAATTTGCTAACGTAGCGGACCCCAAATACGAGGGTGGTCTGAAAAGTTCTCGGCCTCGACCATAGATGGCAACACTATCGGCAAAAAAAATTTTTTTTTCTAAGTTGGTACATCGGTCATAAGCATCCATGAGAAATTGCAAGTCATTCTATCAAGTAGTTTGTTTTATACAGCGGTTTGAAACAAAAGTGTTGTCTGTATCCCTTGAAATGGATAAAATTGAGTATTGTGCGGTTATAAAATTCTTTGTAAAAGAAGGTTTAACGCCAAAAAAAATTCATTCGAAGTTCATAAAAGTTTATGGGCACTCTTCTCCTTCGTTTTCGACAATTAAAAAATGGGCTGCCGAGTTTAAACGTGGTCGTACCAGCCTTGAAGATGATCCACGTCAAGGACGTCCAAAAAGTGTAATAACATCAGAAATCATTGAAGTGCACGATATGGTATTGGATGACCGGCAAGTCAAATTGCGTGAAATTGCTGAGACTACAGGCATTTCAAAAGAACGTGTGGGATATATTTTGCATGAAGAATTGCATATGAAACAGCTTTGCGCAAGATGGGTGCCGCGCTTGCTCACAGCAGATCAAAAACACACTCGCATGAAAATCTCTGAACAGTGCTTGGAGCATTTTAACAAGAATAAAACTGATTTTTTGCGTCGATTTATTACTATGGATGAGACTTGGATTCACCATTACACACGAGAATCCAAACATCAGTCAAAACAGGGGACAGAAGGCGGTTGTTCAGCGCCAAAGAAGACAAAGTCGGTTCCATCAGCAGGAAAGGTCATGGCATCGGTGTTTTGGGATGCTAAAGCCATTTTGTTTATTAATTATCTTGAAAAGGGTAAAACATTAACCGGGGAATATTATTCCGACCTTTTAACCAGACCAGACGAAACAATTCGTGAGAAAAGGACCGGTTTTCAGAAGAAAAAAAATCATCTTTTTTGGCAAAAAATCAAGTGTTTTGGCAATTGGAAAATTAAGGGATATGCACTATAAATTGTTGAAACTTGCACGTATTCCTCAGATTTGGCTCCCTCTGACTTCTATCTCTTCCCAAAACTAAAACTCTTCCTCACTGGTCAGCGTTTTTCTTCGAATCAAGAGGTGATTGCAGCTGTAGAGAGGTATTTTGCAGATCTTACTGAGAACCAAGGGACGGGATAATGGCGCTGGAGCATCGCTGGAATAAATGTATTAGTCTTAAGGGAGATTATGTTGAAAAATAAAAATAATTTTGAAATTATAAATTCGTTTTTTCATTGTTAGGCCGAGAACTTTCAGATTACCCTCGTATATTATATATTTATCCTTCAAGATAGCAAACCACGTAGACAATACGCACAATTTACTAACGTAGGGACCGCAAATATATTATATGTGTCAAATAGATTATATATAAAGAGCAGTTTCCTTGAAGAATTCCCGAACAGCTTCCTTGAAAGAATTTCGAAAATTCATGTTCAGTTATAATTTTTACTATTTTTACAATTGTATGATTGTTTTCGTCGTGATGGCTTTTATATTCTTGAATAAAGTTGTCATATGATCCTTACGACTTGTGTACCGAGGCCTTGTTATTATCGACCTTGGCTTCTTGTTGCGCAATGCAAGGTCAGGCAAGAGGCATTAAGTATACTGAACTTAATAAATGGGTAAATATATTGTTATAAAACACTATTTGTCTGTCAATATCTTCTTTAAGTCAATACGTAAAACAGCTTTTAGAAACTATTCCTTTTAAGGTTTATCCGAGCTGCAAGATAACTGTGGAGGATGGGTTCGAAAGGATTTCAGTTCTAACACTTTTTTTTTAAATTTAAAATATTAAAATTTATTTAATCTAATAATTCTGCGTTTCTTTTGTAATAATTAAGGAAATGAACACTGTCTTTTGTAGTACAGAATTAGAGAGTAATAATATTTATAAATAAAGTTCTCATTACCCTTATTTATTTATTTATTGTTCTCAGTTATGTGTAATGATTATTCTACAGATATTTAGATATATTTATACGTCTTTATTCTTTTCAACATGGTAAGTTACAATTCATTTAATTAGTTTATTTGGCTGATTGCAAATGTTTAGAGAGAGAGAGAGAGAGAGAGAGAGAGCAACAGTTCATTATTTCTGGAAAGAATTGCATTTTTTATGCTAATGAATGTCTCTTATGTATAAAAAGCATAATTCGGTCAAAGTGAAAATAACAAAGGGAATTTAAGCTAGTAGGTTTTTTATTCCTCTACCCCCGTACAGAGTTGAATGTCTCTCATCTGAGCATATTGCATTTGATGGATTTGTCTATATAATGGCATTTATCAATATTACATTTGTGGAATTGATTTTGTTAAAATCGTAGCAGATTTATTTGGATTTCCTTTTTTTAATTTTTTAGGTGTTTGGAAATGGGGAGCTCGATAATCACTGATGTGCTTCCATAGCCTTGTTCTGTCCAGACAGTCTGGTGTAATCAGTGATTGTCGGGTCACAGTATAAACTTCCAAGATTGCAACAGTATTCAGTTCAACAACTTGCCTTTTGACTTAAGAATAATTTTTAGACAGTTTTATTATTCTGTTGGGTTTTAAAGGCTACTACATGCCTACGCGCTCACCACAAAAATCTGCTCTTCACTCTGTCTCTCTTGTTGACTGAACAGTTATTTAATTTCCATAAATAATCTCTTATATTATTTATATAAGATATATATTTTTTAATTCATTTTTTACATAGCCCAAAAACCCTGTTCTAGAGACCAAACATGGAACTTTTACAAGCTGTTCTAGATCCCCAAATAAGCGGGAGGTAGTATCACACCGGTGATGATAAACTTCATCTGCCACCTAAAGCCAATTATATTCACATGCCTAGAACGGAATTCGAACCCGAGGCCTGTTTGTTGGGGAGTGGGTACGCTAACCATTCGCCCAACCAGGCCGACAATTAAAAAAATAATGTTGGCCTCATAATCTTTGGTCTCGGTGTTAGTCCCACTCCAATTTTTAGTATCATAATTTATAAACATATACATTTCATTGATACTATCCAATAATTTCCTCTGATACAATAGCACGCCAGTGAAAAATCTTACTTCAAAACTAGAACTGAACTCAAAGAACCTTGCCATACTTCTTTCCTTCTTATTTGTTCACTATTTTGATTACATTTTAATATTAAGAATGCATTTTTTTTTTACAAAAACAATCTAAATGAAAATGGGTCCACGAGTGTGCGTTTTTTTTAATTTCATATTTTTAGTAGTTCCAAAACAAGTTTATCTTCTGAATGTACAAGATTTTATTAATTCCATTCGTTTTCTCGCTCATAATGGAGAAAATAAAACAAATTTCAGGGTTATTAGTGCAAACTAGTTTTCTGAACACAAACATCAGGATGATCGAAAACATTCACGCAGTTACTCATACACTACGTATTTACGATATTGTTTTTATGTTTTGCTAAAATTGTGCTGATCTTTGTTCAGATGTTTAAACATCAAATTGTTTAACAATAACAATACCAGTAAAAAATGTTTGCAAAAGTTTATTTTTTCCAGTCTTGAATAGTATTCAGTGGCATCAGAAGCGGTGATGGAGGGAGGGAAGGAGGAACGCCAATGTTATGGATATTCTTTTAACTATGCGGCATAAGCGGCTTTTCCCCGCTCCGACCTAACCTGTGATAACGAAGAACGCCTTGAGGTATAATGCTATAGACTGCAGCTGACAAGTGCTTGTCATGCTGAATAGTCAGCAGATGGATGGCGAAGATCATGTTTGGACAGCGAAGAAATCAGTGTACAGTCCTTGCCTGGAGAGACCACACAGCATCTATTTTGTCTTTCTCTTTCCGTCTTTTGACAAGCTTTGTTTAAACAAGCGCAATAGCCCAGAGACATAGATGCTACAAATACTAACCCCAACACGCTGATATGGGCTCTTGCATATAAACGACATGTGCGATAGAAGTCGTTCCTCTGACCAGTTTCAATTATCTAAGGGGAAAAATAAAATAAAATCACGAAACTAATGACTAGCCTTTTCTGTATTGGTGAATAATAAAGGACATCCGTCCGTATCCCCAAATCCATTAGTTTTCAAATTGGATGTGGCGATATTAAAACATTTGATATCGCAGAATATAACATAAAACAAAATGAAAATACTTTTGTGTTAATGCTATCAATTCCGAAATGCGACAAAGAAATCAGAACTCGGTGCATTAATTCCTTTTATCGGTGTTATATCGCTGCATTTCTCAAAATGCATTAGCACCCAATTGTCCGTACATCTGTACGTATATAGCCGGCCTGGTTGGCCGAATGGTTAGAGTATCCGCTCTCCAGCCACAAAAAAGGAGGTTCGAATCCCGCTGTGAGCATGGATGTTTGTGATTGTCGATGAAAATATTAGTGGTGGTGGGTGGTAGATGACGTTGGTGTAGTTACGGTTCGGTGTAGTTAGTGGATTGAGTGGTGGAGACAGAGAACTGTAGAGTAGGTGCCTTCTCTCGATGAGTCTTTGGATTCCCTGGAGGTGTCACATAATAATAATAATAACAGCTCTGCTTTGGATAGAGAGTCTTAAGGATTTTACTGAAATTTGATATTTGGGATTTTGACAAAAAGTTGACCCAACTCAATTTTAGTTTAAATGAGACCATGTAAAAAGGAAAGGTTCGAGCGGCGCAACATAATAACTCCGCTTTGGATGAATGGAATTTTATGAAATATGGTATTTAGTATTTCCCTTCTTCTTTCTTTCTTTCTTTTTCTTTTTTTTTGGCAGTATTTTATTTTAGTTTAAATCAGGCCATTTTTAGGTGCAAAACGTTTTGAATGATGCCAAATTTTGTACAGATGACGATATTAGCAATACTGTAAAACAGTTATCTACAGTAAAAGCAAATTTTAAGGAAATGATTACAGACGAATATGTACCTATTTTAAAAAGAGGTATATTTGATAATGTACCTGCTGTAATGTACGAAAACGTAACTCTTTTTTTTTTATTTATAAGAGGTGCATTTTATGATAGCATATTACAGGGTTCCCAAACTGCGCACCGAAATATTCCAATATTTTCAATGAAATGACACTTAACCGACATTGTTTGAGAATCGGACCATCGATGTGTTGATACAATGATAGGAAGGACATCTAACGGACACTGGACAAGCCACTAACTGCTTCGCTTTTGTTAGGTAAGCCTATGTTCTGATTTTGGGCGCTGAGGAAAAATCCTGATACATTAAGGGCGCCGTGAACTGAAAAAGTTTGGGAACCACTGGCATATTACATAGTGACACTGTTCATTATCTAAACCAGTGGTCGATATCGATCCCCAGGGGTCGATATAACACTGTTAGGGGTTGATTCGGGCTCAGGGGTCGATAGAAAAATATAAGACATCATTGTACGGGTAATATTTAATTCGGTTAACTTGGATTACCTCCATCCTGAATGACAACGCAATTAAGAGTGAATCGTGGGAACAGTGACATCAATAGGACCTATAAGATGGAGCAAGGTCATTAAAATAGTTACAGAAGCCAATCAAGTAGGCCAAAATGACGTATTTACCAATAAACGGATGTTGGTGGTTCCAGCCCGGCTAGCGCGGCGGGAGCGAGATTGCAACACGCGTGCTGTTGCTTATTTACTTATACTTACACGTATTTGATCCCAGTCTCATTTTTGTGCATCGACATACAAGTGAGCGTTAATGTTCTAAAATTCATCAACATACATATTAGGTAATATTAAAATTACGTAATAGTAAAATAGAATGGGTCGATTAAAAGTCAAGAAATTCTTGAAGGGATCGATGGTCAAAACCGTTTGGCGATCCCTGATCTAAACAATCGAAGCTAGAGCTATTTTTGGCTTATGTACTGTAGACATAACTTTGTACTGTTTAATTTTGCCACTAAAATGATCCAACTGAAATGACTTGGCATATATAATAATGATTTATAATACCAAATTTCATTAAACTCAATGAAGTCCCAGGAGTAGGGAGGAATTATTACTATAATTTTGAATAATTTGCCTATAAAATAAAATTGAAGTGGAAACATCCGAACAACAATGGAGTCTGTATGTTGAATTTTTTCTTGACAATTATTCATAAGACTATTACACTTTTTTATAAAATCTTTATCAAGTAGCTTTATTTTTATCCTCCTACATGTTTCGCCAATCTGTTTCTATTGGCATCCTCAGGGAATACAATTCAGTAAGCACAAAATGAAGGTTACAGACTAGGTTATAACCGATGGTTCTAAATCATACAAAAAATTGGTATTGTGCGTGTCTCGTTAACGTGATTTATTCGTGATGACTCATGATGTAATTGTTATGAAAGTTCATTTCTTTGATGTTTAATGATCTGATAAAAGTTTTCCAAATTTCTGGTAAAATTAGACCTTGATTCTTGTTTAGGTTTTCAGTTTTACGGGCGACTGTAGCTGCTTCTTTAAAGGTTCTTGAATGGTAGTTATCTTCTATGTATGGCATAAGGCTCTTATCCCACTCAATGTGATGGTTAGTAGAGGCAAAGTGGCATGAAAGGCCTGAAATGTCTTGTCTGTTATTTCTGACATATCCTATGTGTTCTTTCTTTCTCGTTTCGAAGCTTCTAGATGTCTGACCTACGTAACTAATACCACATGAGCAAGGAATATTATATACTCCAGAGTATTTGTAGAATGGGTGAGGATCTTTCGGTGATCTTAAAAATTTCCGAATAGTATTGATTGGTTTGAATGCCACTCTGATCTACTTTGATCTGATAGTATCAACCTATCTGTATACAGAAAACCTACAAATACTGGACGTTACCTCCATTTCAACTCAGCTCATCACATAGCTCAGAAACTTAGCATTATCCATAGTCTCAAGAAAAGAGCTATACAGTATACGACAGACAAGGATGACCTACTAACAGAATTAACCACAATATCCAGAGAACTTTCTTTAAATGGTTACCCTAAAAGACTCTATAACAAGATTCTATTTACTGATATACCACATCGACAACGTGATGACGTCCAATACATCAGTACAATTACAATTCCTTTTGTTAGCAACCTTTCCAAAAAATTAGCTAACCTTTTAAAACCATACAAGATCAGAGTGTTGCATTCAAACCAATCAATACTATTCGGAAATTTTTAAGATCACCGAAAGATCCTCACCCATTCTACAAATACTCTGGAGTATATAATATTCCTTGCTCATGTGGTATTAGTTACGTAGGTCAGACATCTAGAAGCTTCGAAACGAGAAAGAAAGAACACATAGGATATGTCAGAAATAACAGACAAGACATTTCAGGCCTTTCATGCCACTTTGCCTCTACTAACCATCACATTGAGTGGGATAAGAGCCTTATGCCATACATAGAAGATAACTACCATTCAAGAACCTTTAAAGAAGCAGCTACAGTCGCCCGTAAAACTGAAAACCTAAACAAGAATCAAGGTCTAATTTTACCAGAAATTTGGAAAACTTTTATCAGATCATTAAACATCAAAGAAATGAACTTTCATAACAATTACATCATGAGTCATCACGAATAAATCACGTTAACGAGACACGCACAATACCAATTTTTTGTATGATTTAGAACCATCGGTTATAACCTAGTCTGTAACCTTCATTTTGTGCTTACTGAATTGTATTCCCTGAGGATGCCAATAGAAACAGATTGGCGAAACATGTAGGAGGATAAAAATTAAAGCTACTTGATAAAGATTTTATAAAAAAGTGTAATAGTCTTATTAACAATGGAGTCTTTTATCAACTAGTCTTGCTTCTGAGATCGAAAGCTCTTAAAACTGTTTACGTATAATGCAGTTTGAAATTTTTTATAAAGTTGTATTTTTAATTGTCAATATTTCCATCAATTTTGGAAACTGCTATAATATCTGTAGCAGCAGACTTATGCTATTCAAAGATCTTTATAGAATGGTGGTACTTTTGTAAAATTCCAGCAAGGGAATAAAAAGTTATTGCCTGTTTGTGAAACAAAGGCATATAATTTTTGTTTTGCTATATATAGTTGATTGAAACCAAAATTGAAATGATTCGAAAAATTATTAATCTCAGGCCGAATTGTTTTTTCAGTACAGTAAAAATGATCTTTGCCAGCTTGCTTGACCAAGCGGATAGTGTATATCTCCATCCAGCATGTGTAGTGTCGAGTCTTCTTGGACATGGAGATGGTAGATGAATTTCATCTACCATCTCCATGTCCAAGATGGTAGATGAATTTCATCGCCTGGTGTGAGATCATCATCCTAATAGGAGGCTTGAAGTAGCTTGGAAAATTTCCGTGTTTATTCTCGGATTATCTTATCCTTAGCACACTGTACTAATTGTAACAGGTTTTATAAAATCCACAGACAGAGATTATAATGTTTTTCACATTATGCATGCTTGCTTTAATCTGATTTCCTGACATGGATTTATTGAAGAATTTATAATTATTATTAAATTATACTTTTACAGTTTTGAGCCAGGATAGGAAATTAGATATTTTATCTCTCCGTTTAGTTCGAGATGGAAAACACTTATCTGTATGGTTGTCAATAGCAAAAAACCAGTGAAGCTTACATAATTATGAAATCATATATATACCACAGTAAATATTATCTGTTGTGCAAAAATTCATATTACTTATTGTAAGACATCATCCGTGTTAGTGAAGAATAACCGTGATGAAAGGCAGTCATTATGATTAAGGTTCAATGAAGTAGGGTTTCAGCAATTTCCTTGAATAAACGTATGTACAAAACAATGCTTCCATCAATATTTATATTTATACACAGATCGATGTCAAAGTATGGTATTATCCCATTGGATCTCGTGCTAGTATTTGCTAGGCCAGATTTATGCGGTTTGGTATTGATGTTCAGAAATACTTTTTTTTTTTTTTACACCGATTTTCCTGTTTGTCCATAATAAGATAAGTTAAATCACATGGAATTTGGTAAACCCAGACAAATTTTCATTTGTGAAAGTTTGTCCTTTGGAGAAGGTAAGAGATCGAGAATTTGGTTGATGGGCTTCGAGGTAGCGATTAGCATGTATTTCCTCATAATTTTTGCTGCACGTTAATTTTTACTGTGGTAAAAGTATCAAAAGTTGTCACAAAATATCCCCCCCCCACCCCCCCCCCCCCCCACCCCCCCCCCCCCCCACCCCCCCCCCCCCCCACCCCCCCCCCCCCCCACCCCCCCCCCCCCCCACCCCCCCCCCCCCCCACCCCCCCCCCCCCCCACCCCCCCCCCCCCCCACCCCCCCCCCCCCCCACCCCCCCCCCCCCCCACCCCCCCCCCCCCCCACCCCCCCCCCCCCCCACCCCCCCCCCCCCCCACCCCCCCCCCCCCCCACCCCCCCCCCCCCCCACCCCCCCCCCCCCCCACCCCCCCCCCCCCCCACCCCCCCCCCCCCCCACCCCCCCCCCCCCCCACCCCCCCCCCCCCCCACCCCCCCCCCCCCCCACCCCCCCCCCCCCCCACCCCCCCCCCCCCCCACCCCCCCCCCCCCCCACCCCCCCCCCCCCCCACCCCCCCCCCCCCCCACCCCCCCCCCCCCCCACCCCCCCCCCCCCCCACCCCCCCCCCCCCCCACCCCCCCCCCCCCCCACCCCCCCCCATGAGCGAGCACTTTGCAAGAGTATATCATCCAGGTGGTGGCTTTGCGGAAATGGAGGAACCAACAGCTTATACTGGAATTGTGATGAATGAGGTAGAGGTAACTAGTCTATTACAGAACCTCAATGTCAATACATCTGTGGGATTGGATGGTATACCAGCTCGTGTCGTACGTGAAGCGGCCAAAGAATTGTCAGTGCCCTTGACCATTATGTTTAATTTGAGCCTCAGGACTGGGTCAGTCCCAAGGGGGGTGGAAAGAGGGGAAAATAGTTCCACTGCACAAAGGTGGTTCCAAGGCTGCTGTTGAAAATTACCGGCCAATCAGCATAACAGGAATCGTTATCAAGGTCTTAGAGAAAATAGTCAAGAGGAAAATACAAGATTGGATAGAAGAAAATGGGATACTGTATCGGGGACAGCATGGTTTTGTGAAGGGTAGGTCATGCCTCAGTAACTTGCTCACGTATTATAACACGTATTATAGGAGGGTGGTTGACGGAGAGATATCAGAGAGTGGTTTACTCAGGAGTAGAGTCCACAAGACGGCCTGTGACTAGTGGTGTACCACAAGGATCTGTTCTTGGACCACTGCTGTTTAATTTGTTCATAAATGATATAGGAAAGGATCTGAGAGGAACAGTTCATTTGTTTGCGGATGATGCGAAGTTGGGTAGGGCAATAGTGAATGCAGATGACGTCAAAAGTTTGCAGGATGATTTGGATAGATTCGAGGTCTGGGCTAGGGAGAATGGATGTCAATTTAATGTGGCAAAATGTAAGGTTATGCATTTTGGGGTGAAAAGATGGGAGGCAGTTTACTGCATTGGTGGAACCGTGCTCCAGGAAATTGATGAGGCACGAGATTTAGGAGTGTTGGTGGATAAGGAATTGAAATTTAGGGGACACATTGCAAAAGTGGCCAAATCAGCTCATCAAATCACTTGGTTGCTGAAGCATACGTTGACAAGCAGAGACAAGCAGGTTATTGTTCCTCTGTATCGGGCCTTGATAAGACCTCATCTCGACTACTGTGCTCAGATTTGGTCACCTAGGTTTCTTCTTGATGGGGAGGAGGTGGAGAGGATCCAGAGGCGAGTGACCAAGATGATAGCAGGTCTGTGGAATGAACCGTATGAGAACAGGTTGAGGATTTGTGGGTTGCAAAAATTGGTTGATAGGCGGAGGAGGGGAGATATGATTGAGACATTCAAATTACTGAAGGGTTTCTATAAAATTAATTCAGAAGATATTTTTGAGAACAGGGCTGGTTGTGGGAGGACTAGGGGACATCCATGGAAACTGGGCAAAAGTGTGGTTAGTAAAGGTGTTAGAGCTGGGTTCTTTACTTTTAGAGTAGTGAATGAGTGGAATGCGCTCCCTGAGTCTGTGGTGGATGCTGTGACAGTGAATGAGTTTAAGGCGAGGTATGATAGATACTGTATGAATGTCGAATAGTTGTGATGAAAATGATTTGGGGCCTCCCTCGATGAGTCTAATGACTCCCTGGAGTTGCCCGTAATAATAATAATAATATTTTTTCTCTGTTTATCACAGGCGATTGCATATCGCTGGATTTTAAAATCTGTGGATTTCATCAATGCCATAAGATGTGGTGAATCCTTAAATCTTTCTCTAGCAAGATTGTCCAGATAATCTTGCTAGAGAAATCGTCCTTACAATACACGACCGTCTGTTGAAAAATCCTCCAAGAAGAGATTCATAAAATATGCTAGGTTTAGATGAAATAACTTCCAGAGTAGCTGAAATGTCTCCCATGCAATCCGAACTTTCTGGCGTGTGATTTCCATAAGTCCAGTATAAATGCCAAACCTAAGGTATCTCTCTGAGTCTCAAATAGCAGACCTATTTGGCTGAGTGGATTAGCATCGCTACTTCACCAACCAACAGGCTGAGGGTTGAATCCTACTGTAGATATGAATTTTTGCTGTGTGACAGGAAAAGTGTGGAGGCCTCAAGTATCTTGAAGAAGTTCTATATTCTCTAGAGCATTCAAGTGACAAAATTTCTAGCTAGAAGCCGAAGTGGGGCCTGCGGTGAATGATTGGTTTTGCAGTAACCTAAGGAACTTTTTTTCAAAGCATTTCCTTGATAAATCAGTTAGATGCATGTCTCCATTTCTTAGTGACTTCATATGACTGAATCTTTTAAACCTTCTAAAATCACCCTCTTCTGTTCTTTAAAAAGTTTAATTTTATATGAAGCTTTTAATTACTATAGTCTTTTAACGAACATGTGTCCTTCGTTAAAGTCATTTTTATGAAATAAATATAAAAGTAAATAATTGTTAAAAATAGAAAGAGTGTTGTTTTGATGCATATATTTTTATTTTTTATCTAACAGTTCCTCATGATGAAATTCTTTTAGTGATTTCTTGATGTCGTTCACTAGGACTAATTTAGTATGAACTAAATTTATATTTTATTAATGTTTCTGGCTAATTTCTACCAAATTAAATTCTGTACGTGATTTCATAGATTTGGATAGAAGAAATTTCTGCTTTATCACTCGGGTAATCCTTCCCCCCCCCCTCGTCGATATATCGAAAATCAGAACGTCGTCTTCGCTTCCCTTAGTAAATTATTTTAAGTATGGCAGTGAACAATAACCCTGCTGTAATGCGAGACCTTTGTTGTAGACAAAATATGCTGCTCCATGCACGTGAGGCCCAACTTAAAGAGTCTGTTTTTGCCTTACAAGGCACATGTGCAAGCGAGATTTAATCACACACACACACACACACACACACACACACACACACACACACACACACACACACACACACACACACACACACACACACACACACACACACACACACACACACACACACACACACACACACACACACAAGGGAAATTCGAGGAGACAACCAAAAATGATAAAAAAAACCTCCAAGAAACTTAAAACCGAGCACAATCCTCGTTAGCCCAACATAAGCATGATTTTCTTCAGCATGAGGACTGACACATAGCAAGTTTCGAATATACTCAGAGTTCCACACTATATGATATAAATTTAATCAAAGTAATATTACTACTCTTTTATTACTTTCACAAATTAGATTTTACCTTAACAAAATCTAATCTGTGATCTAAATTACAAAAAAAAAAAAAAAAAAACTTATACTAGAGCCACAGGCGTACATACATTTTGATCAGAAAAACTGAAACGTTGTCTCTCATTCATTACAGTTTTGAAGAAATCTGTGCAAATTAGGCGCTCATCTACATATATATATATATATATATATATACAGTATTACTTTTTGAAGTCTTAAATAATATATTTTGTATAAACAAAAACAGCTCCAATTCGAGATGTCTGAACGAGTGATATGATTAACTTCTAGTCAATTGAATGATTTTTAGTGATTAATGTTTTGGTTCCTGCCAAGAAAGGAAAATATCTGAAAGTACTGTACGCTACAGTTACAAAAATTTTATAAAATATAAGACGACGGGACACTCCCATTAAGAAACAAAACTGTGGAAGAAATAAAATACTATAGAGGTGGATCCATAGAGCAAGAATTCACGAAGAAAACTTCAAAATGTTGAACTGCTGTTTTACCGTTTACTTTGAAATTAATCGTTTGAAAGGAATAAACTTACTGTCAGGTTCGGCAATCATTACCTTATGAATAAGCAGCTCTGATAGCTCATCAACAGTAACGAGACTCTTGAAAAACTTACCAGTTAACACTTTTTTTTTTTTTTTTAATAGACGATAGGACCCCGAATATAGAGAAATTATATGAGACGGCGTGTCTTTATATCTCACGTCCATTTCAGAGTTGTACGAGGAGAAATAATGGTATGGCAATATTCACATTGCATCGATAAGTCAAACGATTATATTTATGAGAGGGTGACAAAGTTTATAAAATTACTTTAAAACAATAACTAATTTTTTGTTGCGTTTTAGTGGAGAACTTTTTATTTTTATTTTTTTATAAAATTCGTTTTCGAAAGCGCTAGCTGCAAATTTTGTGTTTCTAGTATCCCATTGAGTGCAATATCTAACTGGAAAGTAGATATTACAGAATATACTAATAATGATAAAGGATAAAAATAAAGTGAAGAGTAGTGGGCGCAGATGGATCCCCCCTAATTTGGGTCTTATACTCAGGGCTCCTATGCACCTATTGTACAAATATCGTTAGCAAATGTGCATTATCTTCCGAAAACTCATGAGATACTCCACTGATTGTCAAAGTGGATGCAACTACGCAAAGAAATCAGCTGCTTCTTCAGAAGTCCTTTCGGTCTTGTATGCTGAAAGATGACTAGGTTAAGGAACAGCATTTCAAAGAAAGTAATGAATATTCGGATTATCATTTAAAAAAAAAAATGTCTGTACATGTTACTGCGCCGTAGTTAAACATTCAAAAGTCTGTAGTTAGAAATGTACTGAAAAAACGGAAGTTCACCGGTGACAATGAGCCCAAGCGCTGGGGAAAACCCTCATTATTATTATTATTATTAAGTGACACCTTCAAGGATTCAAAGAACTCATCGTGGGAGGGCACTGCTCCACCACATCTCACCATTTACTCCCTTACTTAACCCTCTCACTACATGACTCTAGTATCATCAACAGACAACGCCATCTACTGTCCACCTCCACAACTATAATATGTATATGTTGTCCGCGGGATGAAAAACCTGAGTTTCCGGGAGGAAATAAACCCTGCTACCTTCATATGCGATTGACTAGCTCATCTTCAACTGAAAAGCCCATATAAAGATTCATATTTTCAGTTCTTTTCCAATTGAAGAGCGCACTGTACCTTCGTACTTCCAATTGCGCTACGCAGGTGCTAAGACAAAGTTGTGAAAGCTGATTACATTATCTCTCCATCAAACTTAGATAATCTGTGTTTGGAAATGCGAGTGCTTAAGGAAACGCTGCCTAGATTCTGTGAAACGATGAGTTAACGTCACACGCTCTTTCAGTCTAATGCATGACTTCGGGAATGAAGACAAAGCACTTGTGCGTTGCTTCTGCGATGAAGTTTGGAGATGGTAGTGATTATGTAGTGATGTGATGTTGCTTCTCGTAGTAGTGATCAGGTCTAATGATGTAGTGCGTGGAATCACGATTGATAGATCATACATTGATATTCTGAACAACTGTGTTTGTGAAAAGTTTATGGTACCATTCACACGATAACAAATACTCCACGTCGCAAAATAACTATGTGGTGAAGAGAATGACATGGAAATATTGCAATAGTCAGCACTGAAGTGCTACCTTATCGCAATCACAAAGCCGTCGCGATTGTCTTTCGACTGCCAAGACCTGCGTTCGAATCTTGTCTAGGACGCGAGGAACATTTCGAAGGCTTTTTCAATTGAAGATTAAGTTAGCTAGTGTAATGCAGAAGAGACAGGATTTTTTCCCCCTGCATTATGAGAAAGTCTATATTGAGATGCATGCACATCAATCATACTAAATATTAGCATATTTAAAATTATATAAATCACAAAAACCTGCTTCGTCTTTTATTTAATGCATTATATTATGTTATTCGAAATATGCGATGTGTTAACGTTTATGCATTCGTTTTTATATATTTTTATAAAAAAAAAAAACTTAGTCCTAAAATATTAATTTACTACATTTAGATAAATAAAATACTTATAGCAGTTATTTGTCAATAAAATAAAATAACGGAAATCAAATGGGAAGTAACACAGTGATAATGTTTCTAAACTGAACAGATGCCACTACTCAAAGTCTGAAAAGAGTGACATAAGGAGAGAGAGAGAGAGAGAAAAAAAAGAAGTGCTTGTGTTGTTGCATTATGACCGTGTTTATGTCTGTTCTCAAATCAATGTGCAGGTTGCGGAAGGAAAAAACATGTTTCCTGGTTTCCATTTTCATCTGATACGCTAACTCAGTCTCAGTTTTGAAAAAGATTAGGGTTAAAACAAATCGCATTAATGATGGTATTCGAAATGAGAACCCCCCCGTTGCTGAAGATTTTTGATTAGTGATGAAACATAACTGCCACTAGAGTGGGAAATCTTTTCAATCAAGTGGCGAGCCTTCCTATTATTGCTTGAGACCTATTATTGCTTGAGACAAATTAAAAACTTAATAAACACATTTCATATTGGATGATTATTTAGTCTATACCTGCTCAAATTATGTTGCATTCGTTATGGCGGGTTAAGAATATATGGTGGAAGCACACGATATATTCATGTGATTTATTATTATTATTATTATTATTATTATTATTATTACAGCCTTCCACCAAGAAACATCAGTACATATAGGATAGCAGTTGTATGAAATCTATGCGCAAGTTATAGATTTCATACAACTGCTGCTTTATACTGTCGATACACTATTGTATAAATTGTGACCGAAAAGCAAGTACATGTATAATGCTTATGAGGAGAAAAACCAGACCATCCAGAAATAAACTCTAAAAACACAGCCCATGACATATAACTGAATGGCTCAATAAAAATAAATAAAAAAATAAATAAAAATAAAAAGATCGCAGCAGGTGAGCCATCGTATACTGCCTATCACCACCGATTTAACAAAACGTATATGATAACGGGAAATTCGCTTCTCACCAGTCTAGAATATGTTGACTTGTACATTTTCATGCTTATATCTATTCCTCTTTTAGAGGCTGATGCATGATAGAGGCTCTTACCACTCTATTATTCATGTTTCGTTTTTTTTTTTTTATTATCAAATTTTATTTCAGTCATCATTAATATGCTTTTTACAGATATTAATTAACGATTACTCATCATAACTTTCTTAAATCACTGTATGAATACTGATTGGCTATAATGAAGAATATATAATAATAATTTATAGTACTGATAGCAAGCACGTATCTGGTGGAGTACTCGTCCAGTGCGTAGCTGAGTATGTATAAAAATACAGAAAAAATTAAATAATTTTTTTATGAAATGAAATAAAAGCAAAAGTTTAAAAAGTATTTTGTGTTATTTTACGTAATGATGCTTATTTTGGCTTTGTTTTTGAAGAAATGATCTCTAAATAGGAATTAAAACCGAAAGACATTCCCTTGAATGAACGCATGATTAGTATTATCCTCTAGGTGCACAATTATCACTCTTTGGGCTTCAACATGCCTAGCTGTGTCTTACAACTAGTAAATGTTAAAAATATTCAACAGTATTCTCTCTTCTTCTCTTCCGCTCATGGCAGGTTGAGTTCCTCAGAGACGAATTTTTGCCAATTCTTTCTGTCTGCTGTCTTTTTATGAAGTTCTATTATGGAGTTTAAGTGGGTGCTTTCTTTAATGTTGTCAATCCATTTCTTTCTTGGTCTTCCTCTGCTGGGCTGTCCTTCAATTCTACCATTTAATAATACGTTTGGTAGTCTTTCTGGATTCATTCTTGCAAGGGTATTACTGTTTGTTAAAAACAATTAGATGACGGGAAAAAAAAAAGATGTACAACAACAAGAAATATTTTAGATTTTAATTGGTAAAGGTTTAGCACTTATACCGAATGAAATATTTCATACATTTCGATTATATTCATAAATTATTTTGTACAACTTGGGCCATTCTTCATAACCGAAATGTACTTGCACATGGTCTTTTAAGAGTTGTACCTATGGTCGATAGTTATCTAGTTAAAATATTCATAGTAATATTCGGATATATTTAGTTTAGCAAAATAATGTCTACTGAAAATTTTTCTTGCTTCAATTTATAACACCGACTGTCTGAAATATAACTACTTTTTTGTGCAAGATTAATTAATGATTCCACGGACTACAATCGTACATTTGGGTTCCTCAGTGTGAACTAGCGTTACAGTTTATTATGAACTCAGTCATTCAAAAATCTCGATTTTCCCGTTACGTTATACGGAACTTTGCCACTTGTGTGGTATAGTCAGCAACAGCACGCATTCGCCATCTATTGTCATTACCTACCAGGCCATCTTTCCTTCTCAGCGGTCGACGACTTCGCTTTTCTTTTCTTCTTTTTTGTTCCTTTCTCATACCTGCCTGCAAACGGAGAGTATTATCATTCCTCCACCCTGGCGGGTCCGGGAGTAACATGGGGAGTAATTATGTTTAGCCCAGGACGAACCGCAAAGTACCATAAGAGGAATGGGAGGCCTCTTTAAACAGATTTCTGTAATATAGTTGTAGCGTCTTTCTTTCTTTCGTTCTTCCCCCTCTCAACATGCTCCATTTACCAGGCAACAGACATTTGACACCTATTATTCTCACCACAGTATATCACTTATCACTTTTCATGAGTTATTTGACTGAAAGGAATTGATAAAGAAAACATCCACACTTTAAAGATATTATAAAAAGCGTTTTTTTTTCCTTTTTTTATGGTTAGAAATCTTTGAAAAGCTAAAAAAAAGTATCTTGTTGTATGACTTTAAAAAGGTTGTGCTCAATGTTACGCAAATGCAACAATGAGGGGGGGGGGGGGAAGAGGAAGAGAAATCTGCCACTATAACAAGAAGTCAAAATTTGAGAAATTTGATAATGTGGATTTATGTGGTACTTCCCCGTGGCTAGAAGATTAAGCAATTTTCGTACATTTTTTACAAAATAAACTGTTTCGTGAGCGTGTGATAGCCTGTTACTTCATATAGTATCATCGATACAATAGCCATGTAAGCAAATCAAGGAAAAGAGACGCAAAACTCTCAACACCAAAACTGTATGGAGAATTGTAATCAGTGGAAGAAAACTATTGATATAAAACGGGGGGGGGGGGGGGTGAATTATTTTAAGCGTAATGTAGGACAGACATTTGCAATGCGAAACGTAACCTGATCACTGAAGCTGCATCCGCAGTTAGATTTTTATTTTCTGAATGTAATAAGTTACTTTAAACCCCCCCCCCCTTTTTTTTTTACGAGGGACAGCACGAAAATGATGTCTCATATTTACTTATTTTTTATTTTCGTTCGATTAGAGCGCAAGTGAAAGCTTTGCATATCTTTGAATGGACAGTAATATAGTTTCCATCTCAGTGAGTGACGATGCAATCGGTCACATGACAGCACTACAAAAGTAGTTTAAAATGGAAGTTGTGGCAACGTATTCTGGTACAAAGACTGGATCTTGCTTGCGGATTGTTTGGAGAGAGGCACCACAATAAATTTGGAACAGTACATAGTGACGTTGTAAGGAAAAATAAAAACCGTTCGAAGAGTTTGACCTACCAGAAACATGAATGTGGTCCATGTTTGTGCGCACAAAGGAGATGGAACATTTGGCTGGACCGATCTTCCCCATTCCACCGATAGCTGGATCTAACACCCTCAGATTACCATTCTGAACGGTTCATCCCGAAGACGCCTTTTGAGGGACAATCTCGTGAAGATCACCGAAGTCGGAATAAAGACCTTTACAGAGTCGCCGTATCGCATCACATTCAGTGATAGCAAGAATGTATAGCGAATTATGAGACTTTGTTGATAAATGACAGAATGCTCGTGACGATGGAAAATTAATCCTTGTAAAAGCCATTGTTAAATAAAATACTGTATATTTTCTGAGAAAAAAAACTGAATATGCAAGTCAGCGGCATGCTCATATATGCACATATACATTCTACATAACACTACGTCCAGCCAGATCCAAAAGGTTAATTAATACTGAATGTGTTGTAATTATTATTATTGTTATTATTATTATTAAGTTCAATGGCGGTTATTATAAATTGTGGAAAGTTGATTAATATATGTAATTAGCACTACTAAACTTGCAAATGGAGACAAGTTGGGTCATCGATTACAAACAAGAAAAGTTGGTGCAGAAATCAAGTGACACCACTAGTATCCACCGTGGAGACAGTATGCAGGCACTGCATAGGAAACGTCAAATTCCTTTGCTGTCTATTGCTCCCCTAATGCCATCAATCACTCTGAGCTCTTTAATTTCCTCTCCTTAAACATTAATTTTCTCCAGTTCCACTTCCATAACAGCGAAATCATACTCTTAGGAGATTTTAATGTCCACAACACCAACTGACTTTCCTCCTCCAGTTGTAGATCTAGCTGTAGTCCTCTCGTGAATGGACTCAACATAAAAATAAATAAAATAAATATGATGATATTATTGTTAATTGTATCGTTGATGACTGATGTTTAATATCCATGTAGTGACTGTCAAGAGAATAGTTAGATGACTAATTAGCATTATTACTCGTTTGGTATATTTCTGTGCATATACAGCATAACACTGTTAGGACGAAATGAAGGAGAATAGTTTCAGTACAAGCGCGCATGTGTGTGTGTGTGTGTGTCGGGGGGGGGAGAGCTTGCATTACATTGTCATGTTCGGTCCATAGTGATGTTATTAGTAAATACACAGCTCACTCGCTGCTAGTATTTTTTATTTTTATTTCATGTGTAGTACTGAGTTAACTGGCTTTGGACAGGTGTGTTCTTTGGGTTGATGGTCCACTAGTGCCCCCCCCCTAAAAATGGCTTCGAATACAGCTTAAGCGTTAGGTTACAATTCAGTAAACAACAAGAATTGGATAATTCTTGTTGTTTATTGAATTGTATTGATAATTCATGTCACATTAGATGAACTAATTTCTCCTGGTATTGCGCCCTTCCAGTGAACACTAATAACAATTACTGTATATCATAATAATAACAATAGGAATAAGAATAAATATTAGTTTTGATATTTGTGTTTGGCGAATGTAGTAAGTTAATTACAAAAAGTCAGTATAATGTGGATGTATGGAATATGATAAATTAAATGTGAGATATAGTATATTGGTTTTTTTCTCTCTCTCTCTCTCTCTCTCTCTCTCTCTCTCTCTCTCTCTCTATATATATATATATATATATATATATATATATATATGATTTTCCCTTTCAGTCGTTTCCGATCGTAGGTGACTTTGTAGGCATTGTCCACAAGATATTTTTACAGGTTCATCATTGCTTTCCCCAACCCCGCAATTTTATCCGGGCTCAGGACGGGCATATGGCTGGGACGTATTCATGACTGTAATCCATGTGTGTTCACAGGGCCGGTTTGCTTGTTTTGGGGGACGAAAAACCATATATATATATATATATATATATATATATATATATAGAGAGAGAGAGAGAGAGAGAGAGAGAGACTGTATATATTATGTTACATAATATATACCCAAGGTAAAAAACTTTCTAATATATATATTAGAAATTATTAAAATTTATATATATATTACATCAACAGATCTAGTATAAAAGACAATATCACATTTTAAAAACAAGAATCCGAGCTTTTGTTCTAAATTAAAGTTGACTACGTGCGTGAGCTGCCACGTGTGCGCCAATACTGAACAGAGGCAATGTGTGCGTCAGAGAGAGACTGAAACTAAGACTGCTGTTAATATGGGATTAATCTAGTGAAATTTCTCTAGATTCGATAATCTTTCTCTCGAATTCATCATAACACACATGGATATTAGAAGGCTTTGGCTAGAGACCTCTATTAACTCGGGGCCTTCATCCGAGTTAATAGAGAAGAGAACGTGGCTAGAGAGAGCGCTGGCTCTGGTCCTATTGTAAGAAATATCTCTTTGGTGTTCTTCCATACGCAAAAGGGTGGATTTAGCTGTCTGGCCGTAATATGGTTTTCCACATTCACACAAAATCTTGTAGACTTCTGGATACTGAGTAGGGAGATGTTTCACTTTAGGTTTACTTAGTATGGAACGAAGTTTTGGAAAAGTAGTGAAGCAAGTTCTAATGCTGAATTTCTTAAGAATTTTTGCTAGTTTTGGGGAGAGAGAGTTGATGTATGGCAATGAAATAAAAGCTCTTAGGGGAGAAGAATCTTCAGTAGCAGTAGAGCGATGGAAAGAGAAAAATTTATCAATCTGTTTAAGAGAGAAACCATTGCTGACAAAAGTCCTTTTGCGTATGGAAGAACACCAAAGAGACATTTCCTACAATAGGACCAGAGCCAGCGCTCTCTCTAGCCACGTTCTCTTCTCTTCTCTTCTCTTCTCTTCTCTTCTCTATTAACTCGGATGAAGGCCGCCAACACCTCGTAGACTGGCCAAAACCTTCTAATATCCATGTGTGTTATGATGAACTCGAAAGAAAGATCATCGAATCTAGTGAAATTTCACTAGATTCATCCCATATTAACAGCAGTCTTAGCTTCAATCTCTCTGACGCACACATTGCCTCTGTTCGGTATTGGCGCACTCGTGGCAGCTCACGCACGTAGTCAACTTTAATTTAGAACTCAAGCTCGCATTCCTGTTTTTAAAAAGTACTATTGTCTTTTATACTAGATCTGTTGATGTAATTTTATCATGTCTCTGTCATTTTTTGCATAATTCTTTGCCTGTGATACCTGAAGAAGTTGAATCATTCAACGAAACTAGTTGTATCTTAATATTAAACCTTGTTGTTTTTTCATTTTCGGTATATAGTCATTGAAACTAATTTTTTTATAATATTTTCTACCGAGTAAAGATGAACAATAATATCTATATAAATTATTTTAAATGATTGATACCGAGTATCAGTCATTTAAAATAATTTATAATATTTTCTACCGAGTAAAAATGAATAATCACAATATATATATATATATATATATATATATATATATATACACACTGACTGAGATCCAAGAATTAGAACGAACAATTAAATTTATTAAATACGCAACATGTTTCATCGGAGTGGCCGACTTCTTCAGTCGTGAGAGAACATAGAGAGCCAATAAAAAACACTATAAAGAAACATTGAGTAGCTATAAAACTATAAATTCGACTATAAACCACAGTTAACTTTGAACTAGAGCTACAGTCCGTGTTAAAATTCTATTGTGCGCCTTCACGAGTGCGCCAATATCTGACAGCAGAGCTGAATGAGTCCGGTAAATTGTAGCTGAGGTTACTGATTATATGGAGAGGGTCCATGACAATTTCTTTAGACTCGACTATGCGGCGTTCTACCTCGTCGTGGCATATGTGAAGGTCTGAAGTTGTTGTCCAGTTTATCTCATGTTGGCGGCCTTCATTATTTGTGTTTACTGAAAACAGGACTTGGCTTGAGAGGGCACTAGCTCTGGTTCTTTTGTAAGCAATGTCTCTTCGGTGCGAGACGTAGGAGGATGGATTTTTCTGTTTGGTCATAGTATGGACTTCAAACAAAAGGCAATCTCCTTTTCTACATTTAAGCCAAAAATCTGGCTTAGCTATGTTGATGACATATTCCTTATCTGGGAACACGGTATTGTCAATCTTCACACTTTTTTAAATCATTTAAACAACTTCCACCAAGACATCAAATTAACCATGGAGATTGAAGCAAATGGATCTCTACCTTTTCTGGACGTAAAACTTACTAAGACATCTGACTCCATAAAAATCTCCATCTTTAGAAAACCTACGCACACAGACAGATACTTGCATGCGTCCTCACATCACTATCCGGCACAGAAGATGGGTATCATTTAGATCTGGCTAGCATCGTGCCAGATCTAAAAAATGAACTACATCTTAAAAGGACCTTCAAAAACAATGGCTACTCTGCAAAAACTATCAACAAACAACTATACCGCCGTCAACGAAACAACGTAGAAACACAGGACGACCCCAAAGGTTATATCTCCTTGCCATACATCAGCATGCTCTCCAAGAAACTAAGAAGAATTTTGGGAAAGTTTAACATAAAAACGTGCTTCTCTACTCTTCCCAAAACTAAGATCAAGTTCAAGCAAATACAAACAAGCTCACAACCATCTACAATTCCCAGGTGTGTACAAAATTACATGGCTACTCTTCAAATGTAACTGCGGAAAACCATACTATGGCCAAACGGAAAAATACATCCTCCTACGTCTCGAAGAACACCAAAGAGACATTGCTTACAAAAGAACCAGAGCTAGTGCTCTCTCAAGCCATGTCCTGTTTTCAGTAAACACATAAAAAAAAAGTCTCCAGGACTGAGGTAGAAAATTATAGACCAATCAGTATATCGGGAGTAGTGGTTAAGGTTCTGGAGAAATTGATAAAATTAGAATTCAGGACTGGGTGGACAGCAATATTATACTTTATAAGGGGCAACATGATTTTGTGAAGGGTAGATCTTGCCTTAGCAATATGCTCACTTTCTATAATGAAGTAACAATGGAGTTGGATAAAGGAAATCATTTTTCAGTGATCTTCTTGGACTTTGCAAAGGCATTTGACAAGATTCCACATGGAACTCTGTTGCATAAATTGGAGCAAAGGAGTATGGATCCGAGACTACTGATTTGGATTAGAGGGTGGCTAATGGATAGATATCAAAGAGTGGTTTATGGTGGAGCGGGGTACAGCAGAAGGCAGGTGACTAGTGGTGTGCTTCAGGGCTCAGTGCTTGGTATTCTGTTATTTAATTTGTACATCAATGATATTGGGAATAGTTTGAAAGGAGATATCCACTTGTTTGCTGATGATGCAAAACTGGGAAGAACGATAGTTAATTCAGATGATATGGATATCTTATAGGATGACTTAAATAGGCTGGTGGTTTGGGCTGAACTAAATGGCTGCCAGTTTAATGTGGCCAAGTGTAAGGTGATGCACTTCAGAAGGATGAGATCACATGCTGTTTACTATATCAATGGAACTGAACTGCAGGAGGTTGATGAGTTAGGGACTTGGGAGTTATTGTGGACAGAGAACTTAAGTTTCGAGGGCATATTGCAAAGGTTGCCAAAACTTCACATCAGATTACATGGCTATTGAGGAACACACTGACAAGCAGGGATAAGGAAGTGATTGTTCCCACTTTATAAAGCATTAATAAGACCTCATTTGGACTATTGTGCACAGATCTGGTCACCTGGATTTCTTGGTGATGCGGAATGGTGGAGAGGATTCAGAGGCGGGTTACGAAAATTGTTGCAGGTCTGTGGGATGTTTCCTATGAGGATAGATTGAAGGTCTGTGAGCTTCAAAAACTAGTTGATAGATGTATGAGAGTTGATATGATAGAGGCATATAAATTATTAAAAGGGTTTTATAGGATTGATACTGATAACCTTTTTAAGACCAGTGAAGGAAAGGAGAGAACGAGGGGACATCCCTGGAGATTGTGATGTTAGGACTAGATGTTAGACAAGGATGTTAGGACTAGATTTTTTGCTTGGAGGGTTGTAAATGGGTGGAATGCATTGCCAGAGGTGGTTGTGAATGCTTCATCTGTTTAAGGGGAAGTATGACAGGTATTGTGTGAATAACGGTTAATATGTCAATGTTGGGTCTCCTGCGATGAGTCTTTTGACTCCGTGGAGGCACCTTACACAATAATAATAATAATAATAATAATAATAATAATAATAATAATAATAATAATATCCCAATTCCGAGTTAATACAACTATATATATATATATATATATATATATATATATATATATATATATATATATATATATATATATATATATATATATATATATATATATATATATATATATATATATATATGCGTTCAGGAACATTGACTCGGTTGTTTTGATACATTTTTATAAAGAGATTTAATGACTAAAACCAAGAATAATTGTAAAGCTTTAATGATATAAAACACTACTAGTTTCGGTTTTTGACAACCTTCTTCAGGTGTCTTCTAAAAATAGGAAACAGCAATAAAAACACTCAAGTTTAAAACTGAGACGCACAGGAAAATTGCAGTACATAATTGACATGAAAAAACGTTGTATTTACATTTAAGTTGTTCTTTCAAACGTGGCATTGTTTGTTGAGTGCGTGCTTGCAGACTCGTGAACGCCAGTACTGAACAACAGCAGTGGCTATCAGGGGTGTTGTAGCTCAAATTGTTATTTAAATGTTCACGATTAATATATATATATATATATATATATATATATATATATATATATATATATATATATATATATATATACACACACCTAAACCTCTTTTTACGCGATAGATACGTTCCTAAAAAATACGCGTAAATAGAATTCGCGTAAAAAAACTGCTGACTCCATAGAAAAGTGAAGATTGGTTCCAAACCTGAAATATAAGCAAATTAATGAAGAACCCAAACAAACATTAAATTCGTTAGGATCATAAGATTTTTATTTACATTTCATGGAGAACACACATACATATAATGAATTTTAATAACTTTTTTTTAAAAAAAACATATCCATTTCAGTTGTTTGCTAAGGATTCTATAAAAAAAAATATGTTATTCGCTATCAGTTTCTGACAATAAACGCGAAAGCTTTCGTTTTCGTGAGACTGTAATATCACTAGAACTACTAGATATGGTATTATCGACTTCCGCCTCAAATTGTGGAATTCTTCTTGTCATGTCTTGAACAAAACTACCGCTGGTTGTTTCAGTAGTTTTTAGGCATGAACTCAGTTATTAATCGCTATGCTGACGCTTTAGATAAGTCGCGATATAATTCTCTGTATGAAGACATTAACAACTTAAGCTCACGTGAAAACTTCCCAGCACGTTCTTCATTTGGATCATGTCGGGCAAAATAATTGTCTAAATTACTGGCCAGTTTAAGACCTTCTTTAATAATATCAGCAGTAAAAGTAGGATTATCTTGATAATTATCATTAACTTCTTCGCTTTCAGGAGTCTCAGAAACAATCTCCACTATTTCGTCTTCGCTAAGAGGTTTATCAATTGACAATTCTTTGATAGCTGCCGACGTAAGATCATCGAATCCTTCTCCGCCAATTTCACATGCCAAACTTATTATATTAGGGAACAGGAGCATTCTCTTTAACACATGCGGGCCAAATAGCTTTCCAGCATGCATTCATAGTTTCTGGTCTCAATTCAGATAACGATAATAGAACCTGATCAATACAATCCATAAGTGAAATTTTTTCCACACATCCATAACTGACAGTGTTTCATCATCATTTAGCTTGTTCAAAACGTACTGAAATATTTGTCTGACATAATATGTTTTAAAAGTCGCAATTATACCCTGATCTAGAGGTTGTAGCAATGATGTGGTATTGGGCGGCAGAAAAAAAAAAATTGCGCATTTCGGTGTTCTATGGCAGGATGACCGGGTGCATTATCAAGAATCAAAAGCACTTTAAATTCGAGACCCTTTTCATTCAAATAGCGTCTAACTTCTTCCACAAAATGTTTGTGGAAACCACTCAGTGAAAATATCAATAGTCACCCAAGCTTTTTTTTTTTTGTTGGCCATCCAATGAACTGGCAATTTTTGAAAATCTACGCCTTTCATTGGCCGTGGTCTTAATGATCGATTTATGAGCAGTGGTTTTAACATCCGATCTCCTAAAGCGCTCGAACAAAATAGGAGTGTTATGCGATTCTTTGCTGCTTTGAACCCACCAACAGTTTTTCGCATTTTTGATACGTAAGTTCCGTTTGGCATTTTTTTCCAGAAAAGGCTGGTTTCATCCATATTCCGAACTTGTTCACGAGTGTAACCTCCATCCTCAATTGTTTTAGCAATTTTTTGTGGAAATGCTTTAGCAGCTATTTCATCAGCAGAAGCAGTTTCATCTTTAATTTTTATATTATGAAGAGCATGTCTTTTAATAAACTTCGTCAGCCAACCATTGCTCGCATGAAATTCATATTTTTTCCTCGATTGAGATGAAGTATCTGGCTGCAGTTTTTTAATCTGTTCATAAAATATCAATACTGATTGCTTGATGAAATTTCCGTCAACTGGCATTCTTTTTGTACATTATCTTCTATCCACATCACTAAAGCTTTTTCGGCCTTTTCTAGAAAAACATCTCTTGTGTATGATGATAATTTCGCACTCGATTTTGTAGCTCACCATTTATTATTTCTTGGAAAAAGTATTAATTTTATAACGGGATATTTATTTGGTTTCACTTAAAAAATGCCAATACAAAAAATGCGGTAACTGTGTTGTCTACTGAAACACCAAATTCAAACCGCTAAGAACTGCTTTTTTATGCGCAGTCAGTTATGTAATTCGGGGAATTCCCAATAAATGAAATTCGTAAGGATTTAGAATTTTCTTAATTGAAACGAGAATGCAATAAAAAAAAAAAAATTTCAGAATTTTCTAGAATTTAGAATTTTCTTAATTGAAACGAGAATGCAATTCTACAAAATTCTCAGAATTTTCTTGAATTACAGATTTTTTCCTAACTTAGACTTTAGGTTGATCGCGTAAAAGTGAATAAAAATCGCGTAAAAAATATTTTTGATATCCCAATTCGCGTAAAAAAAATTCGCATAAAAAGAGGTTTAGGTGTATATAACTTTGAACTTTTCTCGTGTTCTAGACGGGATTTCAACCATGCCCTTTTCTCTTTTCTTAACCAAAAAGAACGGCTTTTCGCTCTTCCCAAGTGAATTGGATTATTTGGAATTATGGCCGACACAGTTACTGCAACTGATAATTTGTGTGTGTGTGTGTGTGTGTGTGTGTGTGTGTGTGTGTGTTTGGCTGGGTTGTTTGTTCTGTGTGATAAAAATATGAGTTTACTCATATATTTTATTACACAGAAATAACAATGTTTTTTTGTTTGTTTTTATCAGAGTGGAATTAGACATTTGTGCAGTTTCTTTTAATTAATTTTGCTTTCATGTTTTTACATAATATCATGGTAATTTCTATTATGGTAGGTTTGAAGAAGAAAGAAAGTCATGCTCTTTGATTTTAGTCACTGACTAGAGGACTTTTTTTTTAAATAGACAAATAAATACTATTTGTAATAAGGACATCGTCTAGCATATTCCACAAGTTCACTGAACTGTCGCGATACTGAAAGCTGCAGACGATTTCTCAAAAAAAAAAAAAAAAGTGCTATCAGTTAACTATCTTCGGTGAATGGGAAAAAGTTAAATGATTTTATTATTTTATAAAATACTACCCCCCCCCCCCCACCTCAGATATGTTGCATCAACGTGGAAATGCATTTCTTCATTTCTCCAGTCTTTCAACTGGTTCTGCAGTCCTGGGTTTCAATATTTCTATTCGTCTTATTATTTTAGCTTCTTTTTCTTTTTCTTTTTTATTTTTTTAAAAAAATTCTGAATCAGTGGTGCACCCAGGAGGGGGTCAAGTGCCCCCCAATAGAAAAAGGAAATAAACACTAGAAAAATTTCCAAAAATCTTTTCCTAATTAAAATTCGTTTTTTTATTTATGTTGTGTCTTCTATTTCTATACTGCTTATCATGTATTGGCGATCACTGCAGATACTCAGTCATAGGTCGTATGCAATACGTAGTGTGTATTCGTAAATCGTCTACTCAACTCGGCCTTCCCCCAAGATTAAATCTTGAGTGCTTCCCCCCCCCCCAGATTAAATCCCGAGTGCACCACTGTTCTGAATACGCATTGTTTACAGACACAGACTATGAGAACAGCCATATTGATCGGCACATCAGGGCCCCATATCCTGAAGCGGGCCCCCAGGCCAGGATTTTTGCCAGGCCCCCTACCTGTCGCTCAGGTTAAGGACAACACATTTCTCTAGGATCAATTAGTTTAAATGATAACACAAAAAGCTTAGCCAAATCATTTTTGATGCACAAAATTGTTAGGGGATTAAGTCGTTCTTGGCTATATCTAATATACCTAAGAAATTCTCATTACGAACATGTTCTCTCCTTGAAATGCTAAACCTCTGGATGATAAAAATAACGTTACATCTACAATCCATTGCAGAAGTGCTCTCCACTTATTTGTTTCATATTGAATTTGTAGTTGTAAGTCTTGATCGATTCCATGTCCTTTCAATGACTGCAAAAGGGATTTCCAAGCCAGATATTGTTTTCTGTGTTCGGCACTATTTTCGTGAAAAGGCAACATACCATACAACTTTTTCCAATGCTTATTTCTAGACGAAAATCCTTCTTGGGCTAAATTGCTTAAGTTTTTGTTATTAGAATCCCAAAAAATACGACATGGTAGACAATAAAGATTTTCTTTCGATACACACAATGTTAACAATTCTCTTGGAAAATGTTCTCTTGTTCTTTCATCTTGGTATAGAGCAGAAAATCTTGAAATTTCATACCATTAAGATCTCTTGGCAATTCCTTATAAATCTTTTGGAATTCTTGAAAGCTGATAGTTCGTACTGTCTCTTGTCGCATGTTGTTTGAGATTACTCTAAGCCAAATACTAGGGTTATCATATTTCATATCAGATTTTTCAACGGGGCCTGCAACTGAAGCATCAACTGTGTCATATTCTTCCATAGTCACTCCTCCTGCAGGTTTTTCACTTGTGGCCTTTTCTTCCGTTGCAAGAGGTTCACATGTAACAGTCGCTTGACTTTCGACTGCTTTATAGTTTCGATTTGACACTGATATTCTGTTTGGATTTCATTGTCACAAACATTATCACCACCTTCACTATGATCGGTACTGGGAACTATGACCTTTTCATTTTCAGATTTTAAAAATTCGGTTATGAATTGACGACCTCGTGATGCTTTCGATTCTCTCTCTCGGATTTAAGTTTCCTCTTCTGAGCTCCGGACTTATGTTTGTACTTTGAATCAGACATTGGGATTTTATTTATTTTAACTAGAACATATTTGCTTGCTTGAGAGCAATTTATTTAAATATTTTTAATATCTCAAATTTGTATGATCTGAAAAAAAAAATTAAGTTTGTTTCATACAAAAAAATCATAACTAAAAAAGCTTTATATTTTCTTTTACTTACTAACTAGCAACATTTTAATTCAAATAAGACAAATTCTTCTCAAATAAAGAATTTTGTAGAAAATTTTCAGTTTCTTGAGATCAACTTAGCCAACTAAAACTATCAAATAAAGCTTTCTCTTTTATGAATAAAATAAAATTCTCTCAGCATCCGTAGCATACGCACCGGTAGGGTAGTGTGCTGGTAACATCAGGGCAGGGTCGGCATTGAAATGACGACGTGCATAGAAAGCGAGACGGGCGAACAAAAAACGAAAGCTAAAGTAAATCCTTTCAAATGGGAAGTTCAGAAGGGTAACCATAAGTCTGAAAAGATGGATAATGGGTTGGAAACGATTGCAAAATCTAGTAGTCCCTCTCAGCACATATTCATTCTTATTTTATAAAGTTTCTTTTTGTCTTTTGTTAGTCTCACTTAACTGGCCGACCCAACAAGACGGCTCCCCCCCCTAATTCCGGGGGGGGGAGCCCCATGCTAGAGCCCTGTCAGCCCTACCTTTGTGGGGCCATGTGGCACATAATCATAAAGTGGTTACTGCGAACTTCCAGAGAATGGTCAATCAATACGATACGCTCTTATACTAAATGCTCGACATCTACTCTTGTCGGCTTCAGGAGTCCGCATGGTATTTGTGATCCTTTGTATATACGCTAAAGATAAAATAAGACGAAATTTATATTAAAAATAGCCTGCTTCCAAGTGTAAAATGAAGAATATTGAATTTCATCAAATAATGAAATATGATTTATTAAGGTTTTCAGTTATTTCAGTTTTCCAAGATCCTTAAATGGCGGAACGATGTGCATGTTTTTAGATTTGGACCGCAAGTTTTGATTTTCGTAGTACCTCAGAAAAAGTTCTAGTTTTTTTTTTTTGAAAAGAGAGGAGTTGGTCGATTGTCAAAGTGGAGGGTAAATAAGGATTAAAATAAGGGCGATTGTTCCTCTTCCTTTGGTTTGACACTGGTGCATATAATGCCCACACTTAGAAAAGGTCCTTTCTTCTTCTTCTTTCCCAGATTCCATCAGGAACATCGGAAGTCTGTAAATGTTTCCATCGGTTTCTTATCTTTGCTATTGGTCTTAGTTCAGCAAAACTCTTCTCACATTCTATTAAAGTCGATCTCCTCCCTGTATTTTTAGGACGGCCACACTTTCTCTTTCCTTGTTGATTCCATTCTAGGGCCGTGACAGATTTCTTCGTGATCTTTCCTAAGTGGATGTCCAATCCAACTAAATTTTCGTTTTCTAATTTCAAGGTTGATTTGCTGATTTTTTTTTTTTTTTTTTTTTTTTTTTTTTTCCCAGAGGTCTTCGTTAGTAATAATTTGTAGCCACCAAATTCGAAGTATGCTTCACAGACATCGGTTTATGAATGTTTGTAGTTTTCTTTGTATTTCCCTTGAATCCAGCCACGTTTCGCATCCATATAAAAGAACCGAATTAATACATTAATTAAATATTTTTAATTTTGTATCTGTGTGAATACGTTTCATTTTCCATACTCTTCTAACTTTAGCATATGCACTTCTTGCCTTTTGAGTCCTTATGTCAACATCTTTAGTTGCTCCTCCATCTGCAGATAAAACACTGCCGAGATATGTAAAATGTGAAACAGTTTTGATTTTCCATTTTCAGTCATTCTTGGTGCCTTGTTGTTCACATTGATTCTCATTTCTTTTGTTTTGTTTGTATTTATTTTCAAACCGACTTTCAGTGATTCTTCTTGTAATGTGGTTAGATTGTTTTGGATATCCACATGTCTGTTAGCAATTGGACATACATCATCTGCATAATCTAGATTACCCAAAATTTTCTTTATTTTCCATGATATTCCTTTGGATGTTTCATTGCTATCTGTTCTAGAACTTGATCTAGCACCAATATAAATAATAAGGGAAATAGGAGACATCCTTATCGCACTCCAGATGCAGTTTGAAAGGGTTGTAACAGATTTCTATGATGCAGCACCTGGCATTGGAATTTTTTATATCCTTCCTGCATGAAGTTTATTTTGAAGTGCATTCCACACACAATCTCTGGCAATGTAATCGAAGGCTTTTTCATAACCCAAAACAGCAAATATAAAGGAGAGTTAAATTCACCAGACTGTTCGATTATTATTCTTAAGGTGTTAATGTAGCTACATGATCTGTTTGACCTAAAACCAGATTGCTCTCTTCTCATGCCTTTATCTAAAACATTAAAGATTTTTGTAAGAATAATTTTGCAGAAAATTTTACTAATGACACATAGCAGGTTTATGCCCCTCCAATTATTACAGTTTCTAAAATCTCCTTTCTTTGGTATTTTTACTATTATTTCTGTATTCCAATCATTTTCCCAGATATCTTGGAATAGTGGATAGAGCATATCTGTGATTGTTGTCGTGTCATATTTTAGAGCATCTGCCGGGATACCATCATGTCCTGCTGCTTTCCCATTTTTCATTTCTTTAATAATAGCCCTTTTTTTTTAAATCTCTAATTTGAATGATGTGCTGGTATCAATTTTTAATTCATCTACTCCTTATTTTTTTATTTCTGTTTGTATTCTATCATTGCTGTTGTTTTCAAGATTTGACTAAAATGTTGTCTCCACCTTTCCAATTGTTTTTCTATTTACACTAGAATTTTTCCATTGAGATCCTTCATTGGGACATTCTTTTGCATGCCTTCTCCAGAAAGTCTTCTTACAATACTCTGTAACTCTCTCTACTGTTATACTTGTCTGCATCTTGTTGTGCCATCGATGCCAGTTCTTGAAACCATTGCCGTTTATCTTTGTTTAGCACTTCTCTTAATCATTTTATTTAAAATCTTATATTTGTCTTGAAGTTCATTTTCCTTTTGGGGAGTATTTCTTGCACATAATTTCAGCTTTATCTTTTTCTTTTCATCCACTAGTCTCCAAGTTTCCATCGATAACCATCTTCTTTCTTTCTTTTGCCATATCCTAAAACATGTTCTACTGTATTATTAAGGACTTTTTTACCTTTTCCCATTTAGCCTTTATATCATCATTCCTTATATCTTCAAAATTACTATCCATATTTTCCCTTAACTTTATTTTAAACTCATTGCAGACTTCAGCATTTTGTAATTTAGAAATATTAAATTTCCGTCTATTAAATATTTTCCTCTGGTGATTTTTCGAATATATATAACTGCATAGATCCTATTATTAGGTGATGATCTGAGCCAATATCAGTACTACTTCTTTTATTTCGGACATCTAATAACATTTTCCTGCACCTTTAGCTGATGGCAATAGGATCTATTTGATTCTGAGTTTTGCCATCTTGTGACACCCACATTATTTTATGCATTCTCTTATGCTGGAAGATTGTGCCATCTATTACTAAATTATTTGCCTCACAGTTCACTATTTACATTTCTCTCTCCCAAACCATGTTTTCCCATTACATTTTCCAGCCCCCTCATTATTTGTACCAACTTTGGCGTGAAGTCACCCATGAGAAGTATGCTCTCGTTACCATGTGTCATCATCAAGGTTTTATCAAGCAGGCTGTAAAACTTTTATTTTTCTTCTAAGGGTGCATTTTCAGTTGGGGCATTGCACTGAACAACTCTTAGTCTGCCAAAATTAGTTTTAAGATTACCTGTTATTTTTAATTCTGAAATTGGTTCTCACCAAATCATTGCTTGACTAAATCTTTTGCTCATGAAGATTCCAACTCCATATTGATATAATATCAGTTACATCCCTGAATAAAGAAACACAATCCCATTGGAAAAAAGTATTCTACCAGTATTATTCCACCCTACTTCGCTAACCCACAAGAATTCAATTTTATATTTTCCCATCTCATTTCTTAGTTGTGCTAGTTTTACTTGTTTGATAGAGTGTTTTAACATTCCTTTGGCCAATTCGTATACTAATTTTTCAAGCTTTAGTCGATACCACGGAGTCTGTCCAATTTCTGCATTTATCCATCTTGAAAACAGCATTTAAATTTTCAGAGACTTGTGGGTTGTTAGCCCACAGAGTTCCTATTCTGGTGGTAGGGCTACTTCCTCAGCATCCAGTCATGCATTTTATACACAAGCATTTACTCGCGTGTAGATGTTTCGGTTATACCGCCGATACCCGGTCACCAGATCCTCGTTTGTGATAACAAGTTCTACCACGAGAAGGTGAGGGTGAGGGTGGTATTTGAGTGGGAGAGGTTATATGTTATATCATGAAGTCAGGACTTCCTAATATTACGGAATCACTACCCCTTAGAACCCTAGAAAAGATCCCACCATTGGTATTAAACTCAAGGGGCTGCATAATATAATATAAGGGGAAAAACATAATTTAAAAAATATATAATTTAAAACATAATTTAAAACATAACATAAAAACATAAGGGGAAAAACATGGGGAAATCAATACTGTACATCTGTTTTCTGTTTTTTTCTCTTATATTTTAATAAAGAAAGGCAGTTTTTGCTTGGTTTATAGCATATAGCTGGATTCTTTTTTTTTCTTTGTTTTGCATTGGGAATAGATAGATCTCATATTTAATTAAATTTCAACTGGGGTGTGTGTGTGTGTGTGCGTGCGCGCGCGCGCTTGTTCTGGCTTCTAGCTCTTCTTCGGGCAAGCATGTGGAATTATGAATATTCTCACTTAAGAAAGTTTAATAAACTCTTCAGAGAACAATATAAAGAGTGTTTCGGTTAATATGCATATTTTTAGTATGAGTAAGTTAATCATGATGGAGAAAATATTAGTGCTCGTAAAGATTATCTTTTATCCAAGTGTATTTCTCAGTTGCATATGAGAAACTAATCAGATAACATAAGGGAGTGGCCTAGATATTTCATCAATAACGGATTGTTAATGATTGTACATGAAGTGTGAATTTTGCTGTCAAAAAGACAAAATTACCAGGACAAGCATAAAATATTACGATTTGGCCATTTGTAATTTAGAACCAGTAATCAGAAGAAGAAAAAGTAGCCACTGTAATCCATCTATCAGACTTTATTTGAATAATAAACTCTCCAAACAGTTAAACGTGTGGACTGATTGAGGAATCTGCCATCTCAAACTCGCGACATAAATCTATCTCCCTGCCCGTTGGTAGAGCTCTCCCCCCCCCCCCCCCCCCAGTTGTCCCCCACATTATGCAATAAAGGATAGGATGCTGTGAAGGAGAAATACTGAATACGATGTGGTGGTGGTGGTGGTAGTAATAATAATAATAATAATAATAATAATAATAATAATGCAGTACTTTCCTCTTATTACGCTGTTGATATACCGCAATCTTTTGTAGGTGGAAATAATTAGAAGAAATATCTTTTATCTTCTTTTCATTGTCCCTCTGTTAACTTATAGTATTATAGTACAAGTAGGAAATTCGTGAAACATATTATGTCATTTTATTAGAACTTGATTATAGGTTTTATTATGGAGAACCCTGTAATCGAGTTCTGACGTTACTATACAACGATATATGTTTCACGGATTTCCTACAGCAACGTCTAAAATAGTAGATTAACTGGACTTATTTGATGATTGTTTTCCTAGAATATTATTTAACAAATAAATTAAAAAAAAAAACAGACATAGGAAGCAGAAATAGGAACTAACTATGCAATGTCGGAAACTTGTTCATAACTATTTCGATGTGCACAGGAACTGGAGATACAGATAAATGTGTCACTTCCTGTCATACTTTCCATGTCCTGTTCTTGTTCCTACTCTCTCCGTTATGATTTCCATTATCTGTACTGCGATTATTAAGTGTTCTTGTAATTCAATATATGGGTTTGCTAAAGTTTAAAAATACAAAGCGTGGGCGCTTTGGACGTGATTCAGTTTAAAACTCGGACCCCCCCCCCCCCTTTAAGAAAGGATTAATAATGAAACAAGGAAGAATACGTGGATATTAATTTTCCTAATATTAATTGGAGGTATGAGGGTCTGCCTGTTTTGGATTTAGCTGCTCTGACAAAGTGAAGATTTTTTTTTTTTTTTTTTTTTTGTTAAAAACTTTACGTGTTAGGGTACAACTTAGTAGGGCTTAAGATAATTCTGTAACAGGCCAGTAGGCCTAACACGTAGAAGGGAGAAGAAGAGAGATATATACAGTATATGCACGTTTTATCTGAACTAATTCAGAAGATGAGGTGTTTCATTAACTGAACACACGTGTATTTTGAAAATGATTCCACTTTTCCTACATACGAAAGATATGCTGACGTAGGCTGACCATACGTCAGCCTACGTCATTTTAATATCTCGTCAGGGATATTAAAATGACGCTATGGATGTCCCGTGGTTTTAATAAAAATGTCAATTTTGTCCCGTTTTTAATAATTATTCACAACCTATATCGTATATCGATATCATGGATACCAGTAATTTGTATAACCATGGAGTCGCATTGTTCGATACTAAATATCGACATCTGCAGTGATTTCTTCAGAGAAAATAATAAATACATGTTGACAACACTTACGCGTCTCAGATGCGGCGTCTGTTCTGCTGTAGCGTAGTTTTTGTTTTGTCTGTATGCTAACCGATGGCTTTGTTATTCAATGCCAGTGATCTAAATTTCGTATTTTTTTAAGTTTTATTTTTTAAAGCTTTAAGTCTATCCTTGCAATGTCAAAGAGGCGAAACTGCAGTTTTAATGACGATCTCCAGAAAGAATTCAAATTTATTAAACTGGACAAGTTGTGTAGCGATGAAACAAAAGTAGTATGTCAACACTGTAATGTCCATTTTTCCGTTGCTCATGGAGGCAGAAGCGACATCAACATCTACATACTCAGAAACATAAGGATGCTGAAAAACACTCTGGTTTCAGTAAAAAAAAAAAAAAATAGAAGAAGAAGCTCGTATATGGTGAGACGTGATGGTGATAACGAAAGTGATAAAAGTGCAGCAAGTGAAGCTTATCATACTGTGGGTCACGTCTAAAGTTTTCGCGCAAATGAAGCTTGTCGACATTGATCAATAAAATTTATGAATCAAAATTTTCTTCAGCAGTACCAAATCAGAAGCAACAATTACCAACGTTTTATCACCATACATAAATTGGGCAAAGTAAAACTTTTTTATCATCTTACATTTTCATGAATACAGAATATTACATAGCCCCCGTCCCGTTTTTGTCTCAAGAAATATGGTCAGCCTATGTTGACGTCATTAGTCGAATAAAAACAATTAAAGTTATTTAAAGACATACTGTATTATGACTTCGGTCCACGGAGTTAGCCTAATGGCTATGCGCTTCGCAACCATATGCCTGGGGAAGGAGTGTCCTAGGTTCGATTCCCGTCGACGACGTGAGGAGCTTAAGGATCTTTCTCAGCAAGGTCTTGGGCATTGACAGTGGGTTTTTTTCACCAGTTTATCTGGGATTTTTCATCCCGCAAGCAGGCAAACCGGCCCCGTGAACACACAGGCTACACTCATAGGATATAGTACGGCAAGGAAGGCAATGCGTAACCACCTTGCTCGATGAGTTTTTGGACTCCTTGGAGGTGTTGCGTAATAATAATAATAAAAATAAAATAATTTCTTATTCTTAGAAACTGTAATATGAGGAGTGGCTTATGAAAGTAAAACTTTCTTTTCATGCTAGGCTAGGACCTTGTCTTTCTGTATCATGATTAGCGCTCAACAATCTCAACACATGATTCTAGTAGTAAGACTTATACGTTGGTTAGACATAACTGGTAATTAATTTACAGAATTAACAACGCATATAAAGTATATTAATTAAAGATAACTTTAATGAATCACTTCTATATTTTGGCAATGTCACATTGCCATCTTCAGGAACATAAAGATATGGTATGTGCACTAAGGAACTAACAAAGCAAATGAGGAAGAAAGTAAGAAACTAATTTTGTTCCTAAAGTCCTAATGGTGCCCTCTTGCGGGCTAATTTGGTAGTCTTGGCAGTTGGGCTGAAGTTCTCATAATGAAAGTCTCCCAAATTTGGGGCAGTTTCATGCACCCAAATTTGTTGAGGTTAGGAACAATGAAAGTCTCCCAAATTTGGGGCAGTTTCATGCACCCAAATTTGTTGAGGTTAGGAACGTTCCTAACCTCAACAAATTTGGGTGCATGAAACTGCCTCAAATTTGGGAGACTTTCATTATGAGAACTTCAGCCCAACTGCCAAGACTACCAAATTAGCCCGCAAGAGGGCACCATTAGGGCTTTAGGAACAAAATTAGTTTCTTACTTTCTTCCTCATTTGCTTTGTTAGTTCCTTAGTGCACATGCCATATCTTTATGTTCCTGAAGATGGCAATGTGACATTGCCGAAATATAGAAGTGATTCATTAAAGTTATCTTTAATTAATATACTTTATATGCGTTGTTAATTCCATAAATTAATTACCAGTTAATCTCAACACAATCTAAAATATAGTTTACTATCACAGTTTACGCAAATTCCAGCATTACAATCTCCATTGTAATTCTTGAATATAGTCAGCTACAAATACACAATTAATAGCCTGGACTGCAGAAACCAGTGGCAGTTACACGGTTCACAGACAATTTATTGCAGTGAAAATTCATCACGTGAACTATTGATCGCGAAAAAAATTCGCTGAAATTGTTATTCGCTAGAAAATTGATGATATTGCATTGATACCGATATATGAAAAGTAAATGCAGTGCAAGATAAAGTCACAAAATATTATTTTATTATGTATCTATGTATTAGTCCGCGAGGTTAGCCGAGTGGCTATGCGCTTCGCAACCATATGCCTGCGAAAGGAGTATCCTGGGCTCGATTCCGTCACTAACGTGAGGAGCTTAGGATATAGCTAATAGCCGGTTTTGGGCATGAACTGTGGGATTTTTCTCCACAGTTTATCTGGGGTTTTTCCTCCTGCAAGCAGGCAAACCGACCCCGTGCACACACGCAGCTACAGGCATAGAACATACCGGGAGGTATAGGGCAAGTCACCTTATCCTCGTGACGAATACGACTTAGTAGGGCTTAAGATAGCTCTGTAACAGGCCAGTAAACCTAACACGTAGAAGGGAGAAGAAGAAATTCAGATAAGGTGTTTCAGGAATGAGGTCAGCGGCGCGCCGGCCATATGTGCAATGTGTGCGATGCATACAGGCGCCAGGATAGTAAAGGCACCAAAGATTTGGTATGATATTTTTAATAAAGTGAATTTTGTCATAAAAATACCGCAGTCTTCATCTATGAATCTCCAACTTACTTTAGATGCATCGAATGATCTAAATCAAATTTTAAATGATTATAGGTCTGATGAAACTTTCAAAGAACTTCAAGGGAAATGCTGGTCTTGAAATTCACGCTTGCTCTTGTTATCGTTCAGGGAGTGAGAGGCGTGCTTGAAGTCTGATTAGCGGAATAATGAATTACTGACCATTTAAAACTATATATTTAGAAATTTATGTACATTTAATCATACAAATACAACATTTATGTTACAAATGATATTCTATCTTTTTCAATTTAGCTACTTGAATGCAAATTCTACCCTACGGTTTTTCTTTATGAACTGGTCAATAACATCGTCATAAAAAGTTGGTTGTAACTTAATTTTCCCAAGCAACACGCACACTTGTAAAGGCTGGCGGAAGATCACTGGCTAGAGCTACTTTGACTGCGTGTGACCTTGCGTTTAAGACGACGTGAAGGGAGCGGAAATGGCTATGCGCGCGCATGAAATCACAGTGCTGCAGCGAGGACCTGGAAGCTCCTTCAACCGAGCAAGCCAAGGTAGCTTCAAAGCTCAGTTATTGCCGCACAAGCTTAAGAAGCCTTCTGTCTACAAAAATAAAAGCCTAAATGGAATGCTTAGAAATGCATGCATTTATTAACAAATAAATATTACTTCTTTCTCAATTAATGAGCATGGAGAATTCGCCACTGAAGAAATTGAAGAAAGCTAAAATTAATTGCAGCAAAATTTGACGCAGAATCTGTATTTTGTAGTAGTAGACCACTAAGGCAACGTAACAAGACAACACAATTTGATTACGAACATGAAAATGAAAATATAGTAGATCCTGAAATTTCATTTAAAGCATTTTTTTTTCTCTGCACAATAGATCAAATATTACAATCTTTGAAGGAAAGATTTGCTTTATTAAAAGAACATACGAATTCCTTTTGGTTTTGTATTTGTTAAGTACTTCCCGAAATAAAGAATATTTATTATTTTTTGTAAAAAGTTACAACAAAAATTAACACATGAGTATCATTCAGACATTGACACAGACAATTTATGCGAAGAAATTTTACTGTCAACCATTTATTTCTAATTTTAAAAACGATATATATATCAGATAATTCAGTATATGTACTGAATTATCTGATAATTCAGTATATGTACTGAATTATCTGATAATTCAGTACATATACTGAATTGCTCTTTGGATTCTTTTGTCATTACCGGTATCTGTATCATCTGCGGAACGGTCCTTTTATAAACTTAAAATTATTAAAAAATACTTGTGCTCCACAATGGTACAAGACAGACTTTCAAATCTTGCCATTATATCAATAGAGTCAGATATTTTGGATAAACTTGATCTACATGATTTTATTCAAGAATTTTCATTAATGAAAACTAGAAAAATTCAATTCACTAAGTGATTTTTCTTTCTGTTTAAATATTTATTTAACTATTTCTTGACCCAATAATGTTTAAAATATGTTCCTATTTTATATACTTGTAAGTTACTATTATTTATTTACTTTTTTTTTTTTTTTTCAAATTATTTTTGTTGTTTCTGTACCCTTCTTGTATGTTTATTGTTTTTTATACATTTTTTTTTTTGTAATTTCTGCTTTTTGTTCAATAAACTTATAATTAATATATTTTGTATTTCATTTTAACTCACTGATACGTTTTTATAAAGTGATTTTTTTATTCGGGGAAGAGGTATAGGGGCGCCAACTAAAGTTTTGCATACTGGCGCGCCCCTGAATGGGGTGTTTCAAAATACACATGTATTTTGAAAATGACTCCAGTTTTCCTACATACGAAAGATATGTTGTACACTGTTATTGTTAATAGAGCTGGTTTAAGATCATGGGTGCACTTTTTTAGTAATTATATTAAAGAAAATGATAATAAAATTACGTAAATGCTATCCTAATGATGTAAATGCGCATTAGCTAAATTGCCATCTGCGACTGCAATATAAGTCTTTACCTTTTCCTGCAATGCTAGTATTTTCAGAAGAAGAAATCTATCTCTCACCTAATGACAATTACAAATATCCATGCCTATTGCGAGTTTGGAATCCACAGCTCATTGGTGGGAGAGGGTACGCTATCTAGTTGGTTGTTCATCGTCATGGTTTATTTATAATTCACAATTTGTAAATAGGGAAACGAACTAAATAAATAGAAATAAGAAAAAGTTAATTATTATATGTAGCTTTCCAGGCATCTCTGTTTGGAGCCAGTTAAATTATTTCTCGTGGAGAGACAGCGTATCTGTGCTGATAAGGTGGTTAATATACTACCAGAATTGTTTAGTTGGTCTTCCTTTCCGTCTTTGTCCATTTGAGGGGGCGTACAAAAATAAAATATCAAACTATGGAGAAGGAGAATGTCTCAGTTGATGTCCAAGCTAATCAAGTTGATGTCTACGTTGGGTTTCAATCAAGGGTTTTTGGTTTGTCTGTTCCAAAATAGTGTAGTTACGAATATGATCCTTCCAAGAGTAGCCGAATAACAGTCTTAAGCAGGTTGTGTTAAAGCTATTAATGGTTTTTATTGCTTTTCGGGTGGAAACGTTCCATGTTCCTCCCCGATATAAGATGGCCTGAGAGGTTGCTTTGTAAAGCCTAATTTTTGTTTCCAAGGTAATGAAGGGCGATTTCGATATATTCCTGAGATTCCTGTGTTGACTGAGAGTTTTATATTTTTTTAATAATTTACAGTATTTTTTATATTTGAGCCTAAGTATTCGAAGTCTTCAACTTTTTCTAAAGGTTGGTTGTGTTCTATAATGATGGGACCTTGTACTATATTTGTGAGTATTTTAGTTTTATTTCATGTAACTGTCAATTCAAATATTTTTGCAGCTTGGCAGAGTTTGTCAAAGTGTTGTTGCGCCTTGGCTAAAGATGAGTCTATTAATACTTATATAATCTGCATAGCTGAGGTTGGTAGCTTTTTGAGTCGGTTGTTAACTATATGCTATTTCTGATTACAGTTTACTGTTGAACAGTTCACAAGAGAAGTAATTTCACTTTGGGAGTATCCATCTATATATATTTTTTTTTCAATAAAAAAGACTAAATATAAAATTTAAAAATTCTTAGTGTCATAAAATACTAGTGTTGGAGGAAAAGGTAAAGACTAGTATTGAAGCAGCAGATTTACTTATGCTAATTTACATTATTATGATAACATTTATTTAATTTTATTGTAATTTTCTTTAATATAATTACTCAAAATTGCACCTATGATCTTAAACGAGCTCGACAAATGATAGCAGTGTGCAAGATGTCTTTACTATGCAGGAAAAGTGCAGTGATTTTCAAAATACACGTGTATTCAATAACTGAAATACGTCACCTTCTGAATTAGTTAAGATTTAAAAAAAATCACACCTGATGGATGTTTAAATGCGCAGAACAGAAAAATAGTGAACGGTTAGAAGAATAAATATTCTTAAATGTTGTGCCCTTTCTCCCTAACTATTCTTAAATATTTTGTTCTCCCTAATAACTATTCTAACTATTAATAGAATAGTTAATAGGAATATATAAATAGTTAAACTATAAATATTAGTTGGATATATCTATTATCCCTAAATATTCTTAAATATGGTACTCTTTCTCCCTAACCATCCTATCCCAGTTATGTAACAATTAATGTTCCACTACAGAGCCTGTTGTAAGATAGAATATTAATAACTTTATACGGAATAAAAAATTTCACAACGCTAAGTATAATCGAAATAATACATAAAACATTTATATATATATATATATATATATATATATATATATATATATATATATATATATATTATTTTTTATTTTTTTTTATTTTTTTTTTAAATTTTTTTTTTTTTTCCATATATGGGAAGACAAGAAATAGGATTTCAAATTTTCTTGCGAAGATTTCTCGCGATGAATTTTTCTCACGATAAATTTTTCACGATGAATTGTCCGGACATCACTACGTAAGCATGCTGAAAGTACGTAATGCAGTTTTCAACCAGATACACAGCCACAATAAAAATGTCATAATTGGGTAATAATAAAATACACCATGAAGAAAGAACATCCCTCATATAAATAGAATCAAAAGCGGAAAATATGAAGAAATAGAAAAATGAAACATTATACTTTGTCGCTTCGCATCACATTTACAAAAATGTTTTGCAGTAGCTTTCGTCATGCATAGTGGTCATTCATTATCACAGCAACACTAAAAGTTTTTTGGCGATATACTGCAGACAGTTTATTTATTCATATAATTTTGTATCATTTTTGAATGTCAGATTTAAATGAAATTCAGATGACTTGACAGGTTATAGTAAAGATCCTAAATATCAACTTTCATTAAGAGGGTAAACAGAGTGAGTGTAAAATGGATGAATCAAGAGATAAGGTATGCAATATGGAAGAAGAAGGTATTATGGAAGAAACACAAAATGAGTATATATAACAACCAGTTGCATGAGAAGTACAAAGAGCAGGCGAGGAAGCTTGATAAGGGTAGCAAAAATGCAGTATGAGCAGCAGTTAGCTAAAGCGGCCAAAAAAAATCCTAAGGAGTTTTTTCGATATGTCGCCAGTAGAAGAAAGAATGATTATGGTAGAATGGGATTGATCGGTGAAAACGGAGGAATGATAACCGCTGCAGAGGATATAGTTGAGATATTTAATGAGCAATTTCTAAAGGTATTTCACTCTTGCGAATGTGACATTATGCAGAACTTGAAAGTAGTGGGAGAAGAGGAGGAGGAGGAACTGTTAGTAAGTGAACAGGAGGTATATGAGGAATTGAATAGACTTGATGTAAATAAGGCTGTGGGACTTGATTCCCTCAAGACACCACGTGTCTTGAGGGAATGTGCCAGAGAGTTAACAACAGCTTTTGCATATCTTTTCAACATGAGTCTCTCACTGGGTCAAGTTCCAAAAGAGTGGAAAGAAGGTAAAATTGTTCCAATTCATAAGGGAGGTGATTAGAGTAAGGCTTTGAATTATAGACCAGTCTGTGTGTCTGGAGTTGTGGTCAAGGTATTGGAGAAGTTAGTTAGGAATAAAGTTCAGAATTGGGTTGACAACAGAAAAATACTCCTTGGTGGCCAGCATGGATTTACTAAAGGAAAATCATGCTTTAGCAACCTGCTTACTTTTTATAATAAAGTGACAAATGCGTTGGATAAGGGTATTGCATATACAGTGGTATATTTAGATTTTGCAAAGGCGTTTGATAAATTGCCACATGACAAGCTGGTAATTAAATTGGAACGGATGGGGCTGAACAGTAGATTGGTTCACTGGATTGGAGATTGGTTGCCTGATAGGTATCAGCGAGTTGTCTATGGAGGAGCGATATCCCGAAGAGGAAAGTTACTAGTGGTGTACCTCAAGGGTCTGTTTTGGGTCCATTGCTGTTTAATTTGTATGTAAATGATATCTGGAGAGGTCTGAATGGTGAGGTGCAGTTGTTTGCAGATGATGCAAAGTTGGGCAGAGCTATCAGGAGTAGTGTGGATGCTGTAGCTTTGCAAGAGGACTTGAATACACTGTCTGAATGGGTAAATAAGTGGGGATGTCAATTCAATGTCTCAAAGTGTAAGGTTTTGAAATTTGGGAAGCAGAGATGGGATGTAAAGTACACAATCGGTGCGAATATCTTGGAAGAGGTAGAGGAAATGAGAGATCTGGGAGTGATTGTAGACAAGGACCTAAAATTTCGGGGACATGTTACTAAAATAGTGAAGACAACACAGCGGATAATGGGAATGATGCAGAGGACATTGACTTGTAGAAGTAAGGATGTTATGGTTCCTTTGTATAAGGCTTTGATCAGGCCACATATGGATTACTGTGCACAGATCTGGTCACCTGGTTTTCAAAAAGATGAAATTGCGTTGGAAAAAGTTCAGAGGCGATTGACTAAGGTGGTTTCTGGTCTCTGGAATGTAGAGTATGAAGACAGATTGACAAAATGCAATTTGCAGAAATTGGTGGATAGAAGGAGGAGGGGGGGATATGATTGAGACATATAAGCTGTTGAGTGGTTATTACCAGATTAACGTTGGGGAGGTTTTGCACAGAATGGGTGAGGATAGCAGGAGAACAAGAGGTCATTCCTGGAAGCTGTATAAGGAGGGTGTGAGCAAGGGAGTGAGGAGCAGGTTTTTTGCATGGAGAGTGGTGAGTGATTGGAATGCTTTGCCCGAGAGTGTGGTGTGTGCAGAGACAGTGAATATATTTAAGGCACAGTATGATAAACTGTGTGTATAACAGTGGACCTCCCACGATGAGTCTTTGACTCCATGGAGGTTTTTATAATAATAATAATAATAATAATTAAATACTACACAATCAGAGCGAAGTCATTACTTCGAATCATTTTCAAATTGCTTTTTTGGGGGAAATTAAAAAAAAAAAAAAGAGTCCAATTTAGATTAATACTGAGATGACACCCAGAAGGAAGGAAGGAAGGATAGAAAGCATGCAATAGATGCTAATACAAACTGTGAAACAGCTTATTTAAAAAAAAATGCTCTGTAGACTCTGTTTATGCATTGGAAATACAAATATAAACAAAGGCACACGGAAAATAACACGCTAGCTGTTATGTAGGTTAGTAGCGTTTTTTGTTCAGGGAAGGATTGCTGTTATGCGCTTGGTGGCTGTTTCCTTCACGCAAGTAGCAAAGACTTTTAGTATAGTTTGTGCCCATGGATCTTTCAATGGGATTTACTTTCCAGTAGTTTATAGTGAAAGAATGTGGTTGATGCACCTGAGTATCCATTGCATTCTTTGAGGATATGAGGAAATGACAGTAAGCAAGTCACATTTGAAAAAAAAAAAAAAATCAAAATTTGTGTCACCTATGTTTACACCTACAATTTACACTTGATTTCCTCTGAGTGAATATAGGCTATAGCTTCAAGTGCTGCTTAGAATGACTGGGATCATTATAATGAATAACGGTCACTTTATAAAAACAGCATTAAGTTCACTGCAAAAATGCCATCAGGAAACACGTTTTTTTTTTGTAATGATTTCGGACATTTTATTTGTTAGATTATACATTACAGAGCGTTTATTTATTTGATTTGTGACAATAAATTTTCTATACTTTTGAATCATTTTACATAATCTTGCATTAAACACGATCCAATTTAAACCGAAATTCAAATGACAGATTTTAGCAGAGATCCTAAATTAACAAATTTCATTAAACTTTTTTCGACTAGAGCTCAGTTATTTTCTATAATATTTAAATCTTGAGCAAAATTTTTCCACCAAAAATAGTGCTATTTAATATAAAATTGAGATGACCAGACAAAAGTTTAATAAAAATCTAACCGAATTTCACTAAACGTTGTCTAATTAGAATGGTTTGGGCTAAACTAAATGGCTGCCAGCTTAATGTGGCCAAGTGTAAGGTGATGCACTGCGGAAGGATGGGATCACATGCTGTTTACTATATTGATGGAACTGAACTGCAGGAGGTTGATGAGGTTAGGGAGTTGGGAGTTATTGTGGACAGAGAACTTAAGTTTCGAGGGCATATTGCAAAGGTTGCCAAAACTTCACATCAGATTACATGGCTATTGAGGAACACACAGACAAGCAGGGATAAGGAAGTGATTGTTCCCACTTTATAAAGCATTAATAAGACCTCATTTGGACTACTGTGCACAGATCTGGTCATCTGGATTTCTTGGTGATGCGGAATGGTGGAGAGGATTCAGAGGCGGGTTACAAAAATTGTTGCAGGCCTGTGGGATGTCTCCTACGAGGATAGATTGAAGGTCTGTGAGCTTCAAAAACTAGTTGATAGACATATGAGTGGAGATATGATAGAGGCATATAAATTATTAAAAGGGTTTTATAGGATTGATACTGATAACCTTTTTAAGACCAGTGAAGGAAGGGAGAGAACGAGGGGTCATCCCTAGAGATTGTGTAAGAGTGTGGTTAACAAGGGTGTTAGGACTAGATTTTTTGCTTGGAGGGTTGTAAATGGGTGGAATGCGTTGCCAGAGGTGGTTGTGAATGCTTCATCTGTGAATGAGTTTAAGGGGAGGTATGACAGGTATTGTGTGAATAACGGTTAATATGTCAATGTTGGGTCTCCTGCGATGAGTCTTTTGACTCCGTGGAGACACATTACACAATAACAATAATAATAATAATAATAATACGCTTGCGGGAGTAAATGCAAAAATGAATCTAATAATAAAACTATAGGTGCATTTTTCGAAATGAACGTTTAAACTTAATGTCTATTTGATGGGAAACATAAATTTGAAGTATTTAGTATATAATAAACTATACTGCACATTCATTCCTGGCTTGTATTACAAAAAACAAATTATTATTATTATTATTATTATTATTATTATTATTATTATTATTTAGGCCTCGAAGGAGTCAAAAGACTCATTGCTGGAGGTCCTTCTTAGGAAACAAATTTATCAAGACTCATTGTGGGAGTCTGTGTGGAATGATAACTCTTTTATCTCTGCAGGTCAGCGTCCTTCTCATTATTGCAGTAATCCTCTGTGTTACCTTCACCACCTTTGCAATATGTCCCTTGAACTTCAGGTTTCTATCAATCATCAACCCCAGATCTCTTGTTTCCCCTGCTTCCTCCAGTATAGCTTGCCGGCCTGGTAGGTTGAGTGATTAATGTATCCACTCTCTAGCCAAAAGGCTGCGGGTTCAAATCCCGCCGTGGGCATGGATGTTTGTGATTGTCTGTAAAAATACTAGTGGTGGTGGTCGTTGGTAGATGACTTTGATGTAGATGTTGAACATAGTAGTTGGTGGATTGAGTGGCGAAGATGGAAAGTTGTGGAGTAGGTGCCCTCCCTTGATGAGTCTTTATACTCGCTGGAGGTGCTATGTAATAATAATAATAATAATAATAATAACTCCTCCAATAGGGTATGTAGCTCCCATTAATGTGTCTCAAACCTCAAAACTTTACATTTTGCTGCATTAAACTGATACTCCCATTCATTTGCCCATCTGTCTAGTTTATTCAAATTCTCTTGCAGGACTACCACATCTGCACTATTACTAATAACCCTTCCCACCTTCACAACATCAACAAATAACTGAATATCCCCCTGCAATCTACTGATAATGTCATTGATATAAAGGTTAAACAATATAAGTCCCAGTACTGAGCTCTGCGTGACTCCCACTTGTAATCCTCTGCCTCTTTGAAACTGCCCCACCATACACAACTCTCTGATACCTATCAGACAGCCAATCCTGTATTCAGTTGAGCAACCTGACATCCAAACCCATGTGCTGCAACTTAAATATCAGCTTATCATGTGGCACCCTGTCAAATACCTTCGCCAAGTTTAAGAAAATGGCAGTATATGCCTTTCCTCATTTACTGCTCTTGTAACTTTATTATAAAAGGCTAGCATATTACTAAAACAAGAGTGCCCCTTCACAAATCCATGTTTACTCTCACAGATAACATTACCTTCATCTCCATAATGTTGTATACGGTCCCTAACTAATTTCTTCAAGATCTTAACAACTACTGATTACACACAGACTGGCCTATAATTAGACACTTCCAGTCTGCTACCGCCCTTATGCAATCTATCTTACCTTCCTTCCGTTATCTAGGCACCTTTCTCGAAGCCAGACTTTCATTGAAAAGCCAAGTCAAAGGAGCTGTTAGTTCCTTAGCACATGCTCTCAAAACTCATGGTGAAACACCATTCAGTCTCACAGCTTTACTGAAATCCAGATTACTCAGTATTTGGAACAAGCTCTCCTCCTGCACCTCTAAACCTCAAACCTGCCCTATCCCTCTAGTATTAAAATTTACTCATCCATGATGAAATACACCAATGAAGTGTTTATTGAACAATTCCACTATGTCCTCTGCATCAGTCACTGTATTCCCATTTTTATCCCACAATGTCATTCTTCCACAATCATTTCTCCTGTTACTGGCTACGTAGCTAAAAATTCCCTAGGATTTTCTTTGGATCTCAGTGCCAATCTCTTCTCATATTCCAGTTTCGCCTTCCTTACCATACTAGTTACTCTCCTGGCCTGTGTCTTATATTCTTCATGCATTTGCTTTTCACCTGTCTCCCTATATCTCTTCCATAGCCTATTTTTCACATGCAGTTCCTGTTTAATATTGTTTGTCATCCACTTTACACCAAATTCTGTCATCTTCTTCACTTGTGGAATACAGCTTACTGTTGCTGCTAACAAATATTCCTTCACAATTTCCCAAACACTAATGATTTCCCAGCCTTTCAATTCCTCCCTACATGAAACTTCCCAAGTTGATGTCTAAGACTATTATAATTACCTGCCTTATATTATTATTATTATTATTATTATTATTCTGAGAAACTCCAAGGAGTCGACAGACTCATTGAGGGAGGCCCTAACATCATGTCAAGAACAACTATTTTACATTCACACAGTATCTATCATACCTTGCCATGAACTCATTCACAGTCGTAACACCCACAACAGACTCTGGCAGCTTATTCCACTCATTCACCACTCTCCAAGTAAAAAACCTAGCTCTAACACCCTTGTCAACCACATTCTTACCCTTCCATGCATGGCCACTATTCCTCCCACCACAAGTCCTATTTTCAAAAATATCTTCTGGATTAATCTTATAGAAACCCTTCAGTAATTTAAATGTCTCAATCATATCACCCCTCCTTCGCCTATCGACCAATTTCTGTAACCCACAAATCTTCAACCTATTCTCATAAGGTTCATTCCACAGACCTGCTATCATCTTGGTCACTCGTCTCTGGATCCTCTCCATTTCCTCCCCATCACGAAGAAACACTGGTGCCCATAACTGGGCACAGTAGTCCAGATGGGGCTTATCAAGGCTCGATACAGAGGAACAACAACTTGTTTGTCTCTGCATGCTAAAGTATTTTTCAGAAGCCAAGTGATTTTATGAGCTGATTTAGCCACTTTTGCAATGTGCCCCCTAAACTTCAATTCCCTATCCACCAACACTCCCAAATCCCTGGCCTCATCAATCTCCTGGAGTACGGTTCCATCAATGTCATATACTGCTGCTATTCTTTTCACCCCAAAGTGCATAACCTTACACTTTGCCACATTAAATTGACATCCATTTTCCCTAGCCCAGTCCTCCAAACTATCCAAATCATCCTGTAAAATTTTGACATCCTGTGTACTCACAATTGCTCTAGCCAACTTTGCATCATCAGCAAACAAGTGAGCACTTCCTCTCAGATCCTTACCTATATCATTGATGAACAAATTGAAAAGCAGTGGTCCAAGAACAGAGCCCTGCTGCACACCACTAGTCGCAAGCCGTCTTTTAGACTCCACTCCTGAATAAACCACTCTCTGGTATCTCTCCATCAACCACCCTCCTATCCATCTGACCAACCCCATATCCATCCCCATCTGCTCCAGTTTACTGATTAGAATTCCATGTGGTATACTGTCAAAAGGCCTTGGCAAGGTCCAGTAGAATCACTGTAAACCCATTACCCTTATCTAGTTCGGCCTTCACTGTGTTATGAAACGTGAGCAAGTTGCTGAGGCATGATCTACCTTCACAAAACCATGTTGTCCCCCATACAATATCCCATTTTCATCTATCCAATCCTGTATTCTTTCCTTGACTAATTTCTCTAAGACCTTGACAATGATTCCTTATATGCTAATCGGTCGGTAATTTACAACAGCAGTCTTGGAAACCACCTTTATGCAGTGGAACTATTTTCCCCTCTTTCTATCCCCTTGGGACTAACCCAGACCCGAGTATCAAATTAAACAAAATGGTCAAGGGTACTGACAATTCTTTAGCCGTTTCTCGTACGACACGAGCTAGTATACCATCCAATCCCACAGTTGTATTGACATTGAGGTTATGCAATAGACTACTCATCTCCACTTCATTCACCACAATTCCCGTATAATCTACTGGTTCATTCGTTTCTGCAATGTCACCACCTGGATGATATATTCTTGCAAAGTGCTCACTCAGTAACTCAACTATATCAACTGATTCAATTACCTCCCTACCATCGGCATTCTTTAAAATCATTCTGCCATATACATTTTTCCTTTTACTTGCAACATATCGAAAAAATTGTTTAGGATTCTCTTTAGCCTGCATGGCCAATGTTCTTTCTTAAACCTTTTTTGTTTTTCTTACCACACTCGTTACCCTTCTGGCCTGTGCTTTATACTATTCATGTGCCTGCCGTCACCTTTCTCCATAAATTCCCTCCATAGTTATTATTATTATTATTATTATTATTATTATTCAGGCCTCCAAGGAGTCAAAAGAGTCATCGAGGGAGGTCCTTTCTAAGACATAAAGTCTGTCAAGACTCATCGAGGGGAGGTCCCCCCCCTGAGAAACACAAATTTTATCATACCACTCCTTAAACCCACTGACCGTTCTCGCTCTCACCACTCCATCAGGCAATGCATTCCACGGCTCAACCACCCTCCACAGAAAGAAACCACTCCTTACCCTCTTGCTCACAGTTTCCTTTCGTAACTTACAGGGATGGCCTCTTGTCATCACACCTTCCCGCTGATCAACCAAGCGAAAGAACTCCCCAGTGTCAACCCTGTAACCACCTCTCAACAGTTTAAAAGTCTCAATCATATCACCTCTCCTTCTTCTATCCACCAAACTCTTCAGTCCACATTCTCTCAGCCGATCCTCATAACTATCCTTGTACAGTCCTGAAACCATCTTTGTCATCCGTCTTTGTATCCTTTCCACAGTTAATTTATCCCCTTCAAATCCTGGGGACCAAATCTGAGAACAATAGTCCAAGTGTGGTCTGATCAGAGACTTATACAACAGAATGATAACCCTCTTATCTCTGCAGGTCAGTGTCCTTCTCATAATAGCAGCAATCCTCTGTGTTACCTTCACCACCTTTGCAATATGTCCCCTAAACTTCAGGTTTCTATCAATCATCAACCCCAGATCTCTTGTCTCCCCTACTTCCTCCAGTATAACTCCTCCCATAGAGTATGTAGCATCCCATCGATGTTTCCCAAACCTCAAGACCTTACATTTTGCTGCATTAAACTGAAACCCCCATTCATTTGCCCATCTATCTAGCTTATTTAAATCCTCTTGCAGGGCTACCACATCTGCACTATTACTAATAATCCTTCCAAGCTTCGCATCATCCGCAAACAACTGAATATCCCCCTGCAATCCACTGGCTATGTCATTGATATAAAGGTTAAACAATATAGGTCCTAGTACTGAGCCCTGTGGGACCCTACTTGTAACCCTCTGCCTCCTGGAAACTGCTCCACCATACACAACTCTCTGATACCTATCAGACAGCCAATCCTGAATCCAGTTGACCAATCTGACATCCAGACCCATGTGCTGCAACTTAAATATCAGCTTATCATGTGGCACCCTGTCAAATGCCTTCGCCAAGTCTAAGAAAATTGCAGTATATGCCTTTCCCTCATCTAATGCTCTTGTAACTTTATTATAAAAGGCTAGCATATTGCTAAAACAAGAGCGTCCTTTCTCAAATCCATGTTGATTCTCACAGATAACATTACCCTCATCTGCCCAATGCTGTACACGGTCCCTCACTACTTTCTCCAAGATCTTAACAACTACTGATGACACACAGACTGGCCTATAATTAGACACTTCCAGTCTGTTACCACCCTTATGCAATGGCACTATCTTACCTTCCTTCCATTCCCTGGGCACCTTTGCCAAAGCCAGACTTTCATTGAAAAGCCACGTTAAAGGTATTGTCAATTCCCTAGCACATTCTCTCAAAACTCGTGGCGAAATACCATCCAGTCCCACAGCTTTACTGACATCCAGAGTACTCAGTATCTGAAACACACTCTCCTCCTGTACCTCCAGACCTCGTACCAGTCCTATCCCTCTAGCATTAAAACTGACTCCTCTAGGATGAAATACTCCAATAAAGTGTTCATTGAACAATTCCACTATGTCCTCTGCATCAGTCACTCTATTCCCATTTTTATCCCACAATATCATTCTTCCACAGTCATTTCTCCTCCTACTGGCCACATAGCTAAAAAATTCCCTACGATTTTCTTTGGATCTTAGGGCCAATCTCCTCTCATATTCCAGTTTCGCTTTCCTTACCACACGAGTCACTCTTCTGGCCTGTGTCTTATATTCCTCATGCATCTCTTCACCTGTCTCCTTATATCTCTTCCATAGCCTCTTTTTCGCATGCAATTCCTGTTTAATATTGTTTGTCATCCACTTTACTCCAAATTGCGTCCTCTTCTTCACTCGTGGTATACAACTTACCATTGCTGATAACAAATATTCTTTCACAATTTCCCACGCACTGGTGATATCCCGGTCTTCCAATTCCTCCCTCCATGAAACTTCCCGAAGTTGACGTCTAAGACTATTATAATCACCTGCCTTATAATTCCACATAAGTTCCCGTCTCTTTGATACTCCTGCATGTATATTCATTTTCCAAGTCAAAACCATATGGTCACTCTCTCCAACTGGTGGGAGAGACGTCAACTTAGTTATTATCAACTCTTCTGATGCTATAACCAAATCCAAAATTTTTGAACCTCTTGTTCCCTCTGTTACATGTTGCCTAAGACATGTGTCCCTCAAGAATTCTAGAAATTCCATTCCCCTATTGTTACATGCATCTTCCTCTATCCAATTTATACTACTGAAGTTAAAATCTCCCATAACAATCATTCTTCTTGCACTTGCCAAACTTAGCTGTCTAAACATCTCCTGGTCCCCATCCTCTGTGCTCCTGGGTCTGTAGCAACACCCCACTAAATATCCTGTCCTGCCCACCTCTACCTCACACCATACGCTCTCAAAATCATTTGTCTCACTTCCTTCCAAATTCTCCACTCTTAGAGGACATAGGTCATCACTTATCATAAGCAGCACCCCACCACCACGCTTTCCCCTCCTGTCCTGGCGAAAAATGCAATACCCAGCAACTTCTATTCCTGTTGTTATATCCCCTTCTGTCAACCACGTCTCAGTGATCGCAATAATTTTTGGCCAGGCTGATGCTATCTGCGCCACCAATTCCTCTTCCTTATTCCGGATACTCCTGGCATTAGTATACAGCATATAAATGCCATTGTTTCTATACCCAGCATTATCCCTTCTAGACTCCACTGGGCTCAGTGTTACCTGACATTGTCTCCCTTCTCCCAAGTATCCATTCCCACAAGAGGCCACCCCTGCTATCATCCTCCCTGGGACACACTGACTCGTTCAGAACAGCAATCTCTCCAGATGCCTACGTCCTTCGTCATTCAAATGTAAACGGTCTCTCACAAACAACTCCTCTCTTTCCTCAAATGCACTCCAAGCATCCACATATACCAGTCCTCTCTTGTCACACATTCTCGCTATTATGCCATTCAATATCACCGCTCTTCTGCTCAGCTCATCATTATCATACCTAGGCAATACGCACACTATTTTTCCTCTCTCTGTCTTTTTCCGTACAGTCTCAAGCAAAAATCTCATATCTCTTGCTGCCCGACTTACATTACCACTCAAGTCATTCGTTCCTACCATCACAATCATCTCATCCTTTTTTTGCAGCTCAAGCAAAAAAAAAGCATATTGCTTCATGCAAACACTTCTTAACTGCCTCCCATGCATTATCAACTTCTAGTCCTTGCAGTTGTACATGTCATGGCACTGAACCAATCAAATTCCTAAGCTTATCATACTTTCCAGCCCGATAATTCCACATGTACCCTGTCTTAATTGTAAATTCCCCACCTTTAGCCACCTCCCAAGTCAAGACCCTATGATCACTCTCACCAATTGGTGGCAATGTGGTCATATTTGTTACAGCCAAATCCTCAGATGTAATTACTAGATCAAGCACTCTCTGACCACTAGTATTTTCCATTACATGCTGTCGCAGATAGTTATCCCTTAATAACCGAATAAAATCCAATTCCTTTCTCCTGTGTATTCTCTCCTCACTCCAATCAATGCGACCATAGTTGAAATGTCCCATAATAATTACCCTCCTTCCACTCGTTTCTTCTATTTGCTTGTGCATACTGTCACCACCATCATTTCCATCACCTGGTCTATAGCAGCACCCAATTGTATATTTTGTTCTGCTAGCCACAATCTCACACCAAATGGCCTCAAATGTGCTCTTTTCTCTATCCTGCATTTCAACTTCTATTCTCCTTGGCTGCAGCTCATCAGCTATCATCAACAATACTTCTCCCCACATTTTATTCTCCCTGTCATTCCTGAACACACTATACCCATCACATTGAATCCCACTAGCTATATCATCTACAGTCAGCCATGATTCACTAATACTAATAACCTGTAGTCCGGAAGTGCCAATCATGGCCAAAAACTCTTCCTTCTTGTTCCTAATACTCCTAGCATTAGTGTACATGAATTTAAGACCCCCATTAGCCCCAACCCTACCTTGATGCCTTATATTAACTATCCCATTCTGATTTGTTGTCCTTATTCGCTCGGGCATATTATTCACTCAGAAAAACTTTTAATGAGTTATCCTATTTCCGACCCAACATAAGGTAATGTTAAAAGCCATGGATATGGCTTTTAACATTACCTTATGTTGTAGATATTAAGTAAATTTTGAGAACCCCATAATTGAAATAGATAATGTTTGTGAATTATTTAACAGAGAAAAGATTTGTATAAATGCTGAAAATTGTATATAAGATAATACATGTATTGAGCCATGTCAAAAACAGTTCGGAGCTGCGGTAACCAATCGGCTGTCGCTATGTGCGTGACGTAGCCACCAAGAGAGGGCGCTCACATGAGGTATATAGGTTTCAGCGCCAAATTCAATCATTCTCTTTTTCTCTGTTCCTGGTTCCTGATTCCAAGTGCTGGATAGCTGTGAAGCTTGCCGCCGTGCCCAGCAACATTTTCCGTTGCTGTACAGCACCGCGTCGAGTGTAGCCACGTTGAAGGAATGCTGCCAGAAAGAGCCGTTGGTTAGCCATGCCAACGTATAAATCAGCGAAGAGGTGAAACTCTTTCGAAAAGAATAGAAGTGTGTCGCAGAAGCCATAAGAAATATACGGTGAGAAAACCCAAAGATCTAGTTAAGGAAGTCCTAATAACTACCAGAAAAGCAAGAACTGTAAGACGCAAGTTTTCGTATTAGATTAACTAATGACCAAAGAGGGAATAAGAAACAGAACGTTAAGGAACTCCATATAGTCTACTTCTATTTTATATCTAAAGAACTGTAATCTTTTGGACATTCTGTCTACGTCTAAAGAGCAAGTAACACCCTAAGCTTAAGCTGAGCTGGGAACCAAGGTTTCGGACTGTTTATGTTAGAAGAAACATTGTTTTTATTATATTAAATTTGAACTTAAATATTAACAGAATTTTGGGGGAGGATAAAGCCAGAATATAAGAGAAAATATTGTCTCATGTGAATTTAGCAAGACGGAGTACGTCTAATATGTTTCACACTAGGATTGTAGAATGTATCTATGTATATGTGTTATTCTCACGAATGAGAGACTGAGCAACTCAGTAGAAATTAACCAAGCCTGAATATAGTTATACAAAGAAGAGTGTGAAATTGATACCATAAGATTTCAGAGTAAATAATTTTGGATATGTAAATTTAAGAGGGGGGGAAATTCAGGCTCCTTAGAATTGAAATTTCTGACTAAATTGTATATATGTGTTTTGCCTAAATAAATATATTTCTTTAATTCAAACCACATGAGTTTGTCATTGTTCTGAGAATTGAGTTATCACTTGAAAAAATTCGGACCATGCATAAGTAAAAGGGGAATCCATTAGTAACTAAGAAAGGCGGACCACAACTGCAAACCTCTTGATCCCTATATTGTTTTCAGTAGCTTAAAATTGTGTCTCAGACTTCAGTTGCCGGCTGGCGCAGTCGACTTAAAGAATATAAATTTGTCGGCAACGGAAGAGCTGAAAATAAATGAGATAAGTGAATAGTCTAATATAAAATAATAAATAAAGAGGAAGCACCAGACATAACACCTGATTTTGCACATCTACTACATTCAGCAACACTTTTTCAAGTCTCCTTACACTGTATCCATTCAAATGCAAGCCATCCATCTTATATAGATCCTTTCGCCCAACAAACTGACTCCATACGTCCACAAATTCCACACCACTCGTCATACATAACCCACGCATAAAGTCATTTGCAATTAGAATTATAATTCCACATATGTTCCCGTCTCTTTGATACTCCTGCATGTCTATTCATCTTCCAAGTCAAAACCACATGGTCACTCTCTCCAATTGGTGGGAGAGATATAATCTCAGTTATTATTAACTCTTCTGATGCTATGACCAAATCCAAAACTCTTGAATCTCTCGTTCCCTCTATTACATGTTGCCTAAGACATTTGTCCCTCAATAATTCTAGAAATTCCATTCCCTTATTGCTACATGTGCATCTTCCTCTCCCCAATTTATACTGCTGCACTTAAAATCTCTCATAATAATCATTCTTCTTGCACTTGCCAAGCTCAACTGTCTAAACATCTCCTGGTCCCCACCCTCTGTGCTCCTTGGTTTGTAGCAAAAACCCACTAAATATCCCGTCTTGCCTATCTTTACCTCACACCATATGCTTTCAAAATCATTAATGTCACTGCCTTCCAAAGCCTCCACTCTTAGAGGACATAGGTCATCACTTATCATAAGCAGTACTCCATCACCATGCTTTCTCTTCCTATCCTGCCGAAAAATGCTGTACCCAGTGACTTCTATTCCTGTTATTACATCCTCTTCTGTCAACCACGTCTCAGTGATCCCAATAATTTTTGGCCAGGCTGATGCTATCAGCACCACCAATTCTTCTTCTTTATTCCGGATAATCCTGGGATTAGTATAAAGCATAAAAATGCCACTATTTCTTTTTCCAGCATTATCCCCCCTCTAGACTCCACTGGGCTCAGCGTTACCTGATGTCGTCCCCCTTCTCTCAAGCATCCCTTCCTACAAGAGGCCACCCCCTGCTACCATCAACCTTGGGCATTCTAGTTTCTCTGAATTGACTCATTAACTCGTTCAGAACAGCAATCTCTCCAGATGCCTATGTCCTTCCTCATTCAAATGCAAGCGGTCTCTCGCATACAATTCCTCTCTGTCCTCAAATGCCCTCCAAGCATCCACATATATACGAACACTGTATCACAGATATATATATATACATAAAAATAAATGCTAAATATAAACATGTATATATACATATAATGCTATATTCAACTATACTACATAGCGAAAACGTATCTTATCTTCCACCGCAAATGCTGCCGACTGTAAACCTCGCCTTCTCAGGACAACTAAAGAATACTTCTGTCACTGAGAAAAAAATGCAGCACAATTTACAAAAGAATTCACACTATACACCGTTTAAAAAACACTTTTCCCTACCACAGTTCAAATCACCCGCTGCTTGCTGTAAATAGTAGTTTTTGAATTTCAAAAAAGCGAGAAAAAAAGTTTCTGTTATGTAACAGACTTCAGATATCGCAAGTGTAGGAGTGAGAGAGGTGTTATGAAGTATATAAAGTGCAGGCCAGAAAAGTTAAGCATATTGTATGGAAAGCTAACTGGAGCGTGTAAAAAAATTAATACAGAAGAGTAACTTTACTGAATGCAGATGGTACTCTTGTGCTAGAAGCAGATGCGATAGTACAAATAATGAGTGCTCATTTCTCTAAGATCTATCAATTCGGTGTATGTAACTTAGTGCCATTGCTACCACTACACTGGATGAAGAAATAGAGGTGAATGAGAAGAAGGTTCTAGAGCTGTTGCATAACCTGGATAAGAATTCAGCAGTTGGGACAGATGTGATATCAGCATGTATGCTAAAGAAATGTTCAGCCAAACTGGATAGACCCTTGACATGTTTGTATAATTTGAGTCAGCTCAGAAAGATCCCACAGGAATGGATGGAATGTATGATAATCCCATTGAACAAGAGTGTCATAAAGACTGATATATCTGACTGTTGACCTTTCAGTATCTCTGGAGTGACTGGAGAAAGGGAATGAACATACTATGGTACTATTGGACTCTGCTAAGGCATTTGATAGGATTATTACATGAAGGATTAGAAACAGAGTATTAGAAACTTCAATGGAGAATATGGAACTGGAAAGTATACTATTGGCTTGTATAAGTCAGTAGCTGATGGTTGTTGGGTGTTTTTATAGGAATTGTTAATCTGCCAGATTTAAGATGACCAGTGGAGCATCCCAAGTATTAGTCCTTGGACTATTGTTGCTTAATTTATATATTAATGATATTGGGAAGCGCTTGACAGGAGATCGTCATAAGGTTTGAAGATCTCCTGTCAGGCAATCAGTGATGCTTGAGATATACAACATTTAAAGAGTGATTTGAATTGGCTAGAAGTGTGGGCAAACAATAATGGATGTCATTTTGGTATTAGTACATGCAAAATTATGCACTTGGGCGTAATGAGGTATCCAACAGCATACACTGGTGCAATATTGCTTGAAGTAACTGACAGGGCTAGAGATTTTGGCATTCTGGTGGATAAGAATTTGAAGTCCAAGGGTCACTTGGCAAAAATTTGCAGATACAACTCAGTGGATAATTGAGATGTTGAACAAGCATTGACATAGAGAGATATGGAAGTCATTTTGCTTCATTACAAGGTCTTAAAACAATCACACCTGGACTACTGTGTGCAGATTTGGTCTCCTGGGTTCCAAAGAGATAAAAAAGCTCTGGAAAGGCTGCAAAGAAGAGATATAAAGATGATATTGGGATTTTGGAATACAGATTACAAGAAGAGACTGAGACACTGGACTGCAGACACTGGTAGATAGGAGAAAAAGGGATGATATGATAGAAGTATGTAAACTTCTGAGAGGACATTACAAGGTATCAATTTATAAAATTTTTCCTTATATGGAGGATAGGGAGAGGACAAGAGGGTATCCGTGGAAGTTAAGTTTGCGTGCAATTAAGAAAGGAGGTAGAGCTAAATTTTTCCGTTACTGAGTAGTGAGTGAGTGGAACAGCGTTTTCCTGTTGAAGTAGTAAGTGCATCTAGTGTGAGTGAATTTAAGAGAGAAGGTGTGACAGGTGATGTATGGTCTCCATTGATGAGGCCTTGACTCCCTAGAGGTCTAATAATAATAATAAGAGGAAGAAGAATTATTTCATCACATTTACTCAACCCGGGATATAGTATACTGGCGTGTATAATTCTATGATCAAAATTTACAAACATATATACATTTAAACTTTCTATCATATAAAAGGTGAGATAATTTTGAAGTGACAAAATTTTGAAGCGAGTGTTAGCGTATAGCGTATCCGCTCTCCAGCCAAAAGGCTATGGGTTCGAATCCTGCCGTGGGCATGAATGTTTGTGATTATCTGTGGAAATACTAGTGGTGGTAGCTGGCGGTAGATGGCATTGGGGTAGTTGCGATTAGTTGAAGATGGTGGATTGAGTGGTGGATACGGAGAGTTGTGGAGTGGGTGCCCACCGTCAATGAGTCTTTGGATTCCCTGGAGGTGTAATAATAATAATTAGGATTTCCATCAGATCATTTTTATTAGGCCAGCCTGGTTGGCCGAGTGGTCAGAGTATCCGCTCTCCAGCCAAAAGGCTGCGGGTTCGAATCAAGCTGCGGGCATGGATGTTTGTGATTGTCTGTGAAAACACTAGTGATGAGGATGATGATGGGCTGTGGATGGTGCTGGTGTAGATGATGATGGCAGTTGGTGGATTGAGCAGTGGAGACAGAGTTGTAGAGTGCCCTCCCTCGATGAGTTATTGGACTCCCTGGAGGTGTTACGTAATAATAATAATAATACATATACACTAACAAAGGACTAATCTATAATAACATTGCTTATTTCGATTTGTGGGTACAAATGACAAATGAAAGAATGACACATATCTTTTGGTTGAAAAGACCTGGGCCTGGGTGTAAATCCCATCTAAAAAGAAAGGATCATTTATATGGCAAGCTAGTTAGGTTGAACAATGTGGCACTATTTTTCCTCGCTGAAAGTGAGTTTATGGCTCACAAACAAACAAAATCTTCCAGACAACACACAGTTAACTGACATGATTGATTCACCTCAGTCTTAGCATCCTTTGCATATCCCTCAGCTCCCAAATAAATTTTGTTTCAATAATTACTAAAAGTATTTATAGTTGCTTCAAATTGTTTTCAGATGAAGATATTCACAACTCATTGGCTCAAAGGGTGGCTGTTATCAGTCAAACATATACTAGTTTATTTACAGCTACAAATATACGTTTATTGAATGATTTCATCATTAGTTTATAACTTTGTTATTATTATTTGTGTTTATTTTCAGTGATCTCCATGACGTGATAATAAATGTCATTAATACCACCAGTTTTAAAGATCTAACAATAGATTTTTAAAACTGATGGTATTAACTTTATACTATACAATTTACTGAGAATTATGTTTGACATATTTGCCGGCAAAGGTTGGTCGATTGGTAGAGCCTCTGCTACTAATGGCTCAGTTAAGTAAGTTTGAGTGCGGTTAGTAGTTTGAAGGGGCCCAGTCATTCGATGCTGTTGGCGCACTCTCCCTCGATGAGTCTTTGGACTCCCTGGAGGTGTCAAATAATAATAATATTGCATTTTCTCTACAATATATGGAATTATTTCAGTTTGACTGTAAATATTTCTTATATTTCTGAATTATTCTTATATTATAAGAGTTGCTAGTTCTGACATATTAGTGAATAATGTTTCATGTTCTTTCAGGACACTAATTCTTGTGGTGGTCCTAATGTCTGTTTTCTTTGATGTGTTTTGTACCCCAAAAGTAAGAGTTTGTATATAAAATATATATTACAATTATGATGAACATTTTATCTTGAAAGACATATAATGAATGTTATTATCAATTTTAATTTTATTTCTGAAAATTTTACCTCATCTAAGTTTTACTGAAAATACTGCAAAGGAATATTAAAATTTTGCATATTAACATCCTGTAATTTAATATCTTATAATTTAAGATTCACAACAGATAAATGCTTGGATGCTTGGGAAATTGTGAAGGAATATTTGTTAGCAACAATAGTAAGCTGTATTCCACGAGTGAAGAAGAGGACACAATTTGGTGTAAAGTGAATGACAAACGGTACCAAACAGGAACTGTAGGTGAAAAAGAGGTTATGAAAGAGATATAAGAGATGGTGTCATGAAATAATAAATATCTTCCAAGTTGGTTGGCCGAGTGGTTAGCATATCCGCTCTCTAGCCAAAAGGCTGTGGGTTTGAATCCTGCCGTGAGCATGGATGTTTGTGATTGTCTGTAAAAATACTAGTGGTGGTGGTTGGTGGTAGACAGCATTGTTGTAAATGATGAAAGTAGTTGTAATTGGCGGATTGAGTGGTGCAGACGGAGAGTTGTAGAGTAGATGCCCTCTCTCAATGAGTCTTTGGACTCCCTGGAGGTGTCATGTCATAATAAACAGTACAGTTTAATTTATTTTCTACCATTGCACATAACTATGTATTTAAACTTTAAAAATGATAAAAAAAATGAATTTTACACATTGATAAGCATTTATTACAAAAAAAAAAAAATCCCTGCATGATGTAAGTCAAATTTACATTTAAAAAGGATATCTCTCAGAGATGTTAACATATCCCCAAGCTCAGATGTACCCTAAACCTCGACCACTTGGTCATTTATCTCAATACAGTTGAGAAGTTGAAAAAATTAGTTAGAAAGATTGCTCCAGTCTTATCAAGGACGAGTGAAGCATATTCAGCTAAGGCTTAGATGGCTGGTCTAAGATGAAATTGTAGTCTATTTTTATATCCTGTAATTTAAGATTTACAACAGATAAATGCTTGGATGCTTGGGAAATTGTGAAGGAATATTTGTTAGCAACAATAGTAAGCTGTATTCCACGAGTGAAGAAGAGGACATAATTTGGTGTAAAGTGGATGACAAACAATATCAAACAGGAACTGCAAGTGAATAATAGGTTATGGAAGAGATATAAGGTGAGGGGTGGAGAGTAGATGCATGAAAAATGTAAGACTCAAGCCAGGAGAGTGACTAATATGGTAAGGAAGGCAAAACTGGAATATGAAGAGATTGGCACTAAGATCCAAAGAAAATCCTAGGGAATTTTTTGGCTATGTGGCCAGTCGAAGGAGAAATGATTGTGGAAGAATGACATTGTGTGATAAAAATGGGAATAGAGTGACTGGTGCAGAGGACATAGTGGAGTTGTTCAATAAACACTTTATTGGAGTATTTCATCCTGGAGTAGTAAATTTTAATATTAGAAGGATAGGGCAGGTTCAAGGTTTAGAGGTGCAAGAGGAGAGTGTGTTCCAAATACTGAGTACCCTGGATGTCAGTAAAGCTGTGGGACTGGATGGTATTTCACCATGATTTTTGAGAGAATGTGCTAAAGAACTGACAGCTCCGTTGACCTGTCTTTTCAATGAAAGTCTGGCTACAGGAAAGGTACCACGGAATGGAAGGAAGGTAAGATAGTGACATTGCATAATTGTGTTAGCAGACTGGTAGTGTCTAATTATAGGCCACTTTGTGTCTCATCTGTAGTTGTTAAGATCCTGGAGAAATTAGTGAGGGACCATGTACAGCATTGGGCAGATGAGGGTAATGTTATCTGTGAGAGTTAACATGGATTTTTTAAGAGCACTCTTTCTTTAGTAATATGATTGCCTTGTATAATAAAGTGACAAGAGCATTTTAGAGGGAAAGGCATACAATGCCAATTTTTTGTATTTTGCAAAGGCATTTGACAGGGTACCACATAATAAGCTGATATTTAAGTTGCAGCACATGGGTTTAGATGTCGGATTAGTCAACTGGATTCAGGATTGGCTGTCTGATAGGTACCAGAGGGTTGTGTATGGTGTGGCAGTATCAAGGAGGCAGAAGGTTACAAGTGGAGGTCCCACAACGCTCAGTACTTGGACCTATATTGTTTAACCTTTATTTCATTGACATTGTCAATGAATTGCAGGGGGATATTCAGTTGATTCAGTTGTATGTAGATGATGTTGTTGGATCCTACTTCTAAATCTTTACCTTGGATCCGAAATGTTAATCACTATGATGTTCTTAAACAATTGATAGAAAGTTGCTAGTTGATTTCTAATTCAAATATAAAGAAAATTTACATTTAAAGACTGCGCCACTTTATATCTGAATTAGTTCAAGAATTGAAGATAAACCAACTCTCAACTACCCTTCCTTTATATGTTGTTATAATAAATACTGGCCGAGTATATTTAACCTTTTTATCACTCCCGCTTTTGTTCGAATATTTTATGAATGGTGCAGTAAAAGAGATTCAGGCAAAATACAACATTAGATTAACAAAACAAACATTTAATTTTATAATCACAAATTATACACTTAAGATCAAAATACTAAATAAGTTATTATAAACACTTCAGCCTTTCTGATAATACTGTCATACAAATTCAGACAATGGTAAATCTGTTATCTCTAATACAGTCTTCACATAGTTCACTTAACACTTAATAAAGCTTAATGTTATAAAATTCCTTAGTGCTCATTCACATTAACATCTCATAGTTTTTTTTTAGTTTCAAATACAATTTATTCGTGGCAATACTTTTTCACAAGCTTACACTTTTAAATCTACGGTTCAGCTAACCTCCGCAACAGTTACTGTTTAGTGTAGGGATATTCTAGGAAGAAACACACTCATATCTCTGCATAGAAATATTAATGGTTGTAATATTCTTACCGACAATTTTCTTTCTTCATATATTTATGTGCGAACACTTTTTTGTAACTGTATACACTTTAATCAATTAACGGCACTCATTTAAAAAAAAATCTTCTTAGAAATAACTGGATTAATTAACGGTCACAATACACACAATCAAACGTTCTTGCATAGATCAAACCGCTTGCACTACATTTGATCACTTAACTAATTCAGTGTTCTACTAACAACTCTTTTACTAAGGTAACACACAATAATTCCTTAACTTGAAGTTTAATATGCACAGTTGCCTACTCCTTCGACATCAATTTAATCCTTTAGGTACCATAATTCTTAACACCGCTATCATTAAACTCAACTTTGTTGCCTCTAATTATTCTCTAGTTACTTCGTGCTATGCTTCAAGTTTCCGTGTGTCCTTGAAAGGTCGGCCCTGAAATTAAATCTCAACTCAAGTATTGCTAGTCTATTTAGTAGTCACTCAGCTGTTTTCCGTAGCTATAATTGTTATTCTACAACTTATTAGCTAACCGCCTCTCGACTAGTAGACTTTATTTAGCTGCTTGAGTGACTTGCCGACTCACTATTATCGCACTGTGATTCCCGAATGCTCCGATTCCAACCTAATGCCAATCTCTCTCTCTTATAAATCTCTAATGCTCCCCCTCCTCGCTTTTTATATCCGTTCTTCCTGCCTAAATTGTTCACGTGATTTCTTTCTAAAACTCTTTTCGATAAACCTTCTCACGTGGTGTTACAAAAACGTGCTCGCTCACTTACATACGTTTCCATGGCAACCAAACAAAATATAATAAAATTGAGGTATTGCATAATGCTAAACTTCTACAAATAGGAATAAATAAGGAATATTTACATTTCAATTAATGCGCAGTTAAATTATCAAATACAAGTTCTTATAATATTAATATAGGAATGAATAAAATAGCTCAATAATATTTAATACAGTCTTTTCATTATTAATACATATATCATTGATTAAATAATTAGATATTAGACAAAATTAAAGTAGTTATATGAATATTAAATTGCAAAATAAGTTGTTTACATTAAATAATATATACAAGTCTAGCCTTTGTGATGGAAGATCATGTTGGATTCTGAAGCAAATAATAATTACTCTAATCTCTACATAATCAGAATCCAACAATGTGAAGCTGGGAAGGGTTATTAGAATAGTGCAGATGCAGCAACCCTGCAAGAGGATTTGAAAAAATTAGACAGATGGGAAAACGAATAGGGTCGGTTTAATGCAGTAAAATGCAAAGTCTTGAAGTTTGGGATACATCGATGGGAGGCTGTATACTCGATTGGAGGAGTTGTACTGGAGGGAGACAATAGATCGGGGGGGGGGAGTGATGATTGATAGAAAACTGAATTTCAGGGAACATATTGCAAAGTTGGCGAAGGTAACCCCCAGAAGATTGCTGCAATACTGAAAAGGTTGCACCTGAAGAGATAAAAGAGTTATCATTCCATTGTATAAGACCCTGATCAGACCACACTTAGACTATTGTTCTGAAATTTTGTCTCCAGGATTTGAAGGGGATAAGTTAAATGTGGAAAGAGTAATGAGGCAGATAACAAAGATGGTTTCAGGATTGTACAGTGTTAGATATGAGGATTGGCTGAGGGAATGTGGACTGCAGAGCAGTGGCAGCCAGTGAAAATTTTAAGTGGGGGTGCTGCATATACAAAATTAAAAAAAAAAAAATTCTTTTTTTCCTAATCAGTAACCAATTTATTAATAAATAAATTTACATATTAAAAAATTGCTTTATTAAAAATATTTTACCCTCACCACGAACAAACACCAGTAATAAAAGTTTCTTTTCTCACAGAAATAACGTGCAAGCATACGATACACTGCTCAAATGAACAGTGTCTGAATCACTTGTAACGTGCAATCACAAGCACAAATGAATATTGGTGAGATGGCTGCATTTGGCCAAATGCGGTAATTCTGACACTGCGTTAGATCGCAGTGTATTTGTTTCGTGTAACAATAATTGAAAAATATAATTCTTTTCATATTTTCAACAGTGACACCCATCATAATTCAGCCTTGTATCTATAATAAATAAATAATTATATGTTATTTTAACAAAATAAAATAAGATTTGCAAAAAATAGTTCACCCTCACCACAAACATGCACCAGTAATAAAAGTTTCATATCTCACAGAAATAACGCAGTGTCAGAATGTTTGAGCAGTGTCGGAATGACTTGTAATGTGCAATCACAAGCACAAACGAATATCAGCGAGATGGCTGCATTTGGCCAAACGCGATAATTCTGACACTGTGTTAGATTGCAGTGTATTTGTTTCGTAATCTAAAGAGCGTTAATCAAACAATTCCAATTATTAACTATTCAATCACTGTCGAAACATAAGCTGTAACCTTTAACATGTTGTATTGCATGTATATAATGTTGTAAGCATTGTTATTATTTTTAAACACAAACAAAATTAAAATTTTTCATTTTTTCCTTGGGAGTGTTGCAGTGTCGCAGTGCTTATGTACGGGCCGCCACTGCTGCAGAGTTTGGTAGATGGAAGGAGAGGTGATATGATTGAGACTTTTAAACTGTTGAGAGGTAGTTACCGGGATGACACTGGGAGAAGTCTTTCACTTGGTGGAACAGCTGGAAGGTGCAATGACAAGGAGCCATCCCTGGAAGTTACGAAAGGAAGCTGTGAGTAAGAGGGTGAGGAGTGGTTTCTTTGCATGGAGGGTGGTTGAACCATGGAATGCATTTGCCTGATAGAGTGGTGAGAGCAAGAACAATCAATGTGTTCAAGAAGTGATATGATAGACTTTGTGTTTCCTAGTAAAGACCTCCCACAATGACTCTTTTGACTCCATGGATGCCTGAATAATAATAATAATGAAAAGCATTCAGTTTCGTCATAGAATATCCAACTCAGACTTGGTTGAATCTGCTTCTTAGCAGCAATTATTTGTAAAAGAACAGACACTGACCTGAGAACACATTGACCATAATTCTAAAATAACTCTAACTCAATATACTTTTTTTTTATCATACTGAGGAACTGCTATTATGATTAGGGATCTACAAATACACTGTACACTCACCAATCACTGGGGTGAGTAGAATTTGCTAGCTGGCAAATAGCTGTAGACTGGACAAGACAGAATATTTTTTATTTAATAATAATAATAAAAAAAAACCTTCTCTAACCATATTAGTACTGCTCTATTAATCATTTTGTGGAGTTTACATTGGCTTATTTGGATATATCATTTTTAAAAAATGGAGGGTCTTGGGTGAGTGGGTTGTGATTCACATGTTTTATTAATATTTGGAGGATATGGAATTATCATAGCTCATAGATTGCAATTATTTCAGTGAGTGTGAATGAGGTCAGTCACTCAGTTGTAATAGCCATAGCTTGATCTGATAGCTGCATTAATAGCATCTATAGAACTGGTAATGAAATTTGATTGCTGCCCTTATCATCATTATTATTATTATTATTATTATTACGGGTATCTCCATGGAGTCAGTAGACTCATCGCGGGAGACCCAAACTAGCAAAACAATATCTGTCATATCTCTTCTTGAATTCATTTACAGACGAAGAGCTCACAGCTAAGTCAGGCAATGAATTCCACTCATTCACCACCCTCCAGGCAAAAAACCTTGTTCTGACACCTTTGTTAACCACACTCTTCTTTAATTTCCAGAGATGACCTCTTGTTCTTCCATCACTATCACACAGCTGAAACATTTCCCCTGTATCAATCCTATAAAAACCTTTTAGTAATTTGAATGTTTCTATCATATCCCCTCTTCTTCGCCTATCAACCAATCTCTGCAATCCACAAGCTCTCAATCTATCAACGTAGGGAGCATTTTTTATATCACTCACCAACTTGGTCACTCTTCTCTGAACCCTCTCCACAGCCTCCTCATCTCCAAGGAATCCAGGTGACCAGACCTGAGCACAGTAATCCAAATGTGGAAGTATCAATGCTTTATAAAGGGGAATAATAACCTCTTTATCTCTGGATGTCAGTGTGTTCCTCAACAACCAAGTAATCCTATGTGCAATCTTGGACACCTTAGCAATGTGTCCTCTGAACTTCATCTCCCTATCTACCAATACCCCTAAGTCCCTAGCCTCATCAATCTCTTGGAGTACCTTTCCATCGATGTAGTACACAGCTGGTAATCCCAAAATGCATGACTTTACACTTTTCCACATTGAACTGACATCCATTTTCTTTTGCCCATTTTACCAGCTTATTTAAATCCTCCTGCAAACTTTCAACATCAGCTTGATTTTTTATTGCACTACACAACTTTGCATCATCAGCAAACAACTGAATATCTCCCTTTAAGCCGTTTCCTATATCATTTATATACAAATTAAACAACATTGGCCCAAGCACAGAGCCCTGAGGCATGCCACTGGTCACCTGCCTCATTCTGGATTCGGCTCCTCCATACACCACCTTATGGTATCTCTCCCTGAGCCATTCTCCTATCCATATCACCAATTTAATATCCATTCCCATCTGCTCCAATTTGCGTAACAGTGTTCTATGGGGTATCCTGTCAAAAGCCTTAGCAAAATCCAGAAGTACCACTGTGTAGCCAGTTCCTTTGTCCAACTCAGATGTTATTCTATTATGAATAGTTAATAGATTGCTAAGGCAGGATCTACCTTTAACAAAACCATGTTGGCCTCTATAGAGTATCATATCCTGATCCACCCATTCTTGAATTTTGTCTTTAACCAACTTTTCCACTACTCCTGAGATGGTGATTGGTCTGTAATTTAATACCGCAGTTTTAGAGCCATCCCTATGCAAAGGACCCACTTTGCCTAACTTCCACTCCCTAGGGACCATACCAGAGTTCAAACTTAAATTAAATATCCAAGTAAGAGGGGTTGACAATTCATTTGCACATTCACGCAACACCCGAGCTGATGTTCCATCTAAGCCTACCGCAGTGTTTGCATTTAAGTTTTGCAATATATTTAATACCTCTGATTCTTTAGCTTCAATTCTCACATTAGGTATTGCTACAGGTATAGAGATATCCTCACTTGGGTGATAGACTTTTGAAAAGTGATCACTCAGTAACTCGACTATTACATCTGATTTTGTCACCTCAATACCATCAGCACCCACTAAGGTTATCCTTCCGAAGTCATTCTTCCTCTTACTTGCCACATAGCGGAAGAACTCTTTGGGATTACCTTTGATCTCTTTGGCTAAGGTCTTCTCATAATCTGATTTAGCTTTTCTTACTATGCTGGTAACCTTCCTAGCTTGAGCCATGTACTGCTCATGGGTGTCCTGATCGCCTTTCTCATTGTAAATTCTCCATAACATTTTCTTTTTTTGCAGTTCAAGCTTGATACTACTGCTCATCCATCTAATGCCTGCCTTGTTTGACCTCCTGACCATGGGGACACAATCTGATATTGCTTTCCTCAGATACCCGCTGATTTTATCCCAAGCACTGCTAACATCTTTCCCTTGCAATATGTTCTGCCATGGGATGGCTGCAAGCTCACTCCGAAGCTTGTTATAATTGCCTAACCTGTAGTTCCGTACATACCCCTTCTTAATAGAAAAATCCACAGATTTTGCAACCTCCCAAGTCAATACCACATGATCGCTTTCACCAACTGGAGGTAATGAGGACACCTTACTTATGCATATAACCTCTGAACCAATAACCAGGTCCAACACTCTCACACCACGTGTCCCAAAATTTATAATCAACACACTAGGTCAGACGGCAGCCAAAACTCGACTCTCTCACGACTGATATGATATCTTATGTTTAATGAAAAATGGCAATGCAGTGTTAACTACTGCACATGATACAATAAAGCAACTGAAGATTTCAATGAAGAGAATATTCTCAATTTTGTAATGCAGCATACACAAAATGGAATGTCCTGATTACTGTAATGATCCTTATCTCAATTATTTACCTTCATCCCTTACTTCCTTTTTTTTTTTTTTTTTGCTGTTAACATTTGTGCACATCTCTTAAAAAAATGAATACTTATATATATTCATAACCCATAGTAGGAAGATTTTTTCTCCTCATCTATGTGTTAGAGTGGCAGCAAACATATAGAAACCTTTCATGATTAGCACTATTGCAAAAAGAATTATTTAGATTTAATGAAAATAATATTATATGAATATTTTACTGTTTACACTAAAACTATTTTCCTGCTAACCTAATTAAAACCGAGACATCACATTGACCAAACACAAGATAAAACACTTTTTCAAAGAACATTATACAATCTAACTAAAGTTATGGGACCTGTGAAGATATAAACAAAACATATCTTAGAAATTAATCCATGTTATTAAGAAATCTTAATAACATGTTGTTCCACTGTTGAACATAATTCGAGGGCAGGGGGGGGTCTGGAAAGTTCTGATAAACACCTAGAATAAAAATGATATTAAAGCAACTGATATAACCACAAGAAAGAAAGAACACACAGGCAGTCCACGGGTTATGCACGACCTGACTTATGACGTTGTGTACAGAAACACATGGGAATGCTTGTGGCTATACATGTCTCCATACAGATTTGTTAATTGCTGACAGAGACAAGCATTGACTCCTGTCTTTATGTTCAGTATTTTAGATCACATATCATAGACTTCATTTCTCAGAATGCTTTTGGTGTGAACTTGGAATGCTCACTTGCTGTGAAATTAAGCATTCCATGGACAGCATGGACAACAACTTATAAATATGGGGAGTTCTTTTGCTTGGTTGAACAGTGGGAAGGAATGATGACAAGAGGCCATCCCTGGAAGTTACGAAAGGAAACCGTGAGCAAGAGAGTGAGAAGTGGTTTCTTTGCATAGATAGAGGGTGGTTGAACCATTGGAATGCATTGCCTGATAGAGTGGTGAGAGTGAGAACGGTCAATGAGTTTAACACGTTCATTGCCAAGCTGAAAATTGGAATTTCGTGTGGTGGCCAAATTTTTTTTATTTTTTTTATTTAGTTTTTATTGTGCTCAAAAAAAGTTAAATATATTATTTATATGCTTTTATTATTATGTACATAGGATTTATATACTCTAAATATCTATTACGCGCCATTTCGCTGTGGCCACTATACTATTCCGCTTAGAAACTTGATAGCGACGTCCATGCGATAATGCGTGATCGGCCGTTTGGTGAGAACTCGCATCATGTAATATCGCGTGATTGGCAATGAACGTGTTAAGGAGTGTTATGATAGACTTTGTGTTTCTTAGGTGGGACCTCCCCTCGATGAGTCTTGATAGACTTTCTTAGGAAGGACCTCCCACGAAGAGTCTTTTGACTCCACAGAGGCCTGGATAATAATAATAATTATTATTATTATTTTTCCCAAATAACATTTTTTTTATAACTTTCTTCCACACACACACACACACACACACACACACAAAAATATAAATGATAATCATCATCATGCTTGTCAAGGATTATTTAGGCCTAAAGTGACCTTAGAAGTCGTCATTGAATCTCTTAAGAGGATGTTCTCATTTTCTTTTTCCTAATGGTTTGTAATTTAAGACTTGTTTTGGTAATCTTTCTTTCATTCTTGCAACGTGTTTCATCCATTTATGTTGATATATATATATTTTTTTCTATTACTGATTCCTAGTTTAATTCTTTCATAATTTCTTCATTTCTTTTGTGAAATAGAGTATACTTTGCATTTTAGCTGAATAACAGCTGAAACTTCATTTCAGCTGTTATTATTTATAATGATAAATAAACCACTGTAACTGTTTCTGTGTATTCATACTTCACATTAAAGATCAAAATAACCTCATAACTCAAAATAACCCCAATAACTACAGTTCTCTTTTCCAAGACAAAAAAAATTGCATTTTGCATAGTCACATCAATTTTCCCTTAAGCAGAGGAGATATCATGACATTTTGTATAATAGTGAACATGGTAAATTTTTTTTAATAACATTTCATTTCGACTGTTATTATTTATAATAATAATTATTATTATAAATATTACTACTACTACTACTAATAATAATAAATAAACCACTGTAACTAAGTTTAAGGGAGATGGTAAATCCCGTATTATTCTACAGCCGGGTACGAAACTCGGATCGAAATCCATCTTAATCCTAGAGTTTCATGCCGAAAAAACTATTGGCGAGCCCAAGTGTAAGTAATCACTTGGGTAGTACAACACCAGGGCAACTCGGAGCAAAGGTGGAGCAAGCTCTGTCACTGTCCTTAATATTCTCTCATAATGTAAAATGCAGCTCCTAGGAGATGCATTACTGTTTTACATTATTATTATTATTATTATTATTATTATTATTATTATTCCTGATACCTCCAAGGAGTCCGAAGACTCATCGCGGGAGGATACCTACAACTGTCTCAACCACTACACCAAACCCCTACTAAGAATCATCTCCATCCATGCCATCTATCGCTCACCACAACTAGTATTTTTTGTCTGTAAATTGCGTGTGTTCTGAAGGGCCGATGTGTCTGTATGCGGGATGAAAAACCCGAGTTTCCGGGAGAAAAAACCCTGCTACCTCCGTATGAGATCGGCTAACTTACCTTCAATTGAAATCGTCCAGATAAAGATTCCTCCCATCGCGATGAGAATCGAACTTAGGCCTATTCCAATTGAAGGGCGCAATGTACCGTCGTTCTTCCAATTGCGCTACAGAGGCACAAGATCATGAGAAGAGGTCACTACCCAGACCAGTTTCAACCCTTTTTGAGGTCTCATCAGTGAGTAGATAGACCTGGAATATCAAGGTTTTAAGTGAACCGAACTTACATATACCTCTACTAACGAATTGCTAAACTGGTGTGCTTATATATTGTTATTACTATTATAAGAAGTCAAAAGGCTATTTTACCGGCAACATAAATTAAGTTTAAGGGAGATGGTAAATCCCATATTATTCTACAGCCAGGTATGAAAGGTAATCTTTGAGCTGCGTTTTACATTATGAGAGAATATTAAGGACAATGACGGAGCTTGCTCCACCTTTGCTCTGAGTTGCCCTGGTGTTGTACTACCCAAGTGATTACTTACACTTGAGCTCGCGAATAGTTTTTTCGGCATGAAACTCTAGGATTATGATGGATTTTGATCCGAGTTTCATACCTGGCTGTAGAATAATACGGGATTTGCCATCTCCCTTAAACTTAATTTATGTCGCTGGTAAAATAGCCTTTTGGCTTCTTATAGTAGTAATAACAATATAAGCACACCAGTTTAGCAATTCGTTAGTAGAGGTATATGTAAGTTTGGTTCACTTAAAACCTTGATATTCCAGGTCTACCTACTCACTGATGAGACCTCAAAAAGGGTTGAAACCGGTCTGGGTGGTGACCTCTTCTCATAATGTAAAACAGTAATACATCTCCTAGGAGCTGCGTTTTACATTATGAGAGAATATTAAGGACAATGACGGAGCTTGTTCCACCTTTGCTCCGAGTTGCCCTGGTGTTGTATTACCCAAGTGATTACTTACACTTGGGCTCGCCGATAGTTTTTTCGGCATGAAACTAGGATTACAATGGATTTCGATCCAAGTTTAGTACCCGGCTGTAGAATAATATGGGATTTACCATCTCCCTTCAACTTAATTTATGTTGCCGGTAAAATAGCCTTTTGGCTTCTTATAAACCACTGTAACTTTCTGTGTATTCATACTTCAGCATTAAAGATCAAAATAACCTCATAGTGAACTACAGTTCTCCTTTCCAAGACAAAAAAAAAAATTGCATTTTGCATAGTCACATCAATTTTCCCTTAAGCAGAGGAAATATCATGACATTTTGTACAATAGTTAACATGGTACATTCATTTTTAATAACATTTCATTTTTAATAACATGAAGAATAAACAAAAATAAACTCCATATTTGTTACCTCCCCCCCAACCTAACAAAGAAGAAAAAATATTGTCTTGAAGAAACCTGATAATTTCTGATTGCACACGTAACTGCCACCTTTATTCTTCTGAATAAAGTAATAAAATTCTTCTGATAGTTTATCGGACACATATAGGGCACTGTGTACAGACAAATCGGCCTTCAAGAACACACACCATTTACAAACAAAAAATGCTGTTGTTGGTGATGATGGGCATTGATGATAGTAGTGGAGAGGGTGAGATGTACTTAGCGAAATAGAGTATTTAGAGTTATTAGAAAGTTGTTCATAACAATAAATTGAAATAAATGATGCAATTTTTTATATCTTTTGCTTAATGTTATCAGCTGGTTATTGTTATCAAAAAGCAATCCCAAAGTGATCACAATAAGTAGTGTCTACTGTATTATGATGCAGGCCTCCATGAAGTCACAAGACTCATTGTGGGAGGCCCACCCTAGAAAACAACTGAATATCCCCCTGCAATCCATTGATAATGTCATTGATATAAAGGTTAAACAATACAGATCCCAGTACTGAGCCCTGTGGGATCCCACTTATAATCTTCTGCCTACTTGATATTGTCCCACCATACACAATTCTCTGATACCTATCAGACAGCCAATCCTGAATCCAGTTGACTAATCCGACATCTAAACCCATGTGCAGCAACTTAAATATCAGCTTATCATGTGGTACTCTGTCCTTTCCCTCATCAACCGCTATTGTCACTTTATTATAAAAGGCAATTATATTACTAAAACAACAGTGTCCCTTAACAAATCCATGCTGACTCTCACAAATAACATTACCCACATCTGCCCAATGTTGTAAATGATCTCTCACTAATTTCTCTAAGCTCTTAACAACTACTGATGAAATATAAACTGGTCTATAGTTTAACACTTCCAGTCTGCTACTACCCTTATGCAGCGGCACTATTCTTACCCTCGTTCCACTCCTTGGGTACCTTTCCAATGACTTTCATTGAAAAACCAGTTCAGCAGAATAGTCAATTCTTTAACACATTCTCTCAAAACCCATGGGAAAATCCCATCTAGACCCATTGCTTCATTGACATTCATATTACTCAGTATTTGAAACATGCTATCTTCTTGTACCTCTAAACCTGGAACCTGCTCTATCCATCTAGTATTAAAATCTACTTCTCCAGGATGAAATACTTCAATAAAGTGTTCATTGAACAACTCCCCTATGTTCTCTGCATCAGTCACTCTACTCCCATTTTTATCCCACAATGTTATTCTTCCACAATTATTTCTCCTCCTACTGGCTACATAGCTAAAAATTCTCGATGATTTTCTTTGGATCTCAGAGCCAATCTCATCTCATATTCCAGTTTTGCCTTCCTTACCATACTACAGTGTTTCTCAAACTTCAGATATCTGCGTACCCCTTCTTAAATTTTCATTATTACTAAGCACCCCTTATCAAATAATAAGTAAATAAAGTATATTTCATTGTAAATTTCTATTTTATTTGAATTTATATGTTCATGTAAACAAAAAATATGAATTATTTTTAATAGAACAAAATTTGGGATAGGTTCCTCTTCATTTCCACATTTCAAGTAATTCATATCATACTTATGAAGATTTTTCATTTTCTTCCTAGTTGGTTCTCTAGAGATGTCAGACGACACACCCTTATCAATTTCATTTGATGCAGATGCAATATCAATGTTTTCTTGTTGCTTATAGCTACTTGTATTTGCTATATTGCTCTCTTTTGTGGGATTTATAAATCCAATCTTTAACAATGATCCATTCTTAAGAATTTGAAAGCTAAAAATATTACCGTATTAATCAAATATAACTCGCACTTTTTTCCCAAAATTAAAGCTAAAAAATCGTGTTGCGAGATATATGCAGGGATTTTCAGAAACCAAAGCTTTCAGAAAAAAAACTGCAAATAGTGTGACTTACCAAGAACCTCCTACTCGCTATCACTATTTTAGGCATCGAGAACAGTTTCCTTGTGTGCATCGTCATAGTCATCTACCCCAATAGCTTCATCTTCTTTCCCATTATTTCAAGCAAAAATTATAGGTAATTTACAAGACTTGAGATACATAGAGCAGCTATGAAGAAGTGCATATGATTGGTGCAGTATTAACAAACGATCGCACGAACCAAAGACAAATTAGCATTTCAACAGTTGAGTTGAAATGCTAATTCTCTTCAACCGAATTCCATAATATCTAAAACACATTCACTATATATTTCTTAGTTTTAATACGTTCACGACGGGGTGGTGTCAAGCAAAACCATATGTTGCACTGGTCACATATGGTTTTGCTTGAGTCTATACAGCAGTTTCTATTGAAAGGGAGATGTGATTCATTAGTTAGTGCCATTTTTATGTTGTCTCTAATTGCACTATTTGTTGAGAAATATAATGATTTCATGCGTTAATGATGCATAGCCGAAAATTGCCACGTATCCTCTGAAGATCTTTCGCAAAACCCCGAGGATACGTGTACCACACTTTGAGAAACACTGCCATACTAGTTACTCTCCTGGCCTGAGTCATATATTCTTCATGCATCTGTTCTCCACCCCTCTCCTTATATCTGTTCCATAACCTCTTTTTTACCTGTAGTTCCTGTTTGATATTGTTTGTCATCCACTTTACATTAAACTGTGTTCTCTTCTTCACTCATGGTATACGGCTTACTATTGCTTCTAATAAATATTCCTTCACAATTTCTCAAGCAATAATGCTATCTCGCCTTCCTCCATGGAACTGCTCCAAGTTGACTTGGTTGAACAGCAGGAAGGAGTAATGACAAGAGGCCATCCCTGGAAGTTACAAAAGGAAACTGTGAGCAAGAGGGTGAGGAGTGGTTTCTTTGCGTGGAGGGTGGTTGAACTGTGGAATGCATTGCCTGATGGAGTGGTGAGAGCGAGAATGGTCCATGAGTTTAAGGAGTGGTATGATAGACTTTGTGTTTCTTAGGGGGGGGGATCTCCCCTCAATGAGTCTTGACAGACTTTATGTTCTTAGGAAGGACCTCCCACGATGAGTCTTTCGACTCCATGGAGGCCTGAATAATAATAATAATAATAATAATAATCACCTGCCTTATAATTCCCCTTACATTCCCTTCTCTTTGATGCTCCTGCATGTCTATTCATCTTCCAAGTCAAAACCACATGGTTACTTTCTCCAACTGGGTAACAGAGATGACATCTCAGTTATTATCATCTCTTCTGATGCTATGACCAAATCCCAAACTCTTGAACCTCATGTTCCTTCTTCTGCATGTTACCTAAGACATTTATCCCTCAAGAATTCTAAAAATTCCATTCCCTTATTACTGCATGCGCTTTCCTCTTCCCAATCTATACTTTTTAGTAGAAATCTCCCATAAGAATCATTTTTCTTGCACAAGCTCAACTGCCTAAACATTTCCTGCTCTTTTACCTCTATGCTCTGGCTTGTAGCAACATCCCACTAAATATCATGTCCTTCCCACCTCTACTCACACTATATGCTTTCAAAACCATTAATGCCTTTGCTCTCCAAATCCTCCACTCTGAGAGGACATAAATCAGCACTTATCATTAGCAGTATTCCACCACCATGTTTTCTCTTCCTATCCTGTCGAAAAATGCTATACCCTTCTACTTCTATTCCTGTCAGTATATCATCTTCCGTGAACCACGTCTCAGAGATCACTGTTTCTATACCTATAATTATCTCCTTCAGATTCCACTGGATTCAGCATTACCCAGTGTATTGCACCCTCTCCCAAGCACCTATTCCCACAAGAGGCCACCCCTGCTGTCATTCACCCTGATAATTCTAATATCCTTGCATTGACACATTGACTTGCTCAGAGAACAGCATTCTTTCCATATGCCTACATCCTTCCTCATTCAAATACAAGCTGTCTCTTGCATACAGTTCCTTTCTGTCCTGAAATGCCTTCCAAGCATCTACGTATTCCAGTGTCCTGTCATCTCTGCATCCCTGGTTCCAGCACTCTCTCACATTTTGTTCTTTCACTTTCTTTTATTGTCTCTCCTATTCTCTCCTTTTCTATCATTCCAACAACTCTTGCACCCCTACTCTGATTTGCTTTGCATTCATTGTTTCAAGTCATCTAATTTCTTCTTTCATGCTTCTCAACTCATTTCCAAGACATTCCACTTCTTTTAGTGCATCTATCTCTCTCTCTCTCTCTCTCTGTAAGCTATCTACTCTTGCTCATCATTCATCCTGCCAATTAACACCATCTTCGAAAATGGCATGATGTTTCAGATTTACTATACTCCCCACTTTTATTTTCACCCACATTCTGCTCGTTATTCTCACCCTTGATCACGCTACTTGTTTCTCTCGGTCAGTATTCTCCTGTTTTTAACATAACACTGTCAAGGTCCATTATACTAATGTCTAAATCACAAAGTTCTTTCCATTTTCTACATTTTTCACATATGCACACTCCTTGAGCTCTCACCTTCCACATATCTGTCAGGATGTGTACATGCTGCAAGCATCGCAGATCACAAAATCTTGCAGTATGCTGTGTAAAATGTAAAATGTAATATATCAAAAGCCTTTGCAAAATCTAAGTATGCTGCTCTTTATCCATATCCTTTGTCCAATGAAGCTGTCACTTTATTGTAATAAGTAAGTAGATTACTAAAACATGATCTCCCTTTAGCAAATCCATGCTGTCCATCAAAGATAATACCATTATTGTCAACCCAATTCTGGATCCTGATTTGCACTATCCTCTCTAACACTTTAACCAGGGCCGTACTTACACTTTTCCCCAAGGCAAGATGGGGCCCCTTCCTCTTTGGGCTCCTGGGCCCTTCCTTTTTGTTTGGATCCTTTAAATTGGACTTAATTTTTTGCCCTCCACCCACCTGCACATATATAAGTACGGCCCTGACTTTAACCACAACAACTGATGCATAGATTGGTAGATTGGTCTATAATTTGATGCTTCAGTTCTGTCATCTCCCTTATGAAGTAGCACAATCTTGCTTTCCTTCCACTCCTTTGCAACTTGATCCAATGTAAGATTCATATTAAATGAATATGTCAAGGCAGATATCAACTCCCTGGCATCTTCCTTAAAATATGTGGTGATATATCATCAGGTCCCAATATTTAATAGTACTAAGTTGTATATAAGTTATTTAATAGTACTAAATAAGCAGAAATGTTTCATTTATTAATTCTTAACACATTTTTTCCCCTTTTTTCAGGTAATTCAGCATGCAAGACAGAAGCGACAGATTAGGCCAACTTACTCCTTCATTCATAATATCTCACTAGGTTTACATTCTAATGTTCGTGAATATGGGCCATGGGGTCCATGGACTGAGAGTAGCGAGTGTTCTCGGACTTGTGGAGGGGGAGTAGCATTTCAAACTAGGATATGTCTTGATTACAGGTATGCAACTGACATATACATATAACACTTTTTTTTATTATTACTATTATTGTCAGATGCCTGCATACCCTCATCATGGTAACTTCCATGATGCTAGTATTTCAGAAGAAAGACTATTATAGCAATTCTAGTCCCCAACTAGAGGACTCCCCTCCCCCACACCAAGTTGCTTGAAGGATAGTTTGGTAACAATTAGGGCTGAAGAAACTCATGCTTTTTGAGTCCATTATATCAGTTATGAATATTCTCCTGCTTGTTTGTAGGATGAAATGCCTGGCTATCTCTATATTAGGCCTAACCCATCATCAGCTAAAATCGTGCTTCTAAATGTTCTCACTTTCTCAAATACAGATCTTTCCAACTAAACAGCAAATATTGCATCGATCTTGCAACTATACTATGCACTTTGGTGCAGACAACTAGGTTTTTTTTTTTTTTCATGGAAGAAATCAGGTTTTTGATTTTGCAATTCACAAAATCTAGCTTGGTACATAGTGTATAAAAATAATACTAATAGGGATTGATAGGGGGATTGAAACATCACCTGCAAGAGTGGATGCTAAATCTCGGTGATGGCTCTATGGAGTTTCAGGACATTGTGCGAGTTTATTATTATCATTATTAATATTATTATGTGACACCTCCAAGGAGTCCAAGGACTCAGTGAGGGAGATGTCACTACTCTACAACTCTCCATCCACCAACTCAGTCAACTGCAACTACCATTATCATCATCTACACCAACGGCATCTACTGCCCACCACCACCACCACCACTAGTATTTTCCCAGACAATCACAAATATCCATGCCCATGGTGGTATTCAAACCAGTAGCATTTTGGCTGGAGATCGGATACGCTAATCACCTGGCCAACCAGGCCGGTCTGTACTGATTATTCCACTACTTGTGATAGCATTCCTAAAACTGATTGCATTCACTTATTAATTTCTTTCTCCACTGCGAGCATGATGTATGTTGCTGATTGACATAGATTAATGGGTCCATTAATCTATGTCAACCTGGCACTTAAGTGTTAAGGCTTAAGTGGCGTGAGAACATTGTGTTGTCCTCAGGTTCAATGGAATATTAACAGCACTGGGGAAGGATTTGAACTATTTTATTCTTTCAATATTTCATCTTAGTCAGTGAGACATCTTCAGGGAGTATAAACTAGCACCTGTAACACATGCACACAACACACAAAGCAACTTAATAACTCAACACTAGAGTTAATTTGTATTCCCTAAAGATGTATCACTGACAGATGAAATATTGGAAAAATTAAAATAGTTTTTAATCCTTCTCCAGTGCTGTTGATACTCCATTAAACCTGGCCAACATGATAGATTAATGGAACAGATTAAGGCTATATTAAGGTGAACTGAGCTACAGAGGTGCTCTTTATGGTTTAGCATGAAGTGAGCCTCTAGCTCACTGATGATGCCTTTTTAGGTCGGAAACCTGCACTTCAGTATAAAAACTTCTGTAAGGGCATTCTAAATGAAGGTGAGTTAGCCTCTGGCTCTCATGCACAGGTTGAAGCTTTTTTTCTTCCCAGAACTCTGGTTTTTCATACTGAACTGCCAAAAGTCTTTCAATTGATATAAAACACTGGCTTCGTAGCCTTAGTTGCTTCAGCCGTCATTCCAAACAACCTGATTTTTATCACTGTAGTAATCTTGCAAACATAACAGCAGGTTGACTTAGACCTTTTATATATATATATAATAAATTTTTTAACTTGGGGATATTGTATATTAGGATAACCAAGTAATTTTATAAACTTGGTTATTTTAACTCCTAATCCCAAGTATGCAAACAATTAAGTTTGAGCCTGAAACAAAGTTCAAGTCTAAAGATGTTACAACACCAGGACAATGCATTGTAAAGGTGGGTAAAGCTCTGATCACTATTCTTAGTATTTTCCCATAATGTAAAGCACATCTCACTAGAAGATGTATACTGCAATGCATTATGGGTGGGGTCACTACCCAGACTGGTTTCAACCTTTTTTGAGGTCTCCTCAGTGAGTAGCTAGACCCTAAATACTAAGGTTTTAGTAATACGGAGCCTTATCACCTTTACCTATAGAAGTTGCAACAAGGTGTTTTTATTTTTATTTTTAAAAATAAAAATAAAAATAAAATATCTCCTCCAGAGATTTTTATTAAAAATAAAAACACCTTGTTGCAACTTCTATAGGTAAAGGTGATAAGGCTCCGTATTACTAAAACCTTGGTATTTAGGGTCTAGCTACTCACTGAGGAGACCTCAAAAAAGGTTGAAACCGGTCTGGGTAGTAACCCCACCCATAATGCATTGCAGTATACATCTTCTAGTGAGATGTGCTTTACATTATGGGAAAATACTAAGAATAGTGATCATAGCTTTACCCACCTTTAAAATGAGTTGTCCTGGTGTTGTAACATCTTTAGACTTGAACTTTGTTTCAGGCGCAAACTTAATTGTTTGCATACTTGGGATTAGGAGTTAAAATAACCAAGTTTATAAAATTACTTGGTTATCCTAATATATATATATATATATCTTCACATCATGATACTCTCATGCATCTTTTCAATCTTTCATCCTATCTACCTCAGTTTAAAGATGACAACTTCCAGCTCTTCAATAAGAATATCAACAGATTACTTTATCTTGATCCTGCCATAGATCATAAATTAAAAATGCCAAGAAATTATATTCTTTGTTTAATTCTTTATATAAGCAAACAATGTTTGCACGTGAAGTATCTTCATGACTGGGCTACATGTATATAAGCTAATGACTTTGCATCAATTGCCTTAGCATTCCATAATGCAAAACACACATCCTTACAGATGCGTATAATGCTATGCATTATGGGAAGGGAATTATGTCACTACCCAGACCGTTTTTAACTTTTATTGAAGTCTCATCAGTGGGAGCTAGAACCAGAGGAGATACTAAGGTTGAAGTATTGCAGAAGCTGGTGAAAAAACTTTGTCAACATCTATCCATTATATATTGAAACCAGTCTGGTAGTGGCCCTTCCCATAATGCATAGCATTATTCACAGATCTGAAAAGATGTGCTTTGCATTATGGGATACTAAGGCAACTGATGTGAAGTCATTAGCTTCTATATACAAGTAGCCCAGTCGCGAAGATACTTCACAAGCAAACATTGTTTGCTTAGTCCGCACAGTTAACCTAGTGGTTATGTGCTTCGCAACCATATGCCTGGGGAAGGAATGTCCTAGGTTCGATTCCTGTCGACAACGTGAGGAGCTTAAGGATCTTCCTCAGCCAGAGCCAAGTTAACTGGTCTTGGGCATGGACAGCAGGGTTTTTTCCACCAGTTTATCTGGAGTTTTTCATCCTGCAAGCAGGCAAACCGGTCCACCAAACCGGAACACACACACGGATTACAGTCAGGAATACTGACCCAGCCATAGGTCTGATTCATCAGCTATGCCGGTTCCGGAGCCCAGATAAAATTTGGGGGGAGGGCTGAGATGGTGCCATACCTCCCCATAAAGGGGACTCACGGTCGTGTATCATCATACGATTATTATTATTATTATTATTATTATTATTATTATTATTATTATTGTTTGCTTACACTTGGATTAAAGATTAAACCAAGAATATAATTTCTTTGCATTTTTAATTTATGATCTATGGCAAGGTCAAGATAAAATAATCTGTTGATATTCTTTTTGAAGAATATCAACAGCTGGAGGTTGTCATCTTTAAACTGAGGTAGATGGGATGAAAGATTGAAAGATGTATAGGAGTAGCATACTGAGTGGGTCAATAAATCAATTGTTGAAGACTGTTGGGCAGCTGTTGTTTATCTTACTGTAGGTTTATCAGAAGTGGTGGGAATGATGAATGCCATGTCTGAATATCTGAAGAAGAGACATGGTGTGGAAACTGACCACTTGTGAAACAGTTGTTAGAGAGGGTCTGAGAGAGAGAGAGAGATAGAAAGAGAGAGAGAGAGAGAGAGATCATTAATAAACCAAACTTCCATCTTTCTGAGTAGCATCAAGAGTTTTCAGTGGAGGAGTTTTAGATGTACCATCAAAAATGTGAAAACAGTATTCCAGGGTTGGGTTTGGAATTTGTACAGAGTTTGTAGCTGGAAAGATAAAAAGTTGAACAAAAATGGATGCCAATTTTTTTGAAGCCAAGTTTGCTATAGATGTGGTGTGCTTGTGCTTCCAGGAAATGCTAGGAGTAAGTGTCAGTCCAAGAAGTGAGATCTGGTCTTTTTGACTATCAAGCTGAGAAATAAAAGTAACAGGAAAGAACTGACATCTTGAAACAAACTTTAAGTGATGCTTCAGTACTGCAAGGTTTGTTATATAAGTAGGAGAAATGGAAAGTGCCATCATCAGCAAAACTGTGAATATCATTTGAGGTTAGTGAGAGCAGGTCATATACAATATGTATATGAGGAAGAGAGTGGTTAAAATAACAGAATCCTGAAGAACACACCTCCATTAATAGGAAAAGCAGAAGAGAGTACATCCTTCAGCATAACATTTAATGAACAATCAGAGGAAAAAACTCACAATCCAGTTGCGAGTTGAAGACAGACCACAAGATGGCAATTTGCTGAGAAGGCCTTGATGCCAAACTTTATCAAAAGCCAGTAAATATCAGGTGTAACAATAGAGATTTCTCTAAGTATTTACATAGCATGTGTCCAGAGACAAATAATGTAGTCAAGGCAATCTGCTGTTGATCTTGATTGATGGAATCCATATCAGTTGGCATCTCCAACTTTACTTGGAGATGTCCACAATGTTCCAGGTGAAGTTGGAGGTCTCTTAATCATTTGTTTTGGAGTTGGATAAGAAGAGTGATTCCAGATCAGCTTTATCTTTAGGTGACATTACAAGACTGCCATTTGGATGGCATAAATGGAAATGCTGGAACACAGATGTGCAAAAATTGCATTCAACTCTTTTTGAAAGGGACTAGAAGGCAAGCATTCTACTTTTTATTGCCTTTTCACACTTCTTGGAAAACAATGGCTAGCATACTGGATGGGAATTATGAACAGAGGGACTGAAGGTCCTTATTCCACTGTAGATGACAGTCACAGCACATGTCTGGATCTGGAGAATGGAAGAGCAGTCTGACCATAGAAAAGGAGAGTAAAAAGTTTGTATTTTATTATTATTATTATTATTATTATTATTATTATTATTATTATTATTATTACAGACCACTTCCAATGAGTACAAGGACTCATTGTAGGTGGGCATACTCCACTACGCGTAACCCTTTTCCCTCTACTATTTAGTCCTCAAACTACACACAGCTCACCATTCTCCACTATTTTATTTCCCAATTATACATAGCTCACCTTCTCCATTAGTTAATTCTTCAACTACACACACAGTGCCATCTACTGTCTATCACCAACCACAATAGTATATTTTGTCTGTAAATTGCAAGTTTTCTCTTAGCTGATTTGCCTGCTTTCAGGATGAAAAACTTGAGTTTCTGGGAGAAAAAAACCCTGCTACCTCATACTTAGCTAACTCACCTTCAATTGAAAAGTCCATATAAAGATTATTATTATTATTATCATCATCATTATTATTATTGTATGGGCACTTCCATGGAGTCAGAAGACTCATCGCTGGAGATCCAAACTATCCACACAATCTATTATACTTCTCCTTGAATCCATTAGTGGATAAAGCACTCATAACACTCACCATCTTGGTCACTCACCTATGAATCTTCTCCACTACTTCTTCATCTCCAAGAAACTCAGGAGACCAGACCTGAGCATGTAATCCAGATGTGGATATATCAAGGCCTTATAACAACTTCCATATCTCTACTTGCTTAATGTGTTCTTCAATAGTAAAGTAATCTTATGGGCTACCTTAACAATATGTCCTCTAAACTTCTAAACCTATAAACCTCTAAACTCTCTTTCTACTACCACCTCTAACTCTCTCTAGCTTCATCTATTTCCTGGAGTACGGTTCCATCAATTTGCTACATAGCTTGTAATCTATTTATTCCAAAATGCATAACTTTACATTTCTTTGCATTAAACTGATACCCATTATCTTTTGCTTATACTGATAGCCTATTTACATTGTCCTGCAAGCTCTCCACATTGCCTTGCTTAACTATTATTCTACCTAATTTTGCATCCTGAGCAAACAACTGAATATTTCCTTTCAGGTTATTTCCTATATCATTTATATACAAATGTTGGTGGATTGAGCAGTAGAGACAGAGAGTTGTAGAGTAGGTACCTTCCCTCAATGAGTCTTTGGACTCCAAGGAGGTGTCATGTATAATAATAATAATAATAATAATAAACAGTAATGGTCCCAGCACTGAACCTTGTGGCACACCACTAGTCACTTATTTTTGCCTTGATTCTTCCCCTCCATATACCACTTTTTGATATCTGTTCAGCAGCTACCCTCTTTAGCCACATAACCAGTGCATATCCATCCCCCCCACTTGTTCTAATTTGCATGACAGAATTTCATGTGGTATTCTGTCAAATGCCTTTGCAAAATCCAGCGAATCATCGTTTAGTCATTTCCTTTATCCAACTCAGCAGTTACTATTATAAAAAGATAGTAAATTACTAAGGCATGACCCACCCCTTCACAAAGCCATGTTGCCCCTCGTACAGTATCATATTTTTATCCACTCATTCTTGAATTCTCTTTTTGACCAATATTTCCAGTGCATTTACCATCACACATGAGATACTCATTGGTCTATAATCACTGAATAAAAACAGAAATTCCTTTCTGTTTTTATCCAGTGGGGAACTCCTAGCCAAATATGAGGAAACTGAAGATTCAGCTATTGCTAAGGAGCTCATATCAACACTGGATAAAAACAGAAAGGAAAGATGGATCTCAACCATCAATGAGCTCGATTTCGTCACATCTAGTCGGAGAAGCTGGTCACTTCTGAGAAAATTAGGTGGAGCAGAGCCAACGACACACAAAACAACAGAGATAACTCCTGATCAAATGGCTAACCATTTATTGAAAACCTCCAAGATTCATACCAGCTCTACCAGGAAAATTGCCATACAAGCTTCCACCAGACAAATCCTGAAGATGGAACGCGAGCTTCCTGAACTCATACACCCAGTATCTCCGGAAGAGGTACAAATAGCCTTAAAACTTACCAAGAATGGCAAAGCTGCAGGAGTGGACAGTATACTCCCTGAGTTCCTAAAACATCTTGGTCAACATGGCCAAACATGGCTGGCTGCCCTCTTCTCAGAAATCATCATGACTGGTAAACTACCAAAGCTGTGGTGGGAAGCCAAAATAATTGCCGTGCCCAGACCAGGGAAAGATCCAAATGATGTGAAAAACCTGTGACCTATCTCCTTGCTTTGCACCACCTTTAAGCTCTTTGAAAGAATTCTCCTTAAAAGAATTTCACCACTCATCGAAAGAGCACTCCTGACTGAACAAGCTGACTTCAGGCCAGGAAGAAGTTGCTGTGACCAGGTCCTGGCCCTGACAACTCAAATTGAAGCAGGCTTCCAGAAGAAACTTAAATCTGGAGCCACTTTCATTAACCTAACATGTGCTTATGACACTGTCTGGATCAGGGGCCTCCTCCTAAAACTAGGAAATATTATAAAACATACAAAAACTTTCCAACTTTTTGATTCTATTCTTTCCAACAGAAAGATCCAGGTCCATATTGGCGGAAAAAAGAGCAGGCCCAGATTCCTTCACAACGGTCTTCCTCAAGGCTATGTGTTATCCCCTATACTTTTTAACATCTACGTGTATGATCTACCTCATACCAGATCAAGCAAGTATATGTATGCCGATGACCTAGCGATCTGACATCAATCCACTCTGAACATCCTGAAAGAGTACTTTAAGCAGTGGTACTTGAAGCCAAATCCAACGAAAACAGTGTCCTCAGTATTCTACCTGTACAATGTAGAGGTGAATCAACAACTCAATCTTTCATTCTGTGGAAAAATGGTAGAACACGAGCCTCACCCAAAATACCTTGGGGTGATCCTGGACAGAAGTCTAACCTATAAAAGGCACATCATCTACCTTTCCAATAAAATTAAAAACCATAATTAAATGCTAGAACAACCTGGAGTTGTGGTGCAGAAGTTCTAAGGTCGTCTGCACTAGCCTTCACATTCTCTGCAGCAGAATATTGTGCCCCTGTCTGGGAAAGAAGTACACACACTAACATTATAGACACCCAGCTAAACTCTACCATGTGCACAATTAGTGGGACAGTGAGAAGCACCCCTCTCTCCTGGCTGCCTGTTCTATCTAACATTGCTCCACCACACATACGGAGAAGACAAGCCTCGACTAAGGAATTTAATAAAGCAGTGAGCAACCCACTCCTGCCCCTACATCAGACTCTCATAAACCTACGTAGTCTATTATTCAAATCTAGAAAACCTCTCTGGTCTATGGACGAACTCTGTTCAGCTCCACTGCCATCAATATCTGACATATGGAGAGAACACTGGTCCAACAATCTACCCACAAACGGCTTCCTGGTAGAAGATCCCTGTGCTCTGCAGTCTGGTTTTGATCTTCCTATGAAGATTTGGTCATCAATAAACAGGATCAGAACTAGTCAGGGAGATGTGGCTACCTTCTACATAAACGGGGCTGTCAGATCACCCTTATTGTGATTGTTCTCCTGTGGCTCAGACGATTATTCATATTGTGTACGACTCCCCAAGGCGCCAATTTCACGGTGGTGGCCTACAGGACATCCACAAAGTGACGGATGAGGCCTTGAATTGGCTTTCCAGCCTGGACCTTGACCTGTAGTTGGTGTGGCGGTGGTTATAGAGGAAACAGAAGATCACGGTCCTGTTTCACCACTAAGACGTTATTCTCGTAGTCATTCTCATAGTCCTCGTCATGTTATCAACAGAACTCCTCCTCATGTTAGAAGATGATGTAATGTGAAATGGGCCCCCTCCCCTCTAATGGATCAGGTTTTCTCACACAAGACACAACTGCTCTCTAATTAAAACTAGAATACAGCTACATTTATGTTGTGAAGTGTTGTGAGAACCTGCAGCCTTGTCATACTTGTTACAGTAGGATGATAATTGCCCCTGGCTTGATTATGACAAGTTACTTTTGCTTTATTTAAAAAAAAAAAAAAAAAAGAGGAAAGACTTAGAAAGCTGGTTGTGCCTTTTATGTAATGAACTTTTATACGTTAAGATTTTCATCATTTGTTGCTGGAAATTGTGATTGTACTCTTCACTTAGCAGTTTCATGTAGCCATAAGCATAAATAAATAAAACTGCAGTCTTAAATTCTTCTCATCACAACCTGTCTTGACACAAGATCTTACATCCTGCAGATTCGAATCCAGTATTGGGTGAACAATGAAGGTGCAATACATTTGGCCAACCACATTGGTTAATTTACAATCTGGGTTAGATTGTAAATTTTGTCATATCATCTTAATTTCAACTGGATCATTTTGAGTGGCAAAATATTTTGATATGATGCCAAACTGACAATGTAAATTTAATTGCTGTGATAATTATGTTCTAATACAACAATGCTAATGTAGTAATGCAGAACTCACCTTATTATGGTTATCTCTGATGATTTACATAGTTATATCAATAAAACAGATTGTATGACAGGAGGAAGATGGATTTGAGGTTGAAGATATGGTTGCAGCAGCAGCACAAAATGATGGAATGCATAAAGTTGAGGATAAGACAGGTAGGAATGGAAATCAGAGTCAGGATCAGTGAAACTGGAGTGGTCAGACCGAAGAGAGAGGTGTGATATAGGAGCTAGAATAGAGAATGTTGTTGCAGTAGAATGGCCTGTCTCTCTCTCTCTCTCTCTCACACACACACAGAGGGATTGTTATGTTTATACACAAATGTAAGGAGTATTCGAAATAAGAGAGCTGAGGTTGTTGCATTGATTGAATCAGTATGCCCAAAGATAATTGGAATAAGTGAAACTTGGTTGTCTGAGGAGGATGTGATGTTGGGAATAGAATTAGAAGGATATATAATTTTCTAGAAGGATAGAAATGTGAAAAGAGGAAGGGGGAGGGAGTGCTGTTAATGATTGCAGAGGAATTGTAGACTTTAAGGAATGTGGAGAACCAACCAGAGCTTCTGACCTAATCTTCAATTGTCATCTTCTTGTCATACATCCCATTAGTAGATACCTACCAGAATACCAAACGAATGAGGATGGGCTGGAAGTTTGAGAATTAGCCAACAAAACCAAATTGTATTCTTATTGGTTTAAATCAAAATAACATGATGATATAACATGATAGACTTTCATTTTGGCCGGGGAGTCTGGTCACCTGGTTAAATAAAGCCCCTATTGTTTTCATCAGGAACCAGGGCAAGCAACAAAAAGTCAACCACTTTAATAAATTCCAACTCAACATAAGCAGATTTCAAGATTTCAAGGAAAAGAAATGAAACTAGCAGAAAAATTGGATAAGGACCAGATCAACTAAGCAACAACTTAGAAAAACAATTTTCTGTGTATAACAAGATGTTATACACAGGAAATAAAATTGAGGAAAAGGAGTAGCTATAGTATTCAACATTAAATACGAGGATAATATTCTTGAATGGCCAGTGATATTATTATTATTATTCAGGCTTCCATGGAGTCAAAAGACTCATCGTGGGAGGTCCTTCCTAGGAAACAGAAGCCTATCAAGACTCATCGAGGGAAGTCCCTCCTAGGAAACACAAAGTCTCTCATACCACTCCTTAAATGCATTGACCGTTCTCGCTCTCACCACTCTATCAGGCAATGCATTCCATGGTTCAACCACCCTCCATGCAAAGAAACCACTCCTCACCCTCTTGCTCACAGTTTCCTTTCGTAACTTCCAGGGATGGCCCCTTGTCATGACTCCTTCCCACTGTTCAGCCAAGCGAAAGAACTCCCCAGTATCAACTCTGTTACCACCTCTCAACAGTTTAAAAGTCTCAATCGTATCACCTCTCGTTTTTCTATCCACCAAACACTGCAGTCCACTCCCTCAGCTGATCCTTATAACTAACATTGTACAGTCCTGAAACTGTGTTTGTTATCCGGCTTTGTACCCTTTCCACAGTTAATTTATCCCCTTCAAATCTGGGATCTGCAGGTCAGTGTCCTTCTCATTATTGCAGCAATCCTCTGTGTTACCTTCACTACCTTTGCAATATGTCCCCTAAATTTCAGGTTTCTATCAATCATCAACCCAAGATCTCTTGTCTTCCCTACTTCCTCCAATATAACTCCTCCCATAGAGTATGCAGCATCCCATCGATGTTTCCCAAACCTCAAGACCTTACATTTTGCTGCATTAAATTGAAACCCCCATTCATTTGCCCATCTATCTCGCTTATTCAAATCCTCTTGCAGGGCTACCACATCTGCACTATTACTAATAACCCTTCCCAGCTTCACATCATCTGCAAACAACTGAATATCCCCTTGCAATCCATGGGCAATCTCATTGATATAAAGGTTAAACAATATAGGTCCCAGTACTGAGCCCTGTGGAACCCCATTTGTAACCTTCTGTCTCTTTGATATTGCTCCACCATCAAGAAGATTTATGTGGGAAACAGAACAATGAAACTTATTTGTGCTTGGAGTCCCACAGAAGATTCTACTAAGGAAGAAGTGGAGGGTTTTTGGAAGCTAATGCCTCCAAAAATTCGCTAATGGGAATTTGTTGGCACAAAGGAAAAGCTGTCCTTATTTTAGATCTCAACATCAGAGTAGGAAATGATTACCAGCCATATAGAAATGTTTTGGGATAATTTCAAGAAAAGCTGCTGGATTTTTGTTCAGAAGAACAAGGACTAGTTATTTCTAACACCCATGTTTCAACCACAATCCAAGAAAATCAATTGTGGACTCAGGAAGTTAAAGAGGCAGTGAAGGAAAAGAAGAAAGCATATCGAAAGTTCCAGTAGGTAAGTGCTTGTGCTCTGAGAGAATACATATGAAACTAACCCAACAAAAGTGACAAGAAGACTTTCATAATGATATAAAAAAATAAATATCAGGAAGGTGGCAAATATTCGATTCTTTTCTATTCTAGCTATTCAAAAACTTAGAATGGAGGAAAGTACTGTAAACGAATCAGAGATGATAAAGGTGACATAAAAACTGAAGATTAAAATAATCTAGATGTTTGGGGAAATAATGTTGAAAGACTGCTAAATGAAACAAGCAATGACAGCATGGTAATGGGAAACACTCAAGAGAAATGCAATGAAGTTATGACTTAATGCACTTGAGATAGAAAAAGCCATCAAAAATCTGAAATGTTGAAAGACAGATGTTGTACATAGTGCTATTATTATCATTATTATTATTATTACCAGCACCAGATCTCCATGGATTCAAAATACTTGTTGCAGGAAGTACACATTGTTACAAACAAAACATGAAAATAAAGCATGAAACCATGCTTTAAACTTATTCAATCCGGTGGAAGACAAAACGAAGCTAAGTTACTGTATTTAGTTATATTTCATTTTATTTAATTATATTTAGTACTTAAATGTCCTGATGTTTGTACTTTTTTTTCCTCTTATTTATTAATTGAATAATTATTAAAGATTACGCTACTCGGCAGTAAGGAATGATGGTGGATTCAGCAGCAGTCGCAAGTGGCGTAACGCCAAGTCCTCCGCCATTTAAGAACTCAATTATTAGCAATATCATAAGGGACTTTGTGGCATGCAGTACTTGCGGCATGTATGCGTCTCGGGAATTACATATGTGGCTTGTTAAAGAGAGCGGAGAGCGTATGTGCGCAAAATTCAGGCAGTTGGAGGAAATAAGTACATTAGATATATCGATATCCGACTTTGTTGCTCCAGGAACGGGGAATGAATGTAGGAAGACAAGTAGTGTGATAGGAGAGAATGAGAAAATAATAGTTGATAGTGTGGAAGGTGTGAGTGACTGTGAAAGTTTAGGAGATGGTTCAGTTTGGGAGAATGAATTTAGATTAAGAGTGACTGACCTGCAGAGGGAGATAGATGAGTTGAAAGAGGAGGTGGAATGTCTTGTGAATAAGAGCAGAAGTATGAAAGATAACATTAGGAGAATGGAAGAGATAAATGCAAGGCGAATCAGAGTAGGAGAGAGAGAGAGAGAGAGAGAGAGAGAATTTAGGGAGTATGAGTGAGAGGTATGGGGGTGCTAGAAGAGGAGAGAATGGAAACAGTAGAAGAGAGGGAATGAGAGAGAGAGGTATGGGAATGCTAGCAGATGAGAGGATGGAAACAGTAGGAGAGACGGAATGAGAGAGAGATATGGAAGTGCTAGAAGAGGAGAGGATGGAAACAGTAGTAGAAGAGACAGAATGAGAGAGGGATATGGAAGTGCTAGAAGTGGAGAAAATAGAAATAGTAGGAGAGAGGGAATGACAGAGATGTATGGGAGTGCTAGAAGAGGAGAGAATGGAAACAGTAGAAGAGAGAGGTATGGGAATGAAAGAAGAGGAGAGAATGGAAACAATAAGAGCGAGGGAATGGTAAGAGGTATAATGCATGGCGACTCAACGATCCGTGGTGTTCAAGATAGGATGCGTGAGGAGTGTTTGATAGGAGGAACAATAGAAAGGGTGGCTATGGCAATTAAGAGATGTGAAAGGATTTATGAGATGATTGTGATGGTAGGAATGAATGACTTGAGTGGTAATGTAAGTCGGGCAGCGAGAGATATGAGATTTTTGCTTGAGACTGTACGGAAGAAGACAGAGAGAGGAAAAATAGTGTGTGTGTTGCCTAGGTATGATAATGATGAGCTGAGCAGAAGAGCAGTGATATTGAATGGCATAATAGCGAGAATGTGTGACAAGAGAGGACTGGTATATGTGGATGCTTGGAGTGCGTTTGAGGAAAGAGAGGAATTGTATGCTAGAGACCGTTTACATTTGAATGAGGAAGGACGTAGGCATCTGGAGAGATTGCTGTTCTGAACGAGTCAGTGTATCCCAGGGAGGATGATAGCAGGGGTGGCCTCTTGTGGGAATGGATACTTGGGAGAAGGGAGACAATGTCAGGTAACACTGAGCCCAGTGGAGTCTAGAAGGGATAATGTTGGGTATAGAAACAATGGCATTTATATGCTTTATACTAATGCCAGGAGTATCCGGAATAAGGGAGAGGAATTGGTGGCGCAGATAGCATCAGCCTGGCCAAAAATTATTGCGATCACTGAGACGTGGTTGACAGAAGGGGATATAACAACAGGAATAGAAGTCGCTGGGTATAGCATTTTTCGTCAGGATAGGAGGGGAAAGCGTGGTGGTGGGATACTGCTTATGATAAGTGATGACCTATGTCCTCTAAGAGTGGAGAATTTGGAAGGAAGTGAGACAAATGATTTTGAGAGCGTATGGTATGATGTAGAGGTAGGCAAGACAGGATATTTAGTGGGGTGTTGCTACAGACCCAGGAGCACAGAGGATGGGGACCAGGAGATGTTTAGACAGCTAAGTTTGGCAAGTGCAAGAAGAATGATTGTTATGGGAGATTTTAACTTCAGTAGTATAAATTGGAGAGAGGAAGATGCATGTAGCAATAGGGGAATGGAATTTCTAGAATTCTTGAGGGACAAATGTCTTAGGCAACATGTAACAGAGGGAACAAGAGGTTCAAAAGTTTTGGATTTGGTTATAGCATCAGAGGAGTTGATAATAACTGAGTTGACGTCTCTCCCACCAGTTGGAGAGAGGAACCATATGGTGTTGACTTGGAAAATGAATAGACATGCAGGAGTATCAAAGAGACGGGAACTTATGTGGAATTATAAGGCAGGTGATTATAATAGTCTTAGATGTCAACTTCGGGAAGTTTCATGGAGGGAGGAATTGGAAGGCTGGGATATCACTAGTGCGTGGGAAATTGTGAAAGAATATTTGTTATCAGCAATGGTAAGTTGTATACCACGAGTGAAGAAGAGGACGCAATTTGGAGTAAAGTGGATGACAAACAATATTAAACAGGAATTGCATGCGAAAAAGAGGCTATGGAAGAGATATAAGGAGACAGGTGAAGAGAAGATGCATGAGGAATATAAGACACAGGCCAGAAGAGTGACTAGTGTGGTAAGGAAAGTGAAACTGGAATATGAGAGGAGATTGGCCCTAAGATCCAAAGAAAATCCTAGGGAATTTTTTAGCTATGTGGCCAGTAGGAGGAGAAATGACTGTGGAAGAATGATATTGTGGGATAAAAATGGGAATAGGGTGACTGATATAGAGGACATAGTAGAATTGTTCAATGAACACTTTATTGGAGTATTTCATCCTACAGGAGTCAGTTTTAATGCTAGAGGGATTGGACTTTTTCGAGGTCTGGAGGTACAGGAGGAGAGTGTGTTTCAGATACTGAGTACTCTGGATGTCAGTAAAGCTGTGGGACTGGATGGTATTTCACCACGAGTTTTGAGAGAATGTGCTAGGAAATTGACAGTGCCTTTAACGTGGCTTTTCAATGAAAGTCTAACTTTGGCAAAGGTGCCCTGGGAATGGAAGGAAGGTAAGATAGTGCCATTGCATAAGGGTGGTAATAGACTTGAAGTGTCTAATTATAGGCCAGTCTGTTTGTAATCAGTAGTTGTTAGGATCTTGGAGAAAGTAGTGATGGACGGTATACAGCATTGGGCAGATGAGGGTAATGTTATCTGTGAGAATCAACATGGATTTGTGAAAGGACGCTCTTGTTTTAGCAATATGCTAGCCTTTTATAATAAAGTTACAAGAACATTAGATGAGGGAAAGGCATATACTGCAATTTTCTTAGACTTGACGAAGGCATTTGACAGGGTGCTACATGATAAGCTGATATTTAAGTTGCAGCAAATCTGTCTGGATGTCAGATTGGTCAACTGGATTCAGGATTGGCTGTCTGATAGGTATCAGAGAGTTGTGTATGGTGGAGCAGTTTGCAGGAGGCAGAGGGTTACAAGTGGGGTCCTACAGGGCTCAGTACTAGGACCTATATTGTTTAACCTTTATATCAATGACATAGCCAGTGGACTGCAGGGGGATATTCAGTTAATTGCGGATGATGCGAAGCTGGGAAGGATTATTAGTAATAGTGCAAATGTGGTAGCCCTGCAAGAGGATTTGAATAAGCTAGATAGATGGGCAAATGAATGGGGATTTCAGTATAATACAGCAAAATGTAAGGTCTTGAGGTTTGGGAAACATCGATGGGATGCTACATACTCTATGGGAGGAGTTATATTGGAGGAAGTACGGGAGACAAGAGATCTGGGGTTGATGATTGATAGAAACCTGAAGTTTAGGGGACATATTGCAAAGGTGGTGAAGGTAACACAGAGGATTGCTGCTATTATGAGAAGGACACTGACCTGCAGAGATAAGAGGGTTATCATTCCGTTGTATAAGTCTCTGATCAGACCACACTTGGACTATTGTTCTCAGATTTGGTCCCCAGGATTTGAGGGGGATAAATTAACTGTGGAAAGGATACAAAGACGGATGACAAAGATGGTTTCAGGACTGTAAAAGGATAGTTATGAGGATCGGCTGAGAGAATGTGGAATGCAGAGTTTGGTGGATAGAAGAAGGAGAGGTGATATGATTGAGACTTTTAAACTGTTGAGAGGTGGTTACAGGGTTGACACTGGGGAGTTCTTTTGCTTGGTTGAACAGCGGGAAGGAGTGATGACAAGAGGCCATCCCTGGAAGTTACGAAAGGAAACTGTGAGCAAGAGGCTAAGGAGTGGTTTCTTTGTGTGGAGGGTGGTTGAGCCGTGGAATGCATTGCCTGATGGAGTGGTGGGAGCGAAAACGGTCAGTGAGTTTAAAGAGTGGTATGATAGACTTTGTGTTTCTCAGGGGGGGGGACCTCCCCTCGATGAGTCTTGACAGACTTTGTCTTAGGAAGGACCTCCCTCGATGAGTCTTTTGACTCCTTGGAGACCTGAATAATAATAAAAAAAAAAAAAAAATCCATCTGCAATCACTACACTTACAGGCAATGTATGCCTACAGGTATTCAATGTAGGACGCGATTTGAAGAGCTCCTGATTCAGATAAGTTTTACTAGGAATAATTAAGTATATATGCGTAATTGTTTAAGTAGGAGTGGCTGTAAACGTTATTCGCTACCGATATTATTAGTGTGGGGGTTTTTTCTTGCCTAAACTAAATTACGAAATTGTTATTATTAGACCTAGTAACCTGCAGAGAAAAAAAAAAAAAATGGGGGCAGCATTGTCATTCCATGATTTTAATTTAGATTTCAGTCGTTTCATTAAGTGTGAGGTCTGTTATATGATTACATAACAGACCTCACACTATATGATTACTTCGATTACATAAATGATTTGTGGATGTTTATTGTGGATGGAAGAAGGGTGTGTGCAAAGTGTGACCTGAACGAGGAACTGATGAATGCGAATATGAAATTGATGACAGAAAGTGCTAGTACTGATTGTGTCGCGAGTTCATGTTTAAAAGAGAAGGATGGTGTGAAAGAGAGGCGAAAAAATGTTAATAAATCGGGAAAAAAGAAAAAGAGCGATTTGACAACCGTAACAGAGGTTAAAAGGGACGAAAGTGAGGCGGAAAGAAACGAAATTGAGAGAACGAATAAAAGTAGAAATGGCGTGATGCAGAAATCGCAAGTAAAAAAAATCGAAAGAATAAATGATAGCGAAAAAAGAATGAATGATGGCGAAAGTTGGACGCATGTTAATCCAAAAGTACGGAAACAAAGAAAATTAAATGAATGTGAAAGTGAGAAGAATGATAGTGAAAGTTGGACGTATGTTGGACCAAAAGTACGGAAACAAAGAAAGATAAATGAATGTGAAAGTGAGAAGAATGATAGTGAAAGTTGGATGTATGTTGGACCAAAAGTACGGAAACAAAGAAAGATAAATGAGAGGGAAAGTGAGAAGAGGGGGGTCGAGAGTTAGAAAGTTAGAAAGTTTTAATGATAGAGAGAATGTGTCGCGAGGTTCAGAAGGTGAATTGGATTGGATGAAGCAAGAAATGAAATGGATGCGGAATGAAATTAAGAGAATTCAGGTCTAAACTATTAAAATAAATCATGATGGCATGAGAGAGTTAACGAAAGATGAGCAAGTGGAGTTGTATGGCGACTCCATTATTAAAGGTGTGCTAGAGGATAAAATGCACAAGGTATGTTTTCCAGGCGGTAAAATGAGTAGAGTGATTGAGGCATTGACTATGAGGTGGGAGCGAGCAAAAGAGTTAATTGTATTAATTGGTACAAATGATTTGAGAGAAAAGTGCATGTCAAAATGAATGTCAGGAGACTGCTTGTAAAGATAAAAGAGAATAGTGTGACAGGAAGGGTAGTCAGTGTGTTGCTTAGGTATGATTGTGGTGAATTGAGATGGAGAGCAAGGATTATGAATGATATTCTGGCAGAAATGTGTGAGGAGATGGGAGTACAGTTTGTTAATGTGTGGAATGAGTTTGAGGGATGAAGTGAGCTGTATGGGAGCGATGGACTGCATTTGAGTGGTTATGGTGCGAGTCGCTTGGAGAGACTGCTGCTGGAAAGTAGAGAAGTGAATAGAGAGAATGAATCAGATCGAGAGGGGAGTGATGTGGAAGAGCAGGAGAGTAAGACAGGAGAGATTGAAGAAGTGGAAATGAATGGGGAAGTGAGTGGTATGAGTATAGAAAATGAGAGAATGGGTGTGCAAGAGTAGCAGGGAAATGGGGAGGCTCAGGGTGGACAGGGGTACACAGCGTGAGAAAGGTGGATGCTCCAAGAGGAGGTGAGAGCATGTGTAGGCAGGAAAGTAATGGGATGACCAGGGATCAAGAGGAAACAGATGGAATTGCAAAGAGTTCTAAAATGAAGAAGCTGAAAGGGAAATGGCCCCAGTCCAGCATGGAGAGAGCACATCGAGTGAATGGTATCAGTGGAACTAGCTGTAGATCCAGAAATGAGTTGTTGTGTTTGTATACCAATGCTAGAAGTATAACAAACAAGGCGGATGAAATGGTTGCACTAATTGCATCTGTGCGCCCAGAGATTGTCGGAATAAGTGAGACATGGTTAGATGAGGACAACATCCTGACAGGAATAGAGATGGAAAGGTATGATGTGTTTCGTGAGGATAGAAGGGGTAAAAAGGGAGGGGGAGTGCTATTGATGATAGAGAAAGAGTTATGTCCATACAAGGTGGAGATGCAAGAGGGAAATAGGGCCAGTGGTTTTGATAGTGAGATGTGAGATAAAGGTGAATAGAATCAAATACTTGGAGGGATGTTGTTATAGACCTGATAATGTGGATGGTGGTGATAGTGAAATGTATAGTCAAATAAGCCAAGCAAATAAGAAAAGGGTGATCATTATGGGTGATTTTAATTATGGCAATATAGATTGGATTGAAGAGATAGCGACTGGAAGTAAAGAAAATGAGTTTCTTGAGTTTTTGAGGGATAATTACCTCAGACAGTATGTAACAGAGGGCACACGAGGATTAAGGGTCTTGGATTTGGTCATCTCATCGGAGGATGTAATTATAAATGAGGTGTCAAATCATCCACCAATTGGTGAAAGTGACCATGAGGTGATTACCTGGGTGGTTGCCAGCAGTGCAAGGACCCCTGTGAAAAAAGGGTATATGTGGAACTACAAGGGGGTGATTATGAAGAGCTCAGGAGACAGCTTGCAGATGTAGCATGGAATGAGGAGTTAGCTGGAAAAGAGATCAATGCAGCTTGGGGGATTTTCAAAAACTATTTAGTAGATGCAATGTCTAAATGTATACCACGGGTGAGAAGGTTAAATAAGGTAGGTGTGAGATGGATGAATAAAGAGATTAAGCATGCAATACAGAAAAAAAAGGCATTGTGGAGACAGCATAAGAGAAGTGGAAGTAACCAATTTCATGAGGTCTACAACGACCAGGCAAGGAGGGTGACTTGGTTGGTGAGAGTAGCTAAAGAGAGGTATGAACAGCAGTTAGCTAATGAAGCCAAAAAGAATCCTAGGGAGTTCTTTCGATATGTAGCCAGCAAAAGAAAGAATGATTATGGAAGGATGACATTGATTGGAGGAAATGGTATAAAGACAGCTGTTGCAGAATGTGTTGTGGAGATACTTAATGAGCAATTCATAAAGATCTTTCAATCTTGTGAATGTGACTTCATGAAGAGATTAAAAGCAGTTGATGATGGGGAGGAGAGACTGACTGTAAGTGAGCAAGAGGTGTTTGGGGAGTTGAGTAAACTAGATGTAAATAAGGCTGTGGGACTTGATAATATATCACCGCGTATTCTGAAGGAATGTGCCATTGAGTTGACACCTGCCGTGACATATTTTTTTAATACAAGTCTTGCAGTTGGTCAAGTTCCTAAAGAGTGGAAGGAGGGCAAGATTGTGCCACTTCATAAAGGAGGTGATCGAACTCAAGCATCAAACTACGGCCTATCTGTGTGTCAGGTGTTGTGGTTAAGTTGTTGGAGAAGCTTGTGAGAACTAGGATCCAGAGTTGGGTTGACAACAATGGTATAATCTTTGATGAACAGCATGTATTTGCTAAAGGGAGGTCATGTTTTAGTAATCTACTTGCTTATTACAATAAAGTGACTGCTTCCTTGGACAGAGGAAAAGGATACACAGTAATATACTTGGATTTTGCAAAAGGTTTTGATAGAGTACCTCATGATAAGTTGACAGTCAAACTAGAGCAGATGGGGTTGGATATTAGACTAGTGCATTGGATTGGAGACTGGCTATCTGATAAGAATCAACAAGTTGTGTATGGGGGTGCAATATCCAGGAAAAGGAAAGTCACTAGTGGTGTGCCTCAGGGATCTGTTTTAGGGCCATTACTATTTAACTTGTATATTAATGATATTGGCGAAGATTTGGATGGAGATATTCAGTTGTTTGCAGATGATGCAAAGTTGGGACGAACCATAAAGAGTAGTGAAGATGTTGTGGCCTTGCAAGAAGACTTGAATAAATTGAGTGATTGGGCAAGCAAATGGGGATGTGAGTTCAATGTTGTAAGGTTTTAAAATTTGGATAACAAAGATGGGATGCAGAATTTATGCTTGGTGAGAATATATTGTTCGAAGTAGAGGAAATAAGAGATCTGGGGTGATAGTGGATAAGGATCTAAAATTTAGGGGACACATAGCCAAAATTCTGAAGACAACACAAAGACTTCTGGGAATGATGAGGAGGACACTGATGTGTAGAAGTAGGGAGATTTTTGTTCCATTGTATAAGGCTTTGATTAGGCCACACATGGACTATTGTGCCCAGATTTGGTCACCTGGTTTTCAGAAGGATGAAGAGATGTTGGAAAGGGTCCAAAGGCGACTGACTAAGGTAGTTTCTGATCTCTGGAATGTTGAGTATGAGGAAAGATTGAAAAGATGTAATTTGCAGAGTCTAGTGGAGAGAAGGAAGAGGGGAGATATGATAGAGACCTACAAGTTGGTAAGGGGTTGCTATAGGATCAATGGTGGAGTAGTTCTACAGAGAATAATAGGAGATCAGGGGAGAACCAGAGGTCATTCCTGGAAACTGTATAAAGAGGGTGTGAGTAGGGGAGTGAGAGGCAGGTTTTTTTCGTGCAGAGTTGTGAGTGATTGGAATGCCTTGCCTGAGAGTGTGGTGTCTGCAAGGAGTTTGAATGTGTTTAAGACACGGTATGATGAGATGTGTGTGAGATAAAAGGACCTCCTAGATGAGTCTTTGACTCCATGAAGTCTTGTTTAATAATAATAATAATAATTCCACTCACCAACCACTCTCCATGCAAAAGAACCTGCTTATTATGCCCACACCCTCCTTACACTGTTTCCAAGGATGACACCTTATTCTACCTCCTTATCTCATTCTATTAAAAATTTCTTGTACATTAACTTGGTAACAACCTTTACTAACTTAAATGCTCAGTTATATCCCCTCTCTTTTTCCTATTCACAAGGCTTTGCAAATTGAATTCCTTTAATCAGTCCTCATATTCCAAACCCAAAGGCCATTTGCCACTTTCATCCATGTGTTTTAGCTAGTTTTGTGCTGCCTTGTATGTGTGTTGCAAGTCTCATTTTGTACTTTCTGACAATGTCTCTGTAACTGAGATGAAATATTGGAAGCATTAAATACTAGTTTTAATTGTTTCCTAGTGCTGTTGCATCCATTAAAACTTTTATCATGACCATTTGCTACCTTTCTCAGTCCTCTCTGGACTCTTTGTAATATATCATTATGATCATGAAAACCAGGGGACCAAACTTGTGCACAATCATCCACGTGGGGTGTGATCAGAGCCTTATACAATGGTAGATAACCTCTTTATTTCTGTAAATTAAGATCCTGTGCTTGCTTACCAGTAAGTCTTCTATTTACACTATAATTGTGCTGCTGATTTCACACTGAGGATGAAACACCCTCATGAATTGCATACTTAGTAACTCAACTATGTTCTCTGCAGCAGTTACCAATCTACCACTTTCATCAGTTAAAATCATTTTGCCATAATCATTGTTCTTTTGACTTGCAACATATTGAAAAACTCCTTATCATTTTTCTTGGCTTGATTTGCTAATTTCTGCTTCTACTGCACTTTTGTTATCCTCACCAACTGGGTCGCCTTCCTGGCCTGCTCTTTATATTCTTCTTGCAACCATTATTACTATTACTTATCTTGTGCTGCCTCCACAGTGCCTTATTGTTCCAGATCTCATGCCTAATCCTGTTATTCACCCATTTGACACCCACATTATCTAGAATTTTGACATTTGGAATACATTCACACATTATTAACACTGTCATGTACAGTATCTCTGTCAATTTCCAAGCATTATTTATTTTCTTCCTACTTAACTCCTCATTCCATTCCATGGCTCCAAACTGACTCCAAAGTTTCTTGTAATTGCCAGCCTTGTAATTCCATGTATATCCTTTCCTCACAGAAGTCTTCATATCACTAGCCACAACCAATGTGATCACTCATGATAACTCTCACCAAATGGAGGGAAGTGCAGAATCCCAATCACCATCACATCCTCTGATGAATTGATCATATCTAAAAGTCTCAATCCTTGCATTCTCTCTTTTAAATACTGTCTATGATAGTTGTCCCACAAGAACCCTAGAAATTGATTTTCCTTATTCCCAAATGCTATTTTTTCATTTCAGTTTATACTGCTATAATTAAAATTACCCATAATGATCACCCTTCCCTTGTTCACTAACCTAAGTTACTCATATGTTTCTTTATCATCATCCTCCACATTCCCTGGCCAATAGCAATGTCCAACTAAACATCTCTTCCTTTTAACTTCCTGCTCACACCATACTGTTTCTAAACCATTGCCACTATTTCCATCTTGCATCTCTGCCTTATGTGGACATAATTTCCCTACTATCATCAACAACACTTCCCCTCTCTTCTTGTCCTTTCTCTCTTCATGAGAGATATACTCTTTCCATTTCTATTTCCATCAGGATATCATTCTCATTCAACCATGTTCAGGTATTCCAATAATTTTTGGGTGAATAAATTTCTCAGTGAAACAATTTCATCTCCTTTATTTCTGATGTTCCTATAATTCTTAAATAAACACCATAATTCACTTTTAGGTCTATAAGCAGTTCTACCCAAGCCACTTGTTGGTTGTGATTTCTTCTCTACACATGCCGTTGCTCAGTCACCTTTATCACTGCTTACTTCATATATCTTCTCATTCTTAACTACTCCCTCCCCCACATCCACTATATATGCTGTGTCTCCCATTCCAACTCTCCTCGTTCCTGGTTTCTCTGTTCCTCTTGCATTCCCATTTTGTCTCCATCTCTCACACTACTACTGTTTCCATTAACAAGCACTTTAGTCTCATCCTTTCCACTCTCTTTATCTTTCACTTCACCTCTTACTTCCTCTGATCTCCTGCTTACATAACACACTGCACTTTCTTCTAGCAACAGTCCCTCCAGTTAACTCATACCAAAGCCATTCAAATGCAGTCCTCCACTTTTTTTACAAATCCATTTTTCCCTCAAATACATGTCATGCATTTACAAACTGCACTCCCTTCTCTTCATGCAGCAATGCCCACATACCATTCATGTTTCTCTCTCTGTCCATCAATTTGAAGAAGTAAGAATATTCTCTCATTCCCACTTCTTTCACATGCATGTCACTTACTTTTATTTCTTTATTTGTATGTTCTTTGACTTCCACAACCTCACTTGCTTTCATATCATTACTCACATAGGTCATAAGTACCCATATTTATACTAGTTTTCATTCATATTCACTGATAACTCATAGTCCAAATCCATGCCTTTTCTTGTTGAGTCTCTCTGCAAACACATTTTTCACATTTTGCCATGCATACATCATACTTCTTATATTCACAACATTGAATTATTCTTGAAAAGTCTACATCATTAATTGTATTTGATCTTCATGCTGCACAGCATGCAGATTTTATTCATATTGCCATTTTGTTTCATTCAAGGCAAGTTTTAAAACTGAGTAAAAAAAAAGTCAGTAAAACTTTTTGTGGATGTAAGTAACTAAGCTATCAAAAATATGATTTCAACCACTAATATTGATTCAACTGTTAAGTGACTCACTGAGAAAAAAAAAGGAAGGATGCAAATTCTGTATATTATTATTATTATCATGTGGTTTATAAATTACCTTCAAAATAGAAAACATATCACATGCATCAGGTCAAACTGCAGTAACAGTAACCTGTGGAGTGCCACAGGGAGCTGTTCTCTTCCCAACTCTATTCAACATTTATATGCACAATATATCTTTCCTTTGCCAGCTTGGTTGGTCAAGTGGTTAGCGTATCTACTCTCCAGTCAAAAGGCTGCAGGTTTGAATCCTGCCATGGGCATTGATGTTTGTGATTGTCTGTGAAAATACTAGTGGTGGTGGGTGGTAGATAGCATTGGTGTAGATGACGTGGTTCTCTGTAGTTGGTGGAGACAGAGAGTTGTAGAGTAGGTGCCCTCCCTCGATGAGTCTTTGGACTCCTTGGAGGTGTCATGTAATAATAATAATAATAATATATATATATATATATATATATATTCACCAGCTACTCTCATGGGGGGGGGGTAAGTATTTATGGCTGTAGATCCGTGTGTTCATGGGGCCGGTTTCCCTGCTTGTGGATGAAAAACCCTGCTGTCCATGCCCAAGACCGGCTAACTTGGCTATGGCTGAGGAAGATCCTTAAGCTCCTCACGTCGGCGACGGGAATTGAACCCAGGACACTCCTTCCCCAGGCATATGGTTGCGAAGTGCAAAGCCACTAGGCTAACCTTGCGGAACTAACCAGTGTCATCCTCAGATAAGCTTAATAAAAAAAAGCTTCAAATATGCAAGCCAAGAAATTACATCTCAACCAAGATCAACAAAAAAAAAAAAAAAAAAAATCAATATATTACATTTAAGTGCTGTAATTACAGCACTTAAAATGCATTAAAGCAAAAATTGTAAATATACATAATTTATTGTTATTGTATAAATGCTGTAAAAATGCAATGTTATTAAACCACAACTATAAATTATCAGCTACAGTAACTATTATTAATACATTATACAGAAAAAAAAAAGAAATTTGTATGAATTTCATTGTTACAAAAAGAAACCAGAACTATATGTGTTGTAAACTCATAATATATAATCATAATTTTAATAAAAAAAGTATTATTATTATTATTATTATTTATTGCTATATATTTACACTTTGGTAATGCTCATTCTAATAAAAATATTATATGCTATATACAATTCAATTATTAAGCATGCAATTTATGACAGTTAAACTACTTCCAGGTGCTAATATCAAAAATTTAATAAATGTAATTGAAAAGCAGAAAAGTAAAGAAAAGTAAAAGATATTATAGTTCTGGTAGGAACAAATGATTTGTCTAGTGTTAAATATGACAGTGGATATGAAAGGACTACTGGAAGAAGTGAGGGTGAATAGTGAGAAAGCGAAAATTATTATTATTATTATTATCCCAAGACATCCCAAGTTGAGTCAAAGACTCAACTAGGAGTTCCTTTTGTCATACACACAGCTCATCATACCGTGCCTTAAATACACTCAAATTCTCTCAGACACCACACTACTAGGCAAGGCATTCCAATCATTCACAACTCTGCATGCAAAAAACCTGCTCTTCACTCCCCTGCTCAAACCCTCCTTATACAGCTTCCAGGGATGACCTCTGGTTCTTCCCTGATCTCCCACCATTTGCTGTAAAACCTCTCCAACATTGATTATGTAACAACTCCTTACTAACTTGTAGGTCTCGTCTCTATCATATCACCCCCTCTTTCCCCTATCCACTAGACTCTGTAAATTGCATCTTCTCAACCTTTCCTCATATTTGACATTCCAGAGATCAGAAACTACCTTAGTAAGTTGCTTCTGGACCCTTTCCAACATTTCTTCAGCCTTTTGAAAACCAGGTGACCAAATCTGTGCACAGAAGTCCACGTGTGGCCTAATCAAAGCCTAATCAAATCCTCCTATCCACTAGACTCTGTAAATTGCATCTTCTCAACCTTTCCTCATATTCGACATTCCAGAGATCAGAAACTACCTTAGTAAGTTCCTTCTGGACCTTTTCCAACATCTATTCATCCTTTTGAAAACCAGGTGACTAAATCTGTGCACAGAAGTCTATGTGTGGCCTAATCACAGCCTTACAATGGAACAAGAATCTCCTTATTTCTACGAGTCAGTGTCCTCTGCATCATTCCCAGAATTCTTTGTGTTGTCCTCACAATTTTAGCAATATGTCCCCTAAATTTCAGATCCTAATTCACTATCACTCCAAGATCTCTTATTTCCTCCACCTCCCCAAAAATTTAAAACCTTACATTTTGCAACATTGAACTCGCAACCCCATTTCCATGCCCATTCACTCAATTTTATTCAAATCTTCTTGTAAGGCCACAACATCTTCTCTATTCTTCGTAGTTCATCCCAACTGTGCATCATCTGCAAACAACAGAATATCCCCAACCAAATCTTCCCCAATATGATTTACATACAGGTTAAACAGCAATGGCCCTAAAGCAGACCCCTGAGGCACACCACTAGTGACTTTCCTCTTCCAGGATATTACTCCCCACATACACAACTTGCTGATACCTATCAGATAGCCAGTCTCTGATCCATTGCACTAGTTTAATATCCAATCCCATCTGCTCTAGTTTGACTATCAACTTATCATGCAGTAATCTATTAAAAAAATAGATTGCTATTAAAAAACTATTTTGCCTTTGCAAAATCTAAGTAAACTACTGTGTATCCCTCTCCTCTGTCCATTGAAGCCATCACCTTATTGTAATAAGTAAGTAGATTACTAAAACATGATCTCCCTTTAGCAAATCCATGCTTTCCATCAAAGATAATACCATTGTTGTCAACCCAATTCCGGATCCTAGTTCTCACCATCTTCTCTAACAACTTAACCACAACATTTGACACACAGATAGGCCTATAATTCGATGCCCGAGTTCTATCAAAATAGTTAGTATATTACCTAGATATGATAATGTGGAATTAAGCAAGGCTATGATAGCAAACAATTTGATGCATAGTTTGTGTATAAATCACGGTTGAGAGTGTTGGATGTGTGGAATGAGTTTGAAGGAAGAGTAGATTTATATAAGAGGAATAGCCTGTACTTGAATGTGTTTGGTATCAGGAGTCTCAAAAATTATTTATTGGTATGAGACCTAATACGGATAGTAAGGGAAACTAGATTATGATGGGAGCTATGATTGCTATATTAGTAACAGTTTTACTTGTAGCAGTGAGTTTGAGGCTGTTTGGTGTGAGAGAGAGAGAGTCTAACAAATCAGATATATAGTAGGATGTTGCTACAGACCTAGTGGATCAGCTGCTAGTGATCACCAAATAAACTTAATGGATACACTTATCCTTAGTACTAGTAGGTAGTACTAGAGCTGTTTGATAAACTGAATATGAATTCAGCAATAGGGACTAATGATTATCAGTGTGGATGCTAAAACAGTGTTCAGCTGAACTGGCTATACCTTTGACTTGGTTGTATAATTTGAGTCATCACAGGGAAGGTTCCATAGGAATGAAAAAACTGTATGATATGTGATTATATTATAAATTACTAGTTTGGATAAGAGAACCCTAGTAACAGATACCAAAAAGTTGTATATGGGAGGATCAGAGCCGGCATTAGGGTCTTTGCCGCCTGCATGCAATTTCTATCTAAGCGCCCCTGTAATGAACTGGGCGTGTGTGGTTCTTTTAAGATAATAAAAAATTTAAATTATTTGAAATTTCTAAAATAAATTTTGACAGAACAGCCACACGTTGGTTCGCTAAATGTAACGAACCGGGGGTATTGATTAGGCAGGATAATCGTTAAAAACCCGAATATTCAAAATATTCTCAAAAGTTAAAGCAAATTTTGATAAAGCCACTTCACTTTAATTGTTGAATATAATGATACAGGGATTATAGCCTTCTCACGGACCAGAATCACTAACAAAATTAAAATGAATTTTAATTAAATTTAAAATATATTTGAACTAAAGTCTAAAAAATTCTTCATTTTACAAGTTACTAAAATTTTTACAAGTTACTTGTAAAAATTTTTTAATAATTTTTATAAGTGGAACTATCTTTTAGGAAAATAAAAGAAACTCAAGATAGATGAGAAAATAAGAAAATAATTCAGAAATAATTAGAACATTTAATATAAGTATTCAAAAAATAACATCTTTACAGAGTAACAGAAAATAAATTAAATTACATAAATATGCTTGAAATTTTTTAAATTAAAATTTTAGGGTTTTTGATTTCATATTCACAAAATTAGAAATAATGGTCTTAACGTCTAATTCTGCACATATATCATTTTCAATAGCTATTAACACCAAACTAACAAGCCTTTTTTGTGACATACTTGTTCTTAAGTAGGTTTTAATCAATTTCAACTTGGAAAAGGAACGTTCACTGCTCGCTACACTAACAGGTAAGGTTAATAGTATTCTTAAAGCAATTGAAAAGTTAGGGAAAGATAAATTATTGGACACAGTAAAATTAAGAATATCAAAAGGGTTTTGAATATTTAAATTATCCTTTCGAAAAATATCCCGGAAAGCACATAACTCGTCATATAGTTTTATTGCATTTATGTCTTTATTGTCGCCGTCCTTCAAGAGAATCTCTAAATCGTCACAATTTTTTCGTAAAACTATGTTATTAATTTGTAGTAATCTATACAAGGAATTGAAATTATCATATTATGTTTTTAGTTATTTAAAACGTTCTATTAACAAACACATTGCAACGTCTAGAAGTGTATAAAACACATTCACTCTAAATTTATCTTCTGGCGATTTCGTCGTGATGCTCGTAGTCAAATTGTCGTGTCTTCTCACGTCGTCGAACTCCCATACTAGTTTTAAATTCTTGTTCTCCATCCACCTCTTTACTCAGTTCATTTGCCGTTTTTTGAACTTCTTTAAAATTTGTATCTGATCGATACTCTTGTAAGAATATTTTTAAGTTTTCGATAGATTCAAAAGCAAGTGTAATGTTCATATTTTTGTCTTGAAGCATTTTACTTACAGGGTTTATTCTGTTAAGTAAATCATGCCAAATTATAAGAGAGCAAATAAATTTGTATTCCTTTATCTTAGCACATAATGTTTGTGCTTTATGCTGAGTTTCTTTATTAAGATTTTCATTATTTAAAATTTCAAAAAGTGCATCGTAAATTTCTCCTAACTGATATCTTAGAGGGCGGATTGCATTAATTTTACTTTCCCATCGTGTTTCTGATGGTTGTTTCAATGTTAAATGTTTTATGAACTTTAAAAGGATTGCCCAACATTTGTAAGAGAATGAAAAAAATTGTATATTTCTTGAATAATTGCAAATAAACTAATTGTATCTGCATTCAATTTGGCTGCATCGTTAATGATTAAATTTAGAGTATGAGCAGCACACACACTTAAAAAGCTCGAGGATTTTTGTTCAAAAGCAAATTTTGGAGCCCATATTTTTTCCCTTTCATATTTGTCCCATTATCATACCCTTGACCTCGAATGTCTTCAATGGGAATGTTCCGTTTTTCCATTGTTTCATTATTGTTGCACATAAACCACGTCCTGTGGAATCTGATATATCTGTAAAACCTAAAACGTTTTCCCTGATCTTGACAATTCCATTGTCACAGGAAACAAAGCAAATATTAATGGTCATTTGTTCTGTTTTACTTGCATCAGGTGTGCAGTCTAAAATTATGGAATAATATTTAGATTTTCGAATTGATAATAAAATTGTATCCCTGATTGTTACTTAAAGTTTCCAATATTTCATTTTGACTGTTTTTACTCAAATAGTGTACTCCCTTGTTTCGTTGTAGAGCCCTTTCAAAATGAATTTCCATAACGGGATCAAACTTCGCAAACAGTTCGACTAATTTTAAAAAATTGCTGTTATTCCTTTCATATAATTTATCAGATGATTCGCAAAAAGCTAAATTTTGGCTACCAAGGAATTTTATAATTTCAATCAAGCATTCTAAAACACTCGTCCAATGTTTCTTTTCCATTTCATACATGCTTTGAGTCTGACAATCAATAATAGTTTTGTTTTTTTAATTTTTATCAAGTTCCTTCCATTTTAAGAAATTTTTCATGTGAGTTAAACTAGTCTCATTGATTCAGTAGGTGCAAAAAGTTTGCAACAAAATTAAAAAACAGAATTTAAAGTTTCGGAATAAATGAGCCATATTCTTGGCACGAACTCCCCGTTTTCCATTTTTCTATTATAATACGTGTCGCCCAATTTACAACCATATGTATCTCTGGGATATATTATATTTTTCGGTTAGACATATGAAGAGCCAAAGGCTTTAATTCGGCGACATATAACTTGTTTAAGTTAAGGGATATATATCCCATATCGTTTCTTAGCCGAATAAGAAACTCAAAGAGTTTCATGCCAATTATAGTAGAAACTATATAAAGTTCGGCGATTCCAAGCGTAAGCAAATACCTGGATGCTGCAGCAACTGACCCTTAAGGTAGTGCAAGCTGAGGCAACTCATGTCTAAGGTGGAGCAAGCTCCGATCACTATTCTTGATATTTACCCATAATGTGAACTTAGCTCCTAGGAGCTGTATTACTGTTCAACATTATGAGAGAAGGTCACTACCCAGACCGGTTTCAACCTTTATTGAGGTCTCATCAGTGAGCAGGTAGACCTAGTTAATATCAAGTTTGTAGCGAACAGAAATTATCACCCTTCTATGAGTATTGCCAAGAGGTGTCCCAATAAATTATGACACCTCAAATTATGAGGTGTCATAATTTGCTTACGCTTGGAATCGCCGAACTTTATATAGTTTCTACTATATTCGGCATGAAACTCTTTGAGTTTCTTATTCGGCTAAGAAACGATATGGGATATATATCCCTTAACTTAAACAAGTTATATGTCGCCGAATTGAAGCCTTTGGCTCTTCATATGTCTAATAATTTATTAGGACACCTCTCGGCAATACTCATAGAAGGGTGATAAGTTCTGTTCGCTACAAACTTTATATTTTTCTTTTGAACAGGCCCCATTTCAATTAAAATAACTCGTAATTTTTCATCAAATTTCCCCATTCACCTGGATCTTCTAAATTTACAGAGATTAACAATGTGTTAGTTTCGTGGTCAACTACAATTAACTCTTCTCCTAACTGTTTTTCACTTAAATCATGCATCTTGTTATCTTGTTCAATAGTTGCAATAGTACTTTCATGCAAACTGCACGGTTCTTCAACTTGGATTTCTGATGTATCAAGTTGGTTACAATCTGCATCAGAATATTTTAATATTTTAACAAATTTATTAAGACCCCCAGTTTCTGTCTTAATATCTGCTTCTTTTGCAGCATGACGTGCACCGGATAATGATTTTGTGCACCGGATAACTTTTTTTAAATTTTTGATTTCATTTCTATTTTATACCCACAAGAAATTATTACACAACATGACACAGAGACGAAATAATAGTCCGCACTGTCAGTAGCCTACTGAGATGCATACCATATCACTGGTTAACTAGCAACAAATGTTTTTGTACGAAAATTCGTTTGCGCATAAAAACCGTTCACCATTTCACTTTAGATAGACTGCAATAGACACAACATTCTGCAGGCAAGCATTTAGCCCTCTCGCTGCAAAATTGTAAACAGCCGGCTGATCAAAGAGGTGGCAATATACAATTTTTTTTAAATTTTTATTTGGTGTATCCGGCCTTATTTATTTTAATATTGATCATTCTAAGAATTTTTTGTTTTTATGATAAAAATTTTGTTTCTTAAAAATGAACTTATGAACTGTGCCCGGTGGCAGCGCCCCCATCGTAGCGGTGCCCACATGCATCGCATGCTCTGCATGCCTGCTTCCGCCGGCCCTGGGGAGGATGTGAGTCTACAGGATTTAAGGTTGCCGGTGATGTCCCTCATGGATCACTCCTTGGTTTGTTTATTGTTATTCAGTTTTTATATTAATGGTACTGAGAAGGATTTAAAAGGTGACATACAGCTATTTGCTGATGATGCAAAGATAGATAGTCAGGAATGCAACTGGCATGCCTACTTGCAGAATGATTTGAATAAGCTGGAATTGTGGTCATGTGAAAATGGCTGTCATTGCAATGTTATTAAATATAAAGTTATGCACTTTGGTGTAATGAGATATCCATGGCAGAATTATGGTAGCGGTGCAAAGACTGATGTGTCTAACTGTTTAACCTATCATTATCTCCGGAGTGATGGTGAAAAAGTTGGTAAGAGATTGCATACAGAAATGAGTTGACAGAGAATCTATACTATGCAATGAATAGTATGAATTTACTAAGGATAGGTCATATATGAGTAGCTTGCTCACATTTTATAATAATGTCATGGGTGAGTTAGACAAGGGGAATGGTTATGCCTTGCTACTTGTAGACTTTGCTAGAGCTTTTGACAGGATTCAGCATGGAAGGCTGTTACATAGTTGGAGGATCTGTGATTGGATTATAAATTACTAGTTTGGATAAGAGGATGGCTGGGTAATAGATATCAAAAATCGGTGTATGGGGAGGAAGTCTACAGGATTTAAGGTGGCCAGTTGTACTCCAGGGATCACTCCTTGGTCTATTGTTATTCATTCTTTATATTAATGATATCAGGAAGGATTTAAAAGGTGACATGCAGCTATTTGCTGATGATACAAGGATAGGCAGGGTAATCAGAAATGCAGTTGACATGCATACATGCAGAATGATTTGAATAAGCTGAAATTGTGGACCTGTGAAAATGGCTGTCAATTTAATGTGAGTTGTTCACTTTGATGTAATGAGATATCCAAATGCATATTATAAACAAGAAACTACATGATAACCCCAGTAATTAACTTTAATGAAATGAATTAAAATTAAAATGAATTAAAGAAAATGAATTAAAATTAAAATGAATTAAAGTAATTAAAGTTAATTACTGTGGTTATCGTGTAATTTGTTGTTTATAGTCATGCCACAGGTACCTTTAAAGATTAAATGCTTATTACATTGACAGGATTGTGGTGGTAGAAGAAACTGACCAGTCTAGGGATCGGAGTTTTTTAGTAGATAGAAAGTTGAAGTACAGGTGTTATATAACAAAAATTGTGAATATATCTCAGAGGATAATTGCAATGCTGAAATGAACACTGACATGTAATAATAACGAAGTTGTCCTCCATAGCGCAATTGGAAGAACAGCGGAACATTGTGCCCTTCGATCGGAAAAGACCTGAGTTCGATTCTCGTCATAACAGGGGGAATCCTTATATGGGCATTTTCAATTGAAGGCGAGTTAGTCAGTCTCATACAGAGGTATCAGGGTGTTTTCATCATACTTACAGACAAATTGACCTTAAAAAAACACAATCAATTTACACATCAAAAATAGTGTTATTTGTGATGATGGGTGATAGATGGTGTTGATGGAAGTAGTGTTGTAGGAGAATTAATTGGTAGTGGAGAGGGTCATTTGTATTTAGTGAAGTAGAGTAGAGTGCAGTCCCTCTCATGATGAGTCGTTGGACTCTCTGGAGGTGTCACGTAATTTTTTTTTTTTTTAAACATTTTATTATGTCTCAGATAAATTGCATACATATATACAGTAATAATTATATATACACATCTGTGTGTATATATATATATATATATATATATATATATATATATATATATATATATATAATATTTAACACATTACAATTGTGAATAACAGATACTTGCAAGTTAATAATATTTTTAAATAATAATTTTTAAAAAAAATTTATTATTATTTTAAAAATTTTTCATTATTGAAATTATGATCGTATATTCTGATTGCATATTTACAACACATAATATTACATCTTTACAACAGGTTTAGTTCTTTTTTTTTTTCCCTGTATAATTTTTTAGCTATGTGGCCAGTAGGAGGAGAAATGACTGTGGAAGAATGATATTGTGGGATAAAAATGGGAATAGAGTGACTGATGCAGAGGACATAGTGGAATTGTTCAATGAACACTTTATTGGAGTATTTCATCCTAGAGGAGTCAGTTTTAATGCTAGAGGGATAGGACTGGTTCGAAGTCTGGAGGTACAGGAGGAGAGTGTGTTTCAGATACTGAGTACTCTGGATGTCAGTAAAGCTGTGGGACTGGATGGTATTTCACCACGTGTTTTAAGAGAATGTGCTAGGGAATTGACAGTGCCTTTAACGTGGCTTTTCAATGAAAGTCTGGCTTTGGCGAAGGTGCCCAGGGAATGGAAGTAAGGTAAAATAGTGCCATTACATAAGGGTGGTACACAGACTGGAAGTGTCTAATTATAGGCCAGTCTGTGTGTCATCAGTAGTTGTTAAGATCTTGGAGAAAGTAGTGAGGGACCGTATACAGCATTGGGCAGATGAGGGTAATGTTATCTGTGAGAATCAACATGGATTTGTGAAAGGACGCTCTTGTTTTAGCAATATGCTAGCCTTTTATAATAAAGTTACAAGAACATTAGATGAGGGAAAGGCATATACTGCAATTTTCTTAGACTTGGCGAAGGCATTTGACAGGGTGCCACATGATAAGCTGATATTTAAGTTGCAGCACATGGGTCAGGTCAACTGGATTCAGGATTGGCTGTCTGATAGGTATCAGAGAGTTGTGTATGGTGGAGCAGTTTCCAGGAGGCAGAGGGTTACAAGTGGGGTCCCACAGGGCTCAGTACTAGGACCTATATTGTTTAACCTTTATATCAATGACATAGCCAGTGGATTGCAGGGGGATATTCAGTTGTTTGCGGATGATGCGAAGCTGGGAAGGATTATTAGTAATAGTGCAGATGTGGTAGCCCTGCAAGAGGATTTAAATAAGCTAGATAGATGGGCAAATGAATGGGGGTTTCAGTTTAATGCAGCAAAATGTAAGGTCTTGAGGTTTTGGAAACATCGATGGGATGCTGCATACTCTATGGGAGGAGTTATACTGGAGGAATTTGGGGAGACAATAGATCTGGGGTTGATGATTGATAGAAACCTGAAGTTTAGGGGACATATTGCAAAGGTGGTGAAGGTAACACAGAGGATTGCTGCTATTATGAGAAGGATACTGACCTGCAGAGATAAGAGGGTTATCATTCCGTTGTATAAGTCTCTGATCAGACCACACTTGGACTATTGTTCTCAGATTTGGTCCCCAGGATTTGAAGGGGATAAATTAACTGTGGAAAGGATACAAAGACGGATGACAAAGATGGTTTCAGGACTGTACAAGGATAGTTATGAGGATCGGCTGAGAGAATGTGGACTGCAGAGTTTGGTGGATAGAAGAAGGAGAGGTGATATGATTGAGACTTTTAAACTGTTGAGAGGTGGTTACAGGGTTGACACTGGGGAGTTCTTTTGCTTGGTTGAACAGCGGGAAGGAGTGATGATAAGAGGCCATCCCTGGAAGTTACGAAAGGAAACTGTGAGCAAGAGGGTAAGGAGTGGTTTCTTTGTTTGGAGGGTGGTTGAGCCGTGGAATGCATTGCCTGATGGAGTGGTGGGAGCGAGAACGGTCAGTGAGTTTAAAGAGTGGTATGATAGACTTTGTGTTTCTCAGGGGGGGGGACCTCCCCTCGATGAGTCTTGACAGACTTTATGTCTTAGGAAGGACCTCCCTCGATGAGTCTTTTGACTCCTTGGAGGCCTGAATAATAATAATAATAATAATAATAATAATAATGTATTATATTCTTTCTTTGGGAAGCATTTCTGATTTCTTCCTCGAAGCTTGGCAGAGTTTATCTGAGGAAGATAAATGATGATAGATGGCGGTGGTTTCATGCTTATGTTTCTATACTGGTCGCAAGCTAGGTGATGATTTTACTGTTTGTTGGTACGTGCTTGGAAGACTTCAACTGCTATTGCAGTTTAACTTTTTTTTTATTTCTTTTTTTTTTGTAAGTAGGGATGGATTTAGAGATGGTGTGTTTGTGTTCTTGTAGTGATGGTTTTTTCTGTGAGGGGGGTTTGTCATAGGTTGTGTGTGTGTGTGTGTGTGTGTGTGAGGGGTAGAGAGAGAGAGAGAGAGAGAAACAGGAATTGCTCTAATATTCATTCTCGCTATAATATTTATATAGCGCCTGTTTCAGCTCTCTGTATGTTCCTAGGTTTCTGTCGTCGAATGGCAGTTTGTTTATCTTGTCAGGTACATAGAAGTTTCGGGTGGCTTTGCCGTAGTGATTGTTGAACTTATATGTTATGTAGTTTGTTGACTGTGGTCTTGTTATGTGATATGTTGTTCTGGTTACTCTGTAGGTTGGACTGTAGTAATGTTTTAACATGACTGTGTAGTGGCATAAGTGTTTCACCTTAAATATTTTGTGTTGTGACTGTGCTTCCTGCATAAGTGTGGGTTGTTCCCAGAATATCAGTTTTACCATTTTATCTTGCAACCATTGTAATCTGTTAAGTCTGTAGTCTGCGCAGAATTCATATGATGTGATTGCAAATCTTAAAATGTTTTCAGATAATGCTTTATAGATTAATATTTTTATGTATGTTGGGGCAATGTCTTTTAATCTGTATAGTTTGCTTGCTATTATCCTAAGCTTGGTCTGTAGGTAGTTTGTATGGCTATTCCAACTTTGATCAGCATCGAAGTGAACTCCAAGATAACGTGTTGTTTTCACCTGTGTGATGGTTGTGGTTTTAGGTTCTGCGCTTTGTGTATAGGAGGATGAATGTCGGATAGTGAGATATTTAGTTTCTATGGGCAGGGTTTGGGGGATTTTGAATATCATTAGCTTTGTTTTTTCCAGGGTTTATATATATGCCATTTTGGTTAACCAGTTAGTGATTTTTGATTGATGTCATGTTGCATATTTGTGTAAGCAATATTTGCTTTGTTGTGAATGGATACTATGGCCGTGTCGTCTGCATACTGGAAGATTTCACTTTTTAGGGGAAGTTGGCTTATGTCGTGTGTGTATATGTTAAATAGAATGGGAGATAGGACAGCTCCTTGCGGTACTCCGCAGGTTACCTGTACCTCTTTGCTGTACGCTGATCCTATACGTGTGGTGTGCTTTCTGTTTTTCATGTATGCTTTAACCCACTGGAGTAGACGACCTCCAATTTCGATATGCGTTAGTTTCATTAAGAAGATTTTGTGTGTTAGTGTGTCAAATGCTTTTGTTAGATCAATGAATACCACTAATGTTATTCTGTTTTTATTCAATGCAGTGTTTATTAGGGCTGTGAAATCCTCCAGGAGTGTTGCTGTTCCTTTATTTTTTTGAAAGCCATATTGTGTTTTGGGTATGATTTGAAATTTTTCAATGTATGTGGAGAGTTTGTGATATACGATGTTCTCCATGATTTGGTTGATTACAGACAACGTGACAATGGGTCTGTAATTACTTATAATGTTTCTTTTTCCATGTTTGTGTATGGGTGTGATTAATGCAGTCTTTAGTGTTTCAGGTATGTGTCCCATTTCGAAGATTTTATTTAACAGTTTTTGTATAACTGGAAGTAAGTTGGTTGAGTGTTTCTTGATGTCTTTTGGTCTGATTCCACCTAATCTCAGTCCTTTGTTAGGGTTAATTTGTTGAATTGCCAGTGATAGCTCTTCTTTTGTTACTGTGGGGAACCACATCGACTGGGTGCTCATGGACATAGTGGAGAATGTTCGTTTGTGTGAGGAAAGGTTGTTTCTTGTAATTTTTGGACAGAGTTCATGAAGTGCTGATTAAAGTTGTAATAGTAATAATAATTGCCTCTTTACAAAAGTCTGTTATGACTTCATCTAGACTGTTGTGCACAGATCTGGTCTCTGGTTTCTGAGATGATGCTGATACAGTGGAAAGAGTGCAAAGGAGAGTGCTAAAATGATCTTGGGACTGTGAAATATAGCTTATAAGGAGAGATTGAGAATTTGTACACTGCAGATGCTATGCAGACAAGAGAAAGAGAGGTTATATGGTAGAGAACTACAAACTTTTGAAATGGTCATACAGGATACTAGTAGATGAAATTTTTCATTTTATGGAGGGTGGACAAGAGAACATGAGAGGACAAGAGGGCATCCATGGAATGAATGCAGTTAAGAAAGGGGGTGATAGAACTAGATTTTTCTCTCATAGAGCAGTACATTACTTGAATGGCTTGCCTTTGGAAGTGGTGAGAGCAGATAGTGTGAATGAATTACTAGAGGTCTCTTGTAATAATAATAATAATAATAATAATAACAACAACAATTCCTTCAAATTAATATTTTAATTATTACTATTTTATTTATTTATTTATTATTATTATTTTTTACAGGATTGATGGAACTTATTCTTGTCTTGGCTCTTCCAAAAGATATTTCTCATGTAATATTCAAGTTAGTATCATTAATATATTATCATAAGGTGCTTCATTTTCATATTTTGCATTATTTATAAGTTTTGTATTCATTGAACTTGCAATCACATAATTTGTGATTATTATTATTATCAGAGACTTTTAGGGTCTCTGATGATGATGATAATAATAATAATAATCATACAAACTCAACAAATCATTAAGGTAGTTCATATATCTCCTACACCAGCTATCATATCATCTCTTAAACTCGTTCAAACTAGATGCATTCACCACTTTAACAGACAGACTATTCCACTCACTCACTGCTCTCTCTGAGAGAAATATCTAGCTCTCACTCCTTTCTTAACTGTACATGCTTAACTTCTATGGATGCCCCATTGTCCTCTTCTACCTTTTATATGATTAAAAATTTTTGACCATTATTTTATAATACCCTTTCTACATTCTATAATCATGATATCATCTTGTTAACTCTTCTTTGCACCCTTTTCAGCTTCATTCCCTCAGAAACCCAGGAGACCAAATTGACACACACAGTAGCCCAGGTGTGGTTGTATTAAGGTTTTGTAAAGAAGCAAAAATTACTTCTTTATCCTTACATGTCAATGTTTGCTTCAGCATTGCAATTATCCTCTGAGTTGTATTCAAAATTTTGCTCTGTGACCTTTGAACTTAAACCTATTCTATCCTATCCTCTCCACTTCCAGGAATGCTGGAAGTGGATAGGACAGGATATGTTACTTCTTGGCTTTTTTCATATACTTACATCTGCAGTCTGCTGAGCTCATTTGGTAACTTTCTTATTTAGGTAACTTTCTCTTTTTCACCCCCATTCAAAAAGTTCAAAACTCAAAGCATAGAGGTCCACCACTTTATCAGGTTCATAACTATGCTCATTAACATTCACATCGTTATCGTGTTTGCATGCCTTCACTGAACTTATACAGCTATTCTCATTATTCTTCCCATGATGGTCTAGTTTCTGTGACTCTCCAAATTTGACCTTATCCCAATTCAAATGCAGGCCATCCCTCTTTATACAGTTGTTTTTCTACTATCAAACTCCACATATCCAAAAACTCACACCCATTTCTTCTACATGTGCATCAAATTATTGCTATCATAGCCCTCTTTTTTTTAAATCAGTACTATTATATCTTAGAAATAAACTAATAATTTTCCCTATCTCACTCTTTCATATCTACTCTGATACTGTATTTATCACTGCTCAAATAATTTTTTTATGAGCAGTAGCATCTCTTTTAATTTTCTCTTATATTTCTTGATTGCATTCCTCACATCCTTAATTTTTGCTCCAGGAAAGCTTGAAAAGTAATGACTCCATTTTAAGCATAAATTTAACGAGCAAACCACCATATACTATATTAATTTTTTTCTTACATTCTAATTGACTTAACTTATTATTTAAACTAAACATATTTCGTCGTTTTATAATTAAAATACAAACTTATTTCATACTGACCATTTACAAACAAACTTACATTATAGCCTACCAGTTTCGCCAGCAAACTGTCTGGCTTTTTCAAGGCGTTTACGGAAAGATATAAAAACTAATAAATGCAAATTGAAAGGAACATAAAAAACTTTGTAAACCAACTAGTAGCTAAAGTTACACGTTCGCGTGACAGAGAGGACTTATTGTTCTAATTCATTATCACGCATGCGTGTTTGTTGTAAACGTGTAATGTGATTACTGGCTAACTGTAGTTCAGATTGATTTAGACAGAGTATCAGGTTTTTCCAAGAACTGTTTAGGATTGCACCCTGATTTCTGTTGAGGTTTCTGCCGGTTATTAACACTATTGTGGCTTCCTTGAATAAGCAAAGTCTTTGTCGTCATCCAGATATGGAATGGAGCTGTTTTTCCACTCTATCATGTGGTTAGATGTACAGAAATGATGTGCTAAGCTAGAAGAGATACTTCTATTGTGGTTTACATCACCAACATGTTCTTTTTGTCTGCTCTGTGAAGTTTGTCCGATGTAGGCAAGACCACAGGAGCAAGGAATGTAATATACAACTGGATATTTGTAGAATGGCACCTTATCTTTTGGGGATCCTAAAACGTCTAATGCTGGTGGTTAGTTTGAAGTTGATGTTGTAGGCTCTTAGTATTCTGGCTATTTGATAAGAAATCGACTTGATGAAAGGGATCACTACAGTAGAATGTGCTGGGAGTGTGATTCTTCTTGTCTGGGGTTGTCACCGTATAGATATTTTTTGGTGATGTTTTGAGGATATCCATTTTGTGATAATGTGTTGGCTATCCTCCTCTTCTTTTTCATGGAAAAACTTGAAAAAGAAATTCTCTCCACAATCTCCCCTAGACCATCTATATGGTGGAGATATATTGACGATATCTTCATTATATGGCAAGACAGCTTAGAAAACCTAAAATCGTTTGTGGATAAAATCAACTCAATACATAACAAGATAAAATTCACTCTGGAAGTGGAAACCAACAGCTAACTGCATTTTTTAGATATCTCGGTAAAGAAACAATCAAATAGTGTCAAATTATCTATTTACAGAAAGCCCACAGATACTGGAAGATATCTTCATTATACTTCAAACCATCACAAGGCACACAAACTGAGCATTATCCACATATTGAAATATAGGGCCAAAACGTTTATATCAGAAGAGGAGGATACACAGACTGAGCTCTCACTAATACATTATCACAAAATGGATATCCTCAAAACATCATCAAAAAATATCTATACGGTGACAACCCCAGACAAGAAGAATCACGCTCCCAGCACATTTCTACTAAAGTGATCCCTTTCATGAAGTCAATTTCTTATCAAATAGCCAGCATACTAAGAACCTACAACATCAGAGTGGTCTTCAAACCAACCACCAGCATCAGATAAGTTTTAGGATCCCCAAAAGATAAGGTGCCTTTCTACAAATATCCAGGAGTATATTACATTTATTGCTCCTGTGGTCTTGCCTGCAAACTTCATGGATTTTAGAAATCAGACAAAAAGAACATGTTGGTGATATAAACCACAACAGAAGTATCTCTTCTGGCTTAGCACATCATTTCTGTACGTCTAACCACATGATAGAGTGGAAAAACAGCTCCATGCCATATCTGGATGATGACTGCAGACATCGTTTATTCAAGGAAGCCACAATAGTGTTAATAACCGGCGGAAACCTCAATAGAAATCAGGGTGCAATCCTAAACAGTTCATGGAAAAACCTGATACTCTCTCTAAATCAGTCTGACTACAATTAGCCAGTAATCACATTACACGTTTACAACAAACAAGCATGCGTGATAATGAATAAGAACAATAAGTCCTCTCTGTCACGTGAACGTGTAACCTTAGCTACTAGTTGGTTTACAATGCTTTTCATGTTCCTTTCAATTTGCATTTACTAGTTTTTATGTCTTTCCGTAACTGCCTTGAAAATGCCAGACAGTTTGCTGGCGAAACTGGTAGGCTATAATGTAAGTTTGTTTGTAAATGGTCAGTATTAAATAAGTTTGTATTTTAACTTATTATTATTATTTACTGATAATTTTCTAACTCCCTTGCTTTGCTAACTCTTATTGCTCTGTTTATTTTGCTTATTCTGTCCATTTGCTTAAACGTTTCTCAACTTTTTCTGACTCCTTTTTTATTAATGTGGAAATTTCATAAGTCAAATTTTCTTCATTTTTATCATCACTATTGTTGTTATAATGCTTTGGAATATGACTCAACCCAGAAAAGTTACTAGTATAGTAAGGAAGACAAAATTGGAATGCGGGAAGAGACTATCACTGAGATTCAAGGAAAATCCTAGTGAATTCTTTCATTATATGACAATTATGAGGAGAAATTTGTTGATGAGTTACATCATTAGATGGAAATAGGGTCAAGTGAACATAGATGACATAGTGAAGTTGCTTAATGTTCACTTTATTGGGGTATTTCATTCAGAAAGGGTGGTTTTATTCTTTGAAGGAGAGAAAAGGTTGATGGCTGAAAAGTGCACAAGGAGAATCTATTTTCACTGATTATCTGGAAGTCAATAAGATATTGGGGCTGGATGGGATTTTGCCATGTTTTTAAGATAAAGTGCTAAGGAGCTGATAGCTCAGTTGACCTGGATGTTCAGTGAGGGTCTAGCTACTGGGAAAGCCTCCAGTATCTAGACTAAAGGAAATGCCAATGGTTTATACAAAGTGTGACAATTTAATTTTTAAGAATGGCTGCATAGTGTTACCATGTGGTGATTTGGTTGGAGTCACATGAGTAATCACGTTTGTACATCTTTTAACTAATGCATGCGTAAACTGCAGCCCAATAGAGCCATTTGCTAGTTAGCTATTGCAAAAACAATAGAGATCTGCATGTAAACTTTAGAATAAAAAATGTGTGATAGAAATTTGTAGCAGCGTGTTAACATCAAATTTTGTGTGAAAATTGGCAAAACTACTACTGAAACGGAGCTGTTGAAAGTGGCATATGGTGTGGATACTCTGAAAAAGTCAAGTGTCTTTGAGTGTCATAAGAGATTCAAAGGTGGGCGAGAAGATATGAACAACAATCTCCCAGAAGTGGGCAGCCAAAAAGAAAAATGACGGATGGGATGCAAATGTGAATAGAGTGCGAGATTTGGTATGGTCTGACAGATGATTAAGTGTGCAATTAATGGCTGATGAATTGCAAATGAAACAAGAAACAGTCAGGGTAATTTTAAATGAAGAATTGGATATGAGAAAGATTTCTGCAAAGTTTGTGGCTCATATCTTGATAGACAAACAGAAGCAGTGGCAGGTTCAAGTTGCGACTGATCACTCTGCAAATAAGCACGTTTCCAAGAGCAATTATGGGTGATGAAACTTGGTGCTTCCAGTACAGTCCCGAAACAAAATGCCAGAGCATGCAGTAGAAAATCCCAAGTTCACCACTTCCGAAAAAAGCACGCATGTCACATTCACAGTTTAAGACCATGCTAGTGTGTTACTTTGATCACAAGGGGATAGTCCACTATGAATTCATTGAATAGGGACAAATGGTCAACCAACAATGCTATTTAGTGTTGCTGAAAAGATTACGAGATTCTGTTTGGAGAAAAATACCTGAATTCTCATCTGACAAGTGGATCATCCATCATGACAATACGCCAAGCCATAGTGCACTCATTGCGTGAGAGTTTCTGGCCAAAAAATCGATTACTGAATAGGTCATCCTGCTTATTCACCTTACTTAACTCTCTGTGATTTCTGGCTGTTTCCAAAATTAAAGACTACGCTAAGAGGACTTTTCTGAAGATTTTCTGACATCACTGATTTCTATCATAATGTGATCAAGAAACTCAAGAGTATTCCAGAAAAAGAGTTCCAGCCCTGTTTCTAAAAATGAGAACACCGTCAAAACCAGTGTATAATTAATGTATAATGAAGCATGTGATACAGAGAAAAAGGGAATTGTGGAGGCAACATAAGAGAAGTGGAAATAACCAATTCCATGAGATCTAAAAAGACCAGGCAAGGAGGGTGACTTGGTTGGTGAGGGTAGCTAAAGAGAGGTATGAACAGCAGTAAGCAAATGATGCCAAAAAGAATCCTAAGGAGTTCTTTTGATATGTAGCCAGCAAAAGAAAGAATGATTATGGAAGGATGACATTGATTGGAGAAAATGGTATAAAGACAGCTGTTGCAGAATGTGTGGTGGAGATACTTAATGAGCAGTTCATAAAGGTCTTTCAACCTTGTGAATGTGACTTCATGGAGAGATTGGTAGCAGTTGATGATGGGGAGGAGAGACTGACTGTAAGTGAGCAAGAGGTGTATGGGGAGTTGAGTAAACTAGATGTTAATAAGGCTGTGGGACTTGATAATATATCACCACGTATTCTGAAGGAATGTGCCAGGGAGTTGACACCTGCCTTGACATATTTTTTTAATACGAGCCATGCACTCGGTCAAGTTCCTAAGGAGTGGAAGGAGGGCAAGATTGTGCCACTTCATAAAGGAGGTGATCGAACTCAAGCATCAAACTATCGGCCTATCTGTGTGTCAGGTGTTGTGGTTAAGTTTTGGAGAAGCTTATGAGAACTAGGATCCAGAATTGGGTTGAAAACAATGATATTATCTTTGATGGACATCATGTATTTGCTAAAGGGAGGTCATGTTTTAGTACTCTACTTATTACAATAAAGTGACTGCTTCCTTGGACAGAGGAGAAGGATACACAGTAATATACTTGGATTTCGCAAAGGCTTTTGATGGAGTACCTCATGATAAGTTGACAGTCAAACTAGAGCAGATGGGGTTGGATATTAGACTAGTGCAATGGATTGGAGACTGGCTATCTGATAAGAATCAAGAAGTTGTGTATGGGGGTAGCGATATCCAGGAAAAGTCACCAGTGGAGTGCTTCAGGGGTCTGTTTTAAGGCCATTACTGTTTAACTTGTATATTAATGATATTGGTGAAGATTTGGATGGAGATATTCAGTTGTTTGCAGATGATGCAAAGTTGGGACAAACCATGAAGAGTAGTGAAGATGTAGTGACCTTACAAGAAGACTTGAATAAATTGAGCGGTTGGGCACGGAAATGGGGATGTGAGTTCAATGTTGCAAAATGTAAGGTTTTAAAATTTCGAAAACAAAGATGGGATGCAGAATTTATGCTTGGTGAGGATATATTGTTGGAGGTGGATAAAATAAGAGATATGGAGGTGATAGTGGATAAGGAACTGAAATTTAGGGGACACGGCCAAAATTGTGAAGACAACACAAAGGCTTCTGGGAATGATGCAGAGGACACTGACGTGTAGAAGTAGTGAGATTCTTGTTCTGTTGTATAAAGCTTTGATTAGGCCACACATGGACTATTGTGCCCAGATTTAGTCACCTGGTTTTCAGAAGGATGAAGAGATGTAGGAAAGGGTCCAAAGGCGACTGACTAAGGTAGTTTCTGACCTCTGGAATGTCGAGTATGAGGAAAGATTGAGAAGATTTTATTTGCAGAGTCTGCTGGACAGGACGAAGAGGGGAGATATGATAGAGATCTACAAGGTGGTAAGGGGTTGTTATAGGATGAATGCTGGAGAAGTTCTACATAAAATTGTGGGAGATAGGGGGAGAACCAGAGGTCATCCCTGGAAACTGTATAAAGTGGGTGTGAGTAGGGCAGTGAGAGGCAAGTTTTTTTCATGGAGAGTTGTGAATGATTGGAATGCATTGCCTGAGAGTGTGGTGTCAGCAAGGAGTTTGAGTGTGTTTAAAACATGGTATGATGAGCAGTGTGTGTGATAAAAGGACCTCCCAGATGAGTCTTTGACTCCATGAGGTCTTGGGGTAATGATAATAATAATAATAATAATAATTATTATTATTATTATTATTATTATTCAGGCCTCCATGGAGTCAAAAGACTCATCGTGGGAGGTCCTTCCTAAGAACATAAAGTCTGTCAACACTCATTGAGGGGGGGGTTTCCCCCTAAGAAACACAAAGTCTATCATACCACTCCTTAAACTCATTGACCGTTCTCGCCCTCACCACTCTACCAGGCAATGCATTCCACTGCTCAACCACCCTCCATGCAAAGAAACCACTCCTCACTCTCTTGCTCACAGTTTCCTTTCGTAACTTCCAGGGATGGCCTCTTGTCATTACTCCTTCCCACTGTTCAACCAAATGAAAGAACTCCCCAGTGTCAACCCTGTAACCACCTCTCAACAGTTTAAAAGTCTCAATCATATCACCTCTCCTTCTTCTATCCACCAAACTCTGCAGTCCACATTCCCTCAGCCGATTCTCATAACTCTCCTTGTACAGTCCTGAGACCATCTCTGTCATCCGTCTTTGTATCTTTTCCACAGTTAATTTATCCCCTTCAAATCCTGGGGACCAAATCTGAGAACAATAATCCAAATGTGGTCTGATCAGAGACTTATACAACGGAATGATAACCCTCTTATCTCTGCAGGTCAGCATCCTTCTCATAATTGCAGCAATCCTCTGTGTTACCTTCACCACCTTTGCAATATGTCCCCTAAACTTCAGGTTTCTATCAATCATCAACCCTAGATCTATTGTCTCCCCAAATTCCTCCAGTATAACTCCTCCCATAGAGTATGCAGCATCCCATCGATGTTTCCAAAACCTCAAGACCTTACATTTTGCTGCATTAAACTGAAACCCCCATTCATTTGCCCACCTATCTAGCTTAATGATAATAATGATAATAATGATGATGATAATGATAATAATAATAATAAATGCTCAAGGGGACTACTTCGTAGGTGACAGTAGCCACTAATGCATAGTTCCGAATGTAGGTTTTTTACAGGTGCATTCTGGGAATTAAATTGTCACACCTCGTTCAGTGCAGTTTCTTATCCCATAGATTGGATTCTGAATAAAGAGAAATGTAAATTGTTAATACATCATTCAGAGTACAACATATTCTACCATTCCCTGAGCAAAATTAGTTTTTTTTAAAAACTAATAGTCTCATGCTCATAATTTGCTATTTATGTAATTTCTTTCAAGTTATGTTAATCAATATTTATTTATTTATACATTTTTGGGATAAATTACGGTTATGAAAAGCTGTGTATTAAAATATCATTTATTTTGTGAATTTTATTCCTTTAATATAATGTTAAAAACTGTAATATGTGTAATTTTAATATATCCAGGAAATTCCTTAAGATAACACTTGATTGGCTGCTATGAGAAATTATGTTATTTTTAGCTAGTGCATGCCTTAGCGTGTGTTACTGTACAGGATGCACTAAGCCAGTTAGATATGAACTAAACCAGTTAGAACCAGATTTTGGCGGGAAAGGAGAGTAGGATTTCATAAGCAGTAAATAAAAAAAAGGACACACACGGGAGTAAGAAACAGGCAAGGAAGGTGGCCGATTGACATGGCGTGAACGAAATAGGAAGGACTGGGAATCGCTTGGCACTTTGACTTACCTTTTTCGGAGTTCTAATTCTATTATAATTTCCTATCGCCTTGCAGTCGAATAATGCATGACAAGGGATAATAAGAATAAGAAAAGAAAGTGGAAGTTAAGTTGGACCAGTGCAAAAGGATATATTTTCCCGAGTCTCTTAATCAGTTACGGAAACAGAAGATTCTTTTAAGTTTGTGTACTCTCAAAGTGAAAGTCAACAAGAATTTAAGTGTGTTCATAGGATTCTCAATGTGAAGAAGCTATACTGCTTATGCCGGTAAGATTATCTTTTTTATGCCTAGTGTGAAGTAGAGAACTTATTTCTGGCGAATATAATTTAATCCTTATTGCTGTATTTAACTGTTCAAAATCGAATGTGTGATGTAGTGAGACATTTCCTTCTTGAAGTGCCAAATATTGTACCATTTGGATTAATGGTTCAAGACTGAAGGTGTGATATAGAGTAGCCTGTCGTAAGAAAACTTAATGTAATATCGGAAACTGAAATTTCTGCGAACTATTTTGCTAGGTTGATAGAACTTTGAAATCTTCAAATGAATGTCTGATGGTGTATATTTTATAACTGTTCTGAATAGTTAAACTGAGTTGATATTTAAACTATATTGAATAATAACTTGGATCACAGTGAAGTTGTGATAGGAATCCTAGATAATAATAAGAATGGAATCTGTAAGCATAAGTTCTAATCGTATTTATTATACTCAGCTGAGTAGTTTGCTAGTATCTCAATGGAAACTTAATTATTGTTTAACTGTATTTTCCCAACTAGAAATCTTTGCTTTGATGTAAATTTATGTGACACTGCATTAAATAATTTTGATTTGAATTGAATCTTGTGTTTGCCTGATTTCTTCCATTGCACTGCTCATTAAAATAATTTGAATCTTAGTGGGAACTTATATAATAAAGAGAGCCTCGGCCTAAAATTAAGTTAGTAATAATATAGATTGGTTGATGGTTGATTCCTCAACATTGCTCATGCAAATTTGAACATAGGGTGGCGCAGTTAAAAATAAATATTCTCTGTGTTCGAATGAGGAGTCAATCAACAGCTAGAATATACATCGGAGTAGAAAGTAGGATCCAACAAATCCACTGTTGGTAATATTGATTATGTGTAAGCACAGGAAGTTTTCAAGGCCTTTGTCTCGAAGGATATGGGCCCTGTTTACCATGGTTTGGGAATAACCCAATTTGACTGGATTATTTGAATTGTTTGTAATTTGCCTTTGTCTCCAAAAGGTATTTGAAGAATTATAAAGGGCTTCTTGTTATTAATGTTGATGGGTAGTGCACCAAAATCTATGTATAATCATAGTTTCTGTTCTGTTACAGTTAATTAGATTCTGTAGAACTTGCTTTCAGGAACATTCTCTTTTATTTAAAACAATATTTGTGAAGTAGCCTGTCTTTCTTCCATCAGATGGAATGGTCTTTCTCTAAGGCATGTTGAGATAGTGCACTTTTTTTGGTTGTCTATTCCAGATGTTTTTTAAAATTCTTTTTTCTGACAAAGATAGTCCACCTGTCTGTCCAAAATACTGAGTTCACACTGGGGAGTGTGTGTGTGTGGGGGAGATGCTGCAGACGCCTGGGAAGGAGAGTTGGTTCGATGATTCTTGATTTCTCTCAAGAAGATAGATACTTTAGTTAGAGGTTTGCATACTGTTCTGATTCTGTGTTGTTTCAAGAGGGAGCCCAGTTTATCTGTTGTACCTTTGATGTGGTGTATGTATAGTCTGATTTTTGGGGTGGGTTGTTGTTCTTTTAAAGTACTTTTGTGAGTGTTTTTTGTTGTATCAGTTTTGCTGAAATGATGTGAGTAGAACCTCTGGTGCCAGATGCATTGCTGTTTTGAGGATGAAATTCATTCTGCCCTGGAGGCTAAAGTTTTGAAAATTCCAAGTTTCTGGGCAGGATGGTGGTGGTGTGAAGTGGCATGTAGGTATCTGCCTGTGTGTGTGTGTGTGTGTGTGTGTGTGTGTGCGCGCACGCGCGTGCGTGCACTTATGTAAACTGAGCAAATGAGGGATCTGTCTGATGGCCTTATAACTAAAGTATCCAAGAGGGATAGAGCCCTTTCTTTTTCCTCTTCTACCATGAAGCTAATTGGAAGATAAATATTTTTGAAGAAATGTTAAAAGTTAGAGAGACCCTGTCGGCCATGTGGCCAAATGGCAAAGAAATTGTCTATATACCTGAACCATACTTGGGGCTTGAGAGGGGAAGAGGAGAGTGAATTAAGTGCCAAAGATTCAAACCGTTCCATGTATAAGTTAGCAGTGAGAGTGAAAGTGGGGAGTCCATTACTACATCTTCAATTTATTTAAAGAGCTGGTTGTTCCAGCTAAAATACCCTGATTTAAGATGGTGCTAAAAGAGTTTCCAAATGTCAGCAAGATATATTTTTGGAAAGAAGAAATATTGTATCATCTACTGGAACATTTGTTAAAAGGTATGTGTAGCAAAATGTCTGCTTGTAAATAATTAATTTTAGTTAGTTAATAATTTATTTGCATTCTAGTGTCTATGTAGTTTTCTGTTCCAGATACTTTGGCATGAATCATTCAAAAACTAGCAGACAGGCAAAAAAGATGGGACATGATAGAAACATATAAGTTATTAAAGGGGATTTATAGGATTGGAACTGAAGACTTTTATTTTTTTATTTTATTTATTTTTTTTAGTACATGGTAGGAAGGGAGAGAACAAGAGATCATACCTGAAAATTATATGAATGTGGTTAGCAAGAGTTTTAGGACTAGATTTTTTGGTTGGAGAGTGGTGAATTAATGGAATGGATTGCCAAAGTTGGTTGTGAGTGGTTTTCAGTGAATCAGTTCAAGGAAAGGCATGATTAAGTATTGTGTGAACAATGATTAGAGTAGGTCTCTTGCAATGTCTTTGACTTTATGGAGATGACAAAGAAATGATGATAATAATGATAATAGTATAGGTCTCCAGTCTAGTATATCTGTAAGATGCTTGTACTTTTTTACTTTTTTATTTATTTATTTTTTTGTTAGCTTCAGTAGGAAATATTTGTGCTGCTTTTAAGTTATTTACTGTATTTAATGTGTTTGCTCTCAACATCAAAATCTGTAGTTGAGTGGAACACATTAACAGAATGTATTGTGAATTTCTAGGAGCATTAAGGTTTTTATAGTTTAATACAATAAATATGTTGCTGGTTTGGTAAACCTCCCATGATAAATCTGTTGATCTCAGGATAGTTTATATCATAATAACAATAATAATAAAAATATTTTTTGTCAGCATTCCCAATACCAGCAAAAAAAATATTTCTAGTATGCCCTCTCTCTCTCCACGACAACAATAATAATAATTAAGTCTCAAAGAAGTGCTAGCAATTGTAAAGATGAATCAGAGAAATAACCACTGAATTGAAGAAGAACATAAAATAAAATTAGAAGAATGATTTTAAAGTCAAAGTGCGTTTAAGATTCGTTGACAACACTTAACTGCATCCTACGGTATACAAATGATTGAATCCAAAGAGATCATGGTAAAAAGAAAATTTCCATTGGAAAACAAGTCTTCACATGTATATGATAGACATAATAAAAGTTGTCACACTTACTTTCAACAGCTCTTCTCCAAATCTTTATAAAATAGTGAGTTTAATGTGCATTCCATGAGTTTTTCAACAAAACTGTTTGTACAATATCTTTGGTGCCTTTACAACACCAAAGAAGCCTCAATGAACTCAGAATAGAACTATTGAACTTTCTACTTGCTACCCTTGCCATACTTTTAACAACATCATAGCAATATCCCAAATCATTACTCAGAAGATTACATAGTCTTTATACAAAAAAAAAAAAAAAAAAAAAAGTACCAGCATCTTACAGATATACTAGACTGGAGACCTATACTATTATTATTATCATCATTTCTTTGTCATTTCCATGGTCAAAGACATTGCAAGAGACCTACTCTAACCATTGTTCACACAAGATTCTTTAGTAAGAGGTTGATAGATGAGAGTTTGACAAAATCGTACCAACCTGGTGCGAACGTTAAGGATATAAATGATTCAATTAGAATGCAAAAGCAGAGGGTGAAAGAAGTGATAGTAGTAGCCAGAACGAATGATTTGAAAGCAGACAAAATGGCTATGAGAGAGGATTTGAAGGAATTACTTGAGGTAGCAAAAGAGAAGAGTGAGAGAGTTAGGATGGTGAGTCTGTTTCTGCAGTACGACAGTAAAGAGTATAGAAGGAGGGCCAAAATTGCTAATGACTTTATGCGTGGAGTATGCAGGAGGAGTGGTGTGGAATTTGTAGATGTGTGGAGTCTGTTCGATGGGCGAAAGGATTTATATAAGATGGATGTTTACATTTGAATGGATGGTTTACATTTAAAAGGAGACTTGAAAAGGTGTTGTTGAATGAAGTGGATATGCAGAATCAGGGAAACTAAAGTTATTAAGGGGGGGGGGAAGTAGATATGCAGACTTTAGGGAGACAGTTGAGTGTATGAATGTGTGTAATATGCTCGAGCGAGTACAAAGGACAACAAATCAGAATGGGATAGTTAGTATAAGGCATCAAAATAGGGATGGGACAAATGGGCTTCGGCAATTCATGTATACTAATGCCAGAAGTATTAGGAACAAGAAAGAAGAATTTTTGGCCTTGGTTGGCACTTCTAGGACACAGGTTATTGGCATTAGTGAAACATGGCTGACAGAAGATGATATAGCTAGTGGGATTGAATGTGATGGGTATGGTGTGTTCAGGAGTGACAGGGAGAATAAAATGGGGGGAGAAGTGTTATTGATGATAGCTGATGAGCTGCAGCCAAGGAGAATAGAAGTGGAACTGCAGGATAGGGAAAAGAGCATTCATTTTGAAATTATGGATTCTACAACAGTGTTAAAATAACTCTTTTTATTATCCCAACGTTTCAATCTTCATATCAAGATCATTATCTGGAGCATACATAAATATACAAGACAAGCTGCATTAGATTTCAAACCGTAAGCTAGAAAAACAATGATTTGATCACATGCTACTCACTGGCATGACCTCTAGTGGAAAAAAAAAATACATCGAGCTAGATTTACTTTATGATTACATGAATAAACATTCTTGCTTACCGATGGTTTTCCTTCCAGTAACAGTGATGTCATATTTCTATTATTACAATTGTTATTTTTGATTTACAAAAAAAAAAAAAAAAAAAAAAATATATATAAATTACAACATGAATAGGCATTCTTTTTTATAGATTCTTTCTTTAACAGTGATGTCCTATTTTTTATTATTAAAGTTGTTATTTTAGATTTAGGATCCTGGATTTTCTACAGTCCTGTTTATAGTTGTCCTTAGAGAGGAAGGATTTGTGGGACAAATATATGCATTCCACATGTATGGGATTTTTAGACCATCATTATTGTTTAGATTGGGGTGGTTGATAACGATCTCACAAGCTTCCTTAAATTTGCGTTCTTACCATGTTTTGGTGTGATGTAGACAACTAGTGGTTTTCCAGTCAATTCTATGTAAGGTGTTCAGGGCATGATCTGAAAGGCTAGCTTCACCATAATTATTATATTTGATGTTATTGCAGGTGCAGTAAATACGGTATACTCCAGGGTGGGCCAGCGGAGGGAGTGGGTCTTTGCATGAGTTGAGTAAGCTTTTTAACTTTGCAGGAGGTTTGAAGGTGGCTTTGAAGTTGTATTTTTGTAGTACTCTGTTTATTTTGTCTGATGTCCCTTTAATGTAGGGAATGGTTATAGTTTTACTGTAGTCTGGTTTGTCTTTGTTTTTGATTGAGATTTTGTAGAGAATTTTGTTAATCGTGTTTTGGCTGTATCCATTTTTTTGAAAAGTATTGCTGATCACTTTAAATTCGTTTTTCAGTGCCTGTTCATTGGAGCAGATCTTCAGAGCCCTGTTTTTTAGGATATTGATGACACCTAGTTTTTGTGTTGGGTGGTGGCAGGAGTTTATGTGTATATATTGGCTCTTACATGTCAGTTTCTGGTAAACAGTGAAGGAAAGATTGCCCGAGGGAAGACATGTGACAAGTGTATCTAGAAACGCCATTGTATTATGTTTTTCAATCTCAATTCTAAACTGTATGTGTTTGTGTTGCTTGTTTAGGTGGCTAAGGAATGTGTCTAGTGGCCATGAGACCAGGATCCAAAATCTAAGCCAGACTTTGAGTTTTAAAGGGGAGGACCTAAAGCAAGTTGTTCAAAATGTTCCATATAAAAGTTAGCAATCGGGGGGGGGGGGTAATGGTGAGCCCATGGCTATGTCTTCTTTTTGTAGTTAGAAAGCGTTTTGCCATACAAAATAACCAGAACGTAATACATGCGTAAAGAGCGCCGTGATATCTGGAGGAAATTTGTTCTGTAAAAGAAGAATTGTGTCGTTGATTGGGACATTCGTAAAGAGGGTAGAGACGTCAAAACTGACTAATAGATCATCTTTTTCTAATGTAATGTCTTTGATGATGTTTATGAAGTGTTGTGTGTTTTTGATACAGAAGTGGGAATGACCTAAGAACTCCTTGAGTGTTGCCGCTAATTTTTTGGCTAAGTAATAAGTCAGGCTATCAATCCCTTCGACTATAGGCGTTAGCGGTGGGTTTTCTTTGTGAATTTTCGGTAGCCCGTAAATTCTCGGGGAACGAGTGTAGTGTGGAAATAGTTTCTTGACCTTACCTTTGGGCCATGTGGTAATTGACTTAAGTAGATTCTCTGTTTTCTTTTTTATTCTATTAGTTGGGTTATAGTTAACTAATTGATATGTGTTATTTTCCGAGACCAGCAGATTCATTTTTTCTATATACGTGGTTCAGTTTAAGATAATGGTGGCATTTTCTTTATCTGCTCTGATTATTAAGATGTTTGGATTTGACTTTAGTGATTTTATCGCTGTTAATTCGTGTTGAGTTAGGTTGCTTGTTATTGTTTTGTTATGATTTAAAATGTTGGCGGTTTCTAAACGTATTTTTTCTGTTATGTTATTTGGGATGAATCTTAGGCTTCTTTCAATATTACAAATAAATTCAAGTTTGTTTATCAATTTGGGTGTTATGGCATAATTTAAACCTTTGTTAAGTATCGAGATTTCGTCTTTGTTTAAAGCATGGTTGAATAGGTTCTCTATATTACTATTACCTGTAGGTGATTGGTGGCTCTTGTTGTTTCTTGCTTCTGGTTGGTTGTTATTGTTCATTGTGGAGAAATTTAAATATGGTGGCTGGTTCTTTCGATCTTTTAGTCTTTGCAATTTGGAAATTAGATTTTCTTTCTTCGTTTGGAGGATGTGGTTTGCCGTGTTGTCAGTAATCTTTTCCATGATCATCCAGATATCTGCATTTACATAGCTTGAAAGTTCTGTTTCTTCCTTTTGTAGCTGGTTTTGCGTAGCAGCTTGTCTTGTATATTTATGTATGCTCCAGATGATGATCTTGATATGAAGATCGAAACGTCGGGATAATAAAAAGAGTTATTTTAACACGGTTGTAGAATCCATAATTTCAAAAATAAATGCTGATCACCGTGTAACACTAAAAGAAAGAATTATGATAATTCATGGAGATTCGACCCACAAGCGATGCAATCAATATGGTAAGCTGAAGAATCAGGTTTCTAATTTGATCAATTGACTGGCTTTTTTAAAACGGTGTAGAAACAGCAATATCATTCCTAATTGCATCAGGCTAGAAAGGAAATTCACCTCAGCAAAAGCACAACAAATATACTTGTGCATGGAGAAAGCACTTCTCAGAGAACAAATCCAAGCTTCCAGAAAGAACTTAGCCTCTACACAAACCCAGCTACAAAAGGAAAAAATGGAACTTTCAAGCTATGCAAACGCAGATATCTGGATGATCCTGGAAAAAATTACTGACAACATGGCGAATCACATCCTCCAAACAAAGAAAGAAAATCTAATTTTCAAATTCCAAAGACTAAAAGATCGAAAGAAGCAGCTGTCATATTGAAATTTCTCCATAATGAACAATAACAACCAACCAGAAGCAAGAAACAACAGGAGCCACCAATCACCTACAGGTAACACTAATATAGTGAACCTATCCAACCACGCTAGCTCCGGCGCTAGTCTTGCCGTATCACGTGGCAGTGAATTTGAGCTGTGAAGAAAGTGAGTTTTTAATCGGTGAATAGTCCGTTTTTTTACGTTTTTGAGTGCTAAATTGTTTCTCTGGAATACGAGTGTACTATAGTGGTTGTTTTTTGAAGTTAGTGCTGTCGCGATATTGTGTATTTTGTTTACGAGAAGACAGGGCAGATGCCTAACGGTGGAAGACAAGACGAAGCTAAGTTTTCATTACTATATTTAGTTTTATTTCATTTTATTTAGTGTACTTAATGTTTTGTTTTGCTTGTAATTGTTTATACTTTTCTTATTTATTTATACTCCCTAATACTTATTTAGTGTTTATTTTTGACACTATTTTGAATAATAATTAACAATTACGCTAGAAGTCCCTCGGCAGTAACGAATGATGGTGGATTCAGCTGCAGTCGCAAATGGCATGTTGCCAAGTCCTCTGCCATTTAGGAACACTATTATAAGCAATATAATAAGGAAGTTTGTGGTATGCAGTATTTGCGGAATGTATGCGTCTTGGGAATTGGATATCTGGCTTGTGAGAGAGGATGGGGTGCATGTGTGTTTAAAGTGCAGGAAGTGGGAGGAAATAAATGCAGCAGATATCTCAATAACCGACCTTGTTGCTCCAGGAATGGGAAATGAATACAGGAAGACGAGTAGTGTGATAGAAGAGAATAAAGAAAAAAATGTGAATGAGAAAATAATAGTTGATAGTGAAGAAGGCATGAGTGACTGTGAAAGTTTAGGAGATGGTTTTGTTTGGGAGAGTGAATTTCGATTTAGAGTGACTAACCTGCAGAGGAAGATAGAGGAGCTGAAAGAGGAGGTGGAATGTCTTGCGAGAAGTATGATAAGTATGAAAGATGAGATTAGGAGAATGGAAGAGATAAATGCAAGGCAAATCTGAGTAAGAGAGAGAGAGAGAGTTTTGAGAATGAGAGGAGAGGAGAGAAATTTGTGAATGATAAAAGAGGAGAGAATGGAATTGGATGTGGAAATGGAAATGGAGAGAATGGAAACAGGAGAGAGAGAGAGAGGTATGGGAGTACTAGAAGAGGAGAAAATGGAAACAGTAGGAGAGAGAGAGAGAGAGAGGTATGGGAGTGCTAGAAGTGGAGAGAATGGAAACAGTAGAAGAGAGGGAATGAGAGAGAGGTATGGGAATGCTAAAAGAGGAGAGAATGGAAACAGTAGGAGAGACGGAATGAGAGAGAGGTATGGAAATGCTAGAAGAGGAGAGACGGAATGAGAGAGAAGTATGGAAATGCTAGAAGAGGAGAGAATGGAAACAGTAGGAGAGACGGAATGAGAGAGAGGTATGGCAGTGCTAGAATAGGAGACATTGGAAACAGTAGGAGAGAGGGACTGGTAAGAGGTATAACGTATGGGGACTCAATGATCTGTGGTGTTCAAGATAGGATGTGTGAGGAGTGTTTGCCAGGAGGAACAATAGAACGGGTGGCTTTGGCAGTTAAGAGAGGTGAAAGTGTGGATGAGATGATTGTGATGGTTGGAATAAATGACTTGAGTGGTGGTGTAAATACGGCAGTGAGAGATATGAGATTCTTGCTTGAGGTGGTACAAAAGTAGACACAGAGAGGAAAGATAGTGTGTGTGTGTGTGTGTGTTGCCTAGGTATGATAAAGATGAACTGAGCAGAAGAGCAGTAATATTGAATGACATAATAGCAAGAATGTGCGACAAGAGAGGACTGGAATATGTGGATGCTTGGAGTGCATTTGAGGACAGAGAGGAATTGTATACAAGAGACTGCTTGCATTTGAATGAGGAAGGACGTAGGCATCTGGAGAGATTGCTGTTCTGAAAAAGTCAGTGTGTACCAGGGAGGATGGTAACAGGGGTGGCCTCATGTGGGAATCGGTACTTTGGAGAAGGGGGGGGGGGCGACATCAGGTAACACTGAGCCCAGTGGAGTCTAGAGGGGATAATGCCAGGTATAGAAACAATGGCATTTATATGCTATATACTAATGCCAGGAGTATCTGGAATAAGGGAGAGGAATTGATGGTGCAGATAGCATCAGCCTGGACAAAAATTATTGGGATCACTGAGACGTGATTAACAGAAGAGGATATAATAACAGGAATAGAAGTCGCTGGGTACAGCATTTTTCAGCAGGATAGGAAGGGAACGCATGGTAATGGAGTACTGCTTATGATAAGTGATGACCTATGTCCTCTAAAGTGGAGACTTTGGAAGGCAGTAACACTAATGATTTTGAAAGCATGTGGGGGTGAGGTAGAGGTGGGCAAGACAGGATATTTAGTGGGGTGTTGCTACAGACCCAGGAGTACTGAAGGTGGGCACCAGGAAATGCTTAGACAGTTGAGTTTGGCAAGTGCAAGAAGAATGATTGTTATGGGAGATTTTAACTACGGTAGTATAAACTGGGGAGAGAAAGATGCATGTAGCAATAAGGGAATGGAATTTCTGCAGGAGTATCAAAGAGAAGGGAACATATGTAGAATTATTAGGAAGGTGATTATAATAGTCTAAGACATCAACTTGGGGAAGTTTCATGGAGGGAGGAATTGGAAGGCCGGGATATCATTAGTGCGTGGAAAATTATGAAAGAATATTTGTTAGCAGCAATGGTAAGTGGTATGCCACGAGTAAACAAGAGGACACAATTTGGAGGAAAGTGGATGACAAACAATATTAAACATGAATTGCATGCGAAAAAGAGGCTGTGGAAGAGATAAAAGGAGACAGGTGAAGAGAAGATGCATGATGAGTATAAGACACAGGCCCAAAGAGTGACTAGTATGGTAAGGAAGACGAAACTGGAATATGAGAGGAGATTAACCCTAAGATCCAAAGAAATTCCTAGGGTATTTTTTAGATATGTGGCCAGTAGGAGGAGAAATGACTGTGGAAGAACGATATTGTGAGATAAAAATGGGAATAGAGTGACTGATGTAGAGGACATAGTAGAATTGTTCAATGAACACTTTATTGGAGTATTTCATCCTGATGAAGTCAGTTTTAATGCTAGACGGATAGGGCAGGTTCAAGGTTTAGAGGTATAGGAGGAGTGTGTGTTTCAAATACTGAGTACTCTGGATATCAGTAAAGCTGTGGGACTGGATAGTAATTCACCACGAATTTTGAGAGAATGTGCTAGGGAACTGACAGTGCCTTTGACCTGGCTTTTCAATGAATGTCTGGCTGCGGGAAAGGTGCCCAGGGAATGGAAGGAAGGTAAGATAGTGCCATTGCATAAGGGCAGTACAGAATATTTGGACAAATAGAAAGACAAACAAATTCCACATAAACTGGCCTATAATTAGACACTGGAAGTGTCTAATTATAGGCCAGTTTGTGTGTCATCAGTAGTTAGTAAGATCTTGGAGAAAGCAGTGAAGGACCATATACAGCATTGGTCAAATGAGGGTAATGTTATCTGTGAGAGTCAACATGGATTTGTGAAAGGGTGCTCTTGTTTTAGCAATATGCTAGCCTTTTATGATAAAGTTACAAGAGCATTAGATGAGGGAAAGGCATATACTGCCATTTTCTTAGACTTAGCGAAAGCATTTGACAAGGTGCCACATGATAAGCTGATATTCAAGTTGCAGCACATGGGTCTGGATGTCAGATTGGTCAACTGGATTCAGGATAGGCATCAGAGAGTTTTGTATGGTGGGGCACTTTCAAGGAAGCAGAGGGTTGCAAGTGGGGTCCCACAGGGCTCAGTACTGGGACCTATATTGTTTAACCTTTATATCAATGACATTGTCAGTGGATTGCAAGGGGATATTCAGTTGTTTGCAGATGATGCGAAGCTGGGAAGAATTATTAGTAATAGTGCAGATGCGGCAGCCCTGCAAGAGGATTTGAATAAACTAGATAGATGGGCAAATGAATGGGGGTGTCGGTTTAATGCAGCAAAATGTAAGATCTTGAGGTTTGGGAAACATTGATGGGACACTGCATACTCTATCAGAGGAGTTATACTGGAGGAAGTAGGGGAGACAGGAGATCTGGGGTTGATGATTGATAGAAACCTGAAATTTAGGGGGACATATTGCAAAGGTGGTGAAGGTAACACAGACTCGCTGCAATAATGAGATGGACACTGACCTGCAGAGATAAAACAGTTATCATTCCGTTGTATAAGACCCTGATCAGACCACTTGGACTATTGTTCTCAGATTTGGTCCAGAGGATTTGAAGGTGATAAATTAACTGTGGAAAGGTTACAAAGGCAGATAACATAGATGGTTTCAGGACTGTACAATGATAGTTATGAGGATCGGCTGAGGGAATGTGGACTGCTGAGTTTGGTGAATAGAAAAAGGAGAGCTGATATGATTGAGACTTTTAACCTTTTGAGAGGTGGTTACAGGATTGACACTGGGGAGTTCTTTCGCTTGGTTGAACAGCAGGAAGGAGTGATGACAAGAAGCCATCTCTGAAAGTTACGAAAGGAAACTGTGAGCAAGAGGTTGAGGAGTGGTTTCTTTGCATGGAAGGAAGTTGAACCATGGAATTCATTGCCTAATGGAGTGGTGAGAGGGAGAATGGTCAATGATTTCAAGAAATGGTATGGTTGACTTTGTGTTTCTTCGGTGGGAGTCCATCAAGACTCCTCCCCTCGATGAGTCTTGATGGACTTTGCGTTTCTTAGGAAGGACCTCCCAGGAAGAGTCTTTTGACTCCATGGAGGCCTGAATAATAATAATAATAATAATAATAATTTAAACAAAGACGAAATCTCGATACTTAACAAAGGTTTAAATTATGCCATAGCACCCAAATTGATAAACAAACTTGAATTTATTTGTAATATTGAAAGAGGCCTAAGATTCATCCCAAATTACATAGCAGAAAAAATACGTTTAGAAATCGCCAACATTTTAAATCATAACAAAACAATAACAAGCAACCTAACTCAACATGAATTAACAGCAATAAAATCACTAAAGTGATATTATATGGACTCCCAAAAATACATAAACAAAATGTGCCATTGCGTCCCATAGTGGATGGCATTGATTCCCCTACACATAAATTAGCCAAACATTTAGCCAAAACGCTCACACACTACACTGGCAACACACCATCACACATAAAAAACTCAGCCCACTTTAAAGCCAGTATAGAAAACCTCACACTCCAACACACTGACATAATGGTCAGTTTTGACGTCTCCTCCCTATTCACTAATGTCCCACTCAAAGAAACCCTTGAGCTCATCCAAGCCAAGTTTCCTCCCGATATCTCAGCCCTATTTCAGTTCACAATGAACTCAGGCTATTTCGTTTGGCAAGGAAAGTTCTACAAACAGATAGAGGGGACAGCCATGGGTTCACCACTTTTCCCATCCTTGGCCAATTTCTTTATGGAGACATTTGAAGAGAAAGCCTTAAACTCCGCCCCACAAAAACCCACGATTTGGCTTCGTTATGTGGATGATGTGTTTGCTATTTGGCCACATGGCTCAGACACACTCCACTCCTTCCTAACACACTTAAACAACCAACATCCCAGAATCCAGTTCACCTTAGAAAAAGAGGAAAACAACACCCTCCCCTTCCTAGACACTTTAATCACCCGCCAGCTTGATGGATCTTTGGTTTTCTTGGTTTACAGAAAACCCACCCACACTGGCAGATACATTCACCAGCAATCCCCCCCCCCTCACAAGAATATGGGGTGATAAAAACACTATATAACAGGGCAAAATTAATCTGCTCAGATGACAAGGCCCTGACTATGGAACTAAACCACATCCTCAACACTTTCTTAGCCAATGGCTATAACCCCAAAAAAATCCAAAAAATACTAAAACCTATAAACCACAACTCCCCTCCCCCCCTCCACAATAAAGACTACACCAAGTCTATCACGATCCCCTACATCCAGGGCACCTCTGAAAAAATAACTAATATCCTCAAAAAATATGACCTTACTTCCTGTTACAGACCATATAAAAAGTTGGCATCCCTTATCCGCTCTACCAAAGACCAACCACTTCCCCTAGACCTACCTGGTGTATACCAGGTCTCTTGCAGCTGCAAATTGTCCTACTTTGGCCAAACAGGCAGAACAACAAATATCAGGATTTCAGAACACCAAGACTACATCCGTTTTCACCAGTACAGCTGCTTTGGGTTGGCAGACCATGCCTTAGATACCCATCATAAAATTCGTTGGAAGAAAACAAAAATAATCCATCGCAGCAAGTTTAAATACGAAAGATTATTCAAAGAATCTTCAGCAGCTCTAAAAAACGTTCCTAACCTCAACAAATTTGGGTGCATGATACTGCCCCAAATTTGGGAGACTTTCATTATGAAAACTTCAGCCCAACTGCCAAGACTACCAAATTAGCCCGCAAGAGGGCACCATTAGGACTTTAGGAACAAAAGTAGTTTCTTACTTTCTTCCTCATTTGCTTTGTTTAGTTCCTTAGTGCACATACCATATCTTTATGTTCCTGAAGATGGCAATGTGACATTGCCGAAATATAGAAGTGATTCATTAAAGTTATCTTTAATTAAAATACTTTATATACGTTGTTAATTCTGTAAATTAATTACCAGTTATGTCTAACCAACGTATAAGTCTTACTACTAGAATAAAGTGATATCCGAACATCTTAATAACCTGAGCAGATAAAGGAAGTGCCACCGTTATCTTAAACCGATCCACGTATGTGTGGAAAAAATGAATCTTCTTGTCTTGGACAATAACACATATAAGGTCAAGAAACTATTTCCACACTACGCTCGTTCCCCGAGAATTTACCGGCTACTGAAATTCACAAAGAAAACATACTGCTAAGGCCTATAGTCAAAGGGATTGATAGCCTGACTTATTACTTAGCCAAAAAATTAGCGGCGACACTCAAGGAGTTCGTAGGTCATTCCCCCCTCCTGTATCAAAAACACACAACACTAACACTTCATAAACATCATCAAAGACATTACATTAGAAAAAGATGATCTATTAGTCAGTTTTGACGTCTCTGCCCTCTTTACGAATGTCCCAATCAATGACACAATTCTTCTTTTACAGAACAAATTTCCTCCAGATATCAAGCCACTCTTTACGCATGTATTATGTTCTGGTCATTTTGTATGGCAAAACGCTTATTACCTACAAAAAGAAGGCACAGCCATGGGCTTGCCATTATCCCTTCTGATTGTTAACTTTTATATGGAATATTTTGATCAACTTACTTTAGGATCCTCCTCTTTAAAACCCAAAGTCTGGCTTAGATATGTTGACGATGTTTTCGCGATCTGGTCTCATTGCTGCCGGACACATTCCTTAGCCACCTAAACAAGCAACACAAATGCATACAGTTCAGAATTGAGATTGAAAAACATAATACACTGCTGTTTCTAGATACACTTGTCGCACGTCTTCCCTCGGGTAATCTTTCCTTCACTGTTTACTTGAAACGGACACGTAAGGGCCAGTATGTACACATAAACTCCTACCGCCACCCAACACAAAAACTAGGTGTCATCAATACCCTAAAAAACAGTGCTCTGAAGATCTGCTCCAATGAATAAGCACTGAAAAACGAATTTAAAGTGATCAGCAATACTTTTCAAAAAAATGGATACAGCCAAAACACTATTAACAAAATTCTCTACAAAATCTCAATCAAAAACAAAGACAAACCAGGTTATAGTTTTACTGTAGTTTTACTACAGTAAAACTATAACCATTCCCTACATTAAAGGGACATCAGACAAAATAAACAGAGTACTACAAAAATACAACCTCAAAGCCACCTTCAAACCTCCTGCAAAGTTAAAAAGCTTACTCAATTCATGCAAAGACCCACTCCCTCTGCTGGCCCACCCTGGAGTATACCGTATTTACTGCACCTGCAGCATACCATACATAGGAAAAACAGGACTCACAATTCCGATTATACAAAAAGAACATAACGACACATCAAATATAATAATTATGGTGAAGCTGGCCTTTCTGATCTTGCCCTGACCACCTTACATAGAATTGACTGGAAAACATTAAATTTGCGTTCTTACCAAAACATGGTAAGAACACAAATTTAAGGAAGCTTGTGAGGTCGTTATCAATCCCGCAATCTAAACAATAATGATGGTCTAAAACTCCCATACATATGGAAGGCATATATTCATCCCACGAATCCTTTCTCTCTAAGAACAACTATAAGCAGGACTGTCAAAAATCTAGGATCCTAAATCTAAAATAACAACTTAATAATAAAAAATAGGACATCACTGTTAAAGGAAAAATCTGTAAGAAAGAATGCTTATTCATGTTGTAATTTATAGATAATTTATTTTATTTATTTTATTTTTTTTAATTTTTTTATTTATTTTATTTTATTTTTTATTTTTAAATAAAAAATAACAATTATAATAATAGAGATATGACATCTGTAAGCAAGAATGTTGATTCATGTAATCATAAAGTAAATCTAGCTTGTGTATTTTTTTTTTTTTCCACTAGAGGTAATGCTAGTGAATAGCTTGTGTTCAAATCATTGTTTCTCTAGCTTACGGTTTGAAATGTAACTCAGCTTGTCTTGTATATTTATGTATGCTCCAGATGAAGATATGAAGATCGAAACGTCGGGATAATAAAACGAGTTATTTTAACATGGTTGTAGAATCCATAATTTCAAAAATGAATGCTGATCATGTGTGACACTAAAAGAAAGGAGAGAGAAAAGAGCACATTTGTGACTATTTGGTGTGGGATTGAGACTAGCAGAACAAAATATACATTTGGGTGCTGCCATAGACCAGGTGATGGAATAGATGGTGGAGATAGTATGCATAAGCAAATAGAAGAAATGAATGGAAGGAGGGTAATTATTATGGGAGATTTCAACTATGGTAACATTGATTGGATGGAGGAGAGGACACATGGGAGGAAGGAATCGGATTTTATGCGGTTATTAAAGGGAGTACTAACTATGTAACTAACAACCCAGTAATTGCATCTGACAATTTGGCTGTAAAGAATATGACCACATTGCCACCTATTGGTGAGAGTAATCATAGGGTCTTGACTTTGGAGGTGGCTAAAGGTGTGGAATTTACAATTAAGACAGGGTACGTATGGAATTATCGGGCTGGAGTATGACAAGCTTAGGAGTTTGATTGGTTCAGTGCCATGGCATGTAAAACTGCAAGGGCTGGATGTTGATAGTGCATGGGAGGTGGTTAAGAAGTGTTTGCAGGAGGGGCAATGGCTGACTGTATACCTAGAATCCAAATAATAAACCAAGTAGGGGTTAAATTATTATTATTATTATTAATTGACACCTCCAGGGATTCCAGAGACTCATTGAGGGAGAGTGTGACAACAGCATCGAACGATTGGACCCCTTCCAACTACTAACCGCGCTCGAACTTACTTAACTGAGCCATTAGTAGCAGAGGCTCTACTAAAAAACTGTGGAGGGAATTTAAGGATAAAAGGTGACCGGCAGGCACATTAACAGTATAAAGCGCAGGCCAGAAGGGCAACGAGTGTGGTAAGAAAAGCAAAAGTGGATTATGAAAGAACATTAGCCATGCAGGCTAAAGAGCATATGGCAGAATGATTTTAAAGATTGACGATGGTAGGGAGGTAACCAAATCAGTTGATATGGTGGAATTATTGAGCGAGCACTTTGCTTGAGTATATCATCCAGGTGGTGACATTGCAGGAATGAATGAACCAATGAACCATTACTATTTAACTTGTATATTAATGATATTGGCGAAGATTTGGATGGAGATATTCAGTTGTTTGCAGATGATGCAAAGTTGGGACGAACCATAAAGAGTAGTGAAGATGTTGTGGCCTTGCAAGAAGACTTGAATAAATTGAGTGATTGGGCAAGCAAATGAGGATGTGAATTCAATGTTGCAAAATGTAAGGTTTTAAAATTTGGAAAACAAAGATGGGATGCAGAATTTATGCTTGGTGAGAATATATTGTTGGAAGTAGAGGAAATAAGAGATCTGGGTGTGATAGTGGATAAGGATCTAAAATTTAGGGGACACATTGCCAAAATTGTGAAGGCAACACAAAGACTTCTGGGAATGATGAGGAGGACACTGATGTGTAGAAGTAGGGAGATTCTTGTTCCATTCTATAAGGCTTTGATTAGGCCACACATGGACTATTGTGCCCAGATTTGGTCACCTGGTTTTCAGAAGGATGAAGAGATGTTGGAAAGGGTCCAAAGGCGACTGACTAAGGTAGTTTCTGACCTCTGGAATGTCGAGTATGAGGAAAGATTGAAAAGATGTAATTTGCAGAGTCTAGTGGAGAGAAGGAAGAGGGGAGATATGATAGAGACCTACAAGTTGGTAAGGGGTTGTTATAGGATCAATGGTGGAGAAGTTCTACAGAGAATAGTGGGAGATCAGGGGAGAACCAGAGGTCATCCCTGGAAACTGTATAAAGAGGGTGTGAGTAGGGGAGTGAGAGGCAGGTTTTTTTCGTGCAGAGTTGTGAATGATTGGAATGCCTTGCCTGAGAGTGTGGTGTCTGCAGGGAGTTTGAATGTGTTTAAGACCCGGTATGATGAGATGTGTGTGAGATAAAAGGACCTCCTAGATGAGTCTTTGACTCCATGAGGTCTTGTTTAATAATAATAATAATAATAATAATAATAATAATAATAATAGCTTATACCAGAATTGTGGTGAATGAATTGGAGGTGAATAGTCTATTACAAAACCTCAATGTCAATACATCTGTGGGATTGGATAGTATACTAGCTCGTGTCATACGTGAAGCGGCTGAAGAATTGTCAGTGCCCTTGACCATTTTATTTAATTTGAGTCTTGGGTCTGGGTTGTCCCGAGGGGTTGGAAAGAGGGGAAAATAGTTCCACTGCATAAAGGAGGTTCCAAGACTGCTATTTGCAAATTACGACCGATCAACATATCAGGAGTCGTTGTCAAGGTCTTGGAGAAAGTAGTCAAGAGGAAAATACAGGAATAGATATATGAAAATGGGATACTGTATGGGGACAACATGGTTTTGTGAAGGGCAGATCATGCCTCAGTAACTTGCTCACATTTTATAACACAGTGACAGCCGAACTGGATCAGGGTAATGGGTTTACAGTGATTCTACTGGACTTTGCTAAGGCCTTTGACAGGATACCACATGGAATTCTAATCAGTAAACTGCAGCAAATGGGGATGGATATAGGGTTGGTGAGATGGATAGGAGGGTCGTTGATGGAGAGATATCAGAGAGTGGTTTATTCAGGAGTAGAGTCCAAAAGATGGCCTGTGACTAGTGGTGTGCCCCCAGGTTTCTGTTTTTGGACCACTACTGTTCAATTTGTTCATTAACGATATAGGAAAGGATCTGAGAGGAAGTGTTCATTTGTTTGCTGATGATGCAAAGTTAGGTAGAGCAATACTGAGTGCACATGATGTCAAAATTTTGCAGGATGATTTGGATAGTATGGAGGACTGGGCTAAGGAGAATGGGTGTCAATTTAATGTAGCAAAAGTGTAAGGTTATGCATTTTGGGGTGAAAAGATTAGCAGCAGCAGTATATCATATTGGTGGAACTGTATTCCAGGAGATTAACGAGGCCAGGGATTTGGGAGTGTTGGTGGATAGGGAGTTGAAGTTTAGGGGGCACATCGTAAAAGTAGGAAAATCAGCTCATCAAATCACTTGGTTGCTGAAAAATACTTTAACAAGCAGAGACAAACAGGTTATTGTTCCTCTGTATCGAGCTTTGATAAGATCCCATCTAGACTACTGTGCCCAGTTATGGGCACCAGGGTTTCTTCTTGATGGGAGGAGGTAGAGAGGATCCAGAGACAAGTGACCAAGATGATAGGTCTATGGAATGAACCTTATAAGAACAGGTTGAAGATTTGTGGGTTGCAGAAATTGGTTGATCTTCAGAAAAGGGGTGATATGATTGAGACATTCAAATTACTGAAGGATTTCTATAAGATTAATTCAGAAGATATTTTTGAGAATAGGACTGGTGGTGGGAGGACTAGGGGGCCATACATGGAAGGTGGGCAAGAGTGTGGTTAGCAAGGGTGTTAGAGCTAGGTTTTTTACTTGGAGAGTGGTAGTGAGTGGAATAAGCTGCCAGAGTCTGTTGTGGGTGCCATGACTGTGAATGAGTTCAAGGCGAGGTATGACAGATACTGTGTGAGGCACCGAGGTTCCGTGCGAGGTTCCGAGGCACCTTGGAAAATATTACAAAAATCCTAAAAAAACATGACTTAACGTCTTGTTACAGACCATAATAAATTTTTAGTCTTTATAAAAAAATAAACTTTCAACATCTTGTTACAGACAATATAAAAAATTGGCATCCCTTATCCGCTCCACTATAGATCCCCCCCAGACTTACCTGGTGTATACCAGGTCCCTTGCAGCTGTAAGCTGTCCTACTTTGGCCAAACAGGCAGGACAGCTAATATCAGAATTTCAGAACACAAGGACTACATCCGGTTTCACCAATACAGGTGCTCTGGTCTTGCAGACCATGTGCTGGATACCCGCCATAGAATATGGTGGAAGAAAGCCACGATAATACACCGTAGTAAATTCAAATATGAAAGGCTATTCATGGAATCAGCTTCAACCCTAATAAACAATCCACACCTCATCAAATTTGGCTGCATGAGACTGCCCCAAATTTGGGAAACCTACATCAGAAGACCTTCAGCCCAATCGGCCAAGAATACCAACATTGCCTGCTATGGGGCACCATTAGGACTTTTAGGAGAAAGAATAGCGTCCTCATTTACTGTGTGTTGTGCTTACGTGCACATGTCTTTTTTTAAGTTCCTGTGAAAATGGTAACTTGATGTTGCCGAAATATTGGAAGTGTATTAAAATTTATTTTAATGTATATTCTATTGTACGTTGTAATTTCCTTAAGCTATTTAGTAAGACCATATAACCAACATCTACGCCTTTCCATAATCACATTTCGTAATCACAGTCGATTTCATGGGCGCCAATCCTTTCATATGTTCAAGGATGTGAACTTTATCCTTGATAATAGTCCCGACTGTGATATGATTTAAGTTCAACTTGCGGCCGATGTTTGTTGGCGTTTCTCCCTTTTTTGCCCTTTTAATAATGTCTAGTTTCACTTCTAATGTAATGGCTTTCCTTTTCTTTGACACACTGCCATCGGAAGAGTCTGCCTTACGTTTGGCAGCAATATTAAGGATAAAAAGTCACAAAAAAACACAAACACAAAAGTGAGAGAGTGGATGTAAACAAAGCACGCAGTACCTAAAGAGTGTATGCTGGTACCCAAGAGATGCCACCTCTCCCAGACAAACGGCACGTAAGGGCGTATTCTTCCACTGCACTCACAAACAAGTTCGCCTGCGATGTTTGAATTTTATGTCGCGCTGCTTCAAGTCGAAATTCATTTTTTAAATTATTTATGGGATTACCGCCGTAAAGTCGAAACGACGTATGTCGAGTACCCCCCTGTAGTTGTTCTTGACATGATGTTACGGCCTCCTTCGATGAGTCTTTTGACTCCTTGGAGTTGGCTGTAATAATAATAATAATAATACTTAATCATGTCTTTCCTTGAACTCATTCACTGAAAACCACTAAGAAATAATTATCCGAGGCAGCATGTGATGGAATGTACTAGTGGTTTGAGAGTGTTAGATCTAGACCAATGGTCACATTGGTTATAGACTGTTAGATTTGCATCAGAGAATTTGTCTATAACCAATGTGACCACATTGCCATTAGTTGTTAATAGTGATCTTTTGGTCTTGACCTGAGAAGTGGCTAAATGTATGGAATTTTCAGTTGAAAATATGGAATTATGTGGAATTACAAGGCTAGTAGGTATGACAAGCTTAGGAGATTGTTTGGATTAGTGCCATGGCATGTGAAATTGCAAAGGATGGATGTTGGTAGTGCATGGAAAGTGGTAAGGAGTGTTGGAGGGATGTAATAGCGGAGATTCATACCTAGAGGCAGGAGAATAATCAAGTGAAAGTTAAATGGATGAATACCATCGTTAAGCTGGAGCTAAAAAAAAAAGAAAAATTTGTGGAGGGAATTCAAGGAGAATAGTGATCAGCAGGCCCATGAGAAGTAACAAAGCACAGGACGCTTCCTTTCTTTACCACCAATGTGATAAGGAAAGGAGAGGAAAGGAAATTAGCAGTGCAGTCCAAAAATAATACCCAAAGAGTTTTTCTCAGTATCTTGCAAGTAAAAGCAAGAATGTTTGTGGCAGAATGATTTTGATTAATACCGATGGTATGGAAGTAACTGAATCAGGCAAAATAGTAGAATTACTAAGTGAACACTTTGCAAGAGTATATCATCTAGGTGGAGATATTGCAGTAACAAGAGAGGCAAATGAGGGCTGTAAGTCGTGTGGTGTTGGAAGGAGCTCTGGAAAGATAACTGCTATTTTGAGTAATATTTGGCAATATTTCTTAAATATTAGGGTTGTACTATTTATTTTTGATAACAAAGCATGTCTGCATGATTTTTGGTGTGATTGCTGCCTGATTTATTAGTTGACATTGCCTTTTTTTAAATATAAAACAATGATGGTCACAGGCGAGCGCTGCAAAAATCAAGTGGCATTAACTATATAGACTTTTCAAAATTCATATATATTGTACTTACGATGTCGTAAGTACAATATATATGTATGGTGGAGTGTAAGAGATGTGTTTGTGGAGAGAGAGAGAGAGAGAGAGAGAGAGAGAGAGAGAGAGAGAACGAATGAGAGATGAGAGAAAGTATGGATTTGTCAGAAGTGCAATATATTATTAGACCATGAGACAATGAATGCAAAAGTGACTAAAATGATAGAAGATGGTGTACATGAGAAATGGAAATGAAACAAAAGCTAGAGAAACTGAGAGAGTGAAAGAATGCAAGAATGTAGAAGTGAAAGTTAATGATAAGGGAGCGAAAAAAAGTGAACGAGGAAACGGAAGGAGTGAGACTGCAGGAGTGACAGAGAGTGAAATTGTTGGAATACAAGATTTCTTGAAACAGTTATTGAAAATGAAAAAAAATGAGGAATATGTGGAGTGATGTTAGATGTCTAGTGAAAACTAATGAAAGTGTGCAAGAGAATAGAATGAAAGAAAAAAAGAGTAAAAGAGGTGATGAGTGATTCCAGGATAGCAGTATATGGAAATTCCATAGTTATTATTATTATTATTATTTGACACCTCCAGGGAGTCCAGAGACTCATCGAGGGAGAGTGTGCCAACAGCATCGAACGATTGGTCCCTTCCAACTACTAACCGCGCTCAAACTTACTTAACTGAGCCATTAGTAGCAGAGGCTCTACCAATTGACCAACCTTTGCCGTCAAAGGTTGGTCGATTGGTAGAGCCTCTCAGTAACTAGTTAGGACTCTCAGTAACTAGTTAGAAGACTAGTTACTGAGAGTCCATATGGTCTGCTATCTAGGAGGGAGAATGAGTAGGATAATTAAGGCATCAGACATGAGGAAGAAATGAGCAAGAGAGTTAGTTGTGATCTTAGTGGATAAATGATCTTAGTGGACATAGGGGAATGCGAGGGCAAATATCAGGAGGCTATTGAGAAGAGCAAAAGATAACAGTGTAGTAGGAAAGAAAGATCGTCAGTGTGTTGCTGAGGTATGACAATGATGAGTTGTGACAGAGAGCCAAAATCATGAATGTATGCTAGCAGAACTGTGTGAGGAGAAGGGAGTACAGTTTGGGGATGTATGGCATATGTTTGAGGAAAGAATGAAATTATATAGGCATGATGGATTGCATTTAAATGGCTTTGGAGCGAGTGTGCTGCAGAAAGTATTGCTGGATGGAAGTACAGTGTGTGTGTGTGTGTGTGTGTGTGTGTGTGGAAGTACAGTGTATGATGTATGCAAGAGATCAGAAGAAAGAGATGAAGGGAAAAATCAGGAGAGTGGTACTGAAGAGACAGAAATGCTTGGCAGTGGAAACAGTAGTAGTGTGAGAGATGAAGAGAGAATGGGAATGCAAGAGGAGCAGGGAAACTGGGAGGGAGAGAGCCTGGGTGGACAAGGAGACATAGCATAAGGAGAATGGATGTTGAAAATGGCAGTGAATGTGTTTATGAAGATGGAATATATTGCGATGTGGGTGGGGAAGTTGAGGCTGAGCACATATTATTACATTATTATTATTACATGACACCTCCAGGGAGTCCAAAGACTCTCATTGAGGGAGAGCACCTACTCTACAACTCTGTCTCCACCACTCAATTTACCAACTACAACAAACCGCAACTACAATCATTATCTATTCCAATGCCATCTATTGCCCGCCACCACTACTAGTATTTTCACAGACAATCACAAACATCCATTCCCATGGAGGGATTCAAACCCACAGCCTTTTGGCTGGAGAGCGGATACGCTGGCCACTCGGCCAAGCATGCGCGCATATATATGGTAAGTGGTGATAAAGGTGATTGGGAAGGTGTGGTGGGGAAATCACAACCAACAAGTGGCTTGGATAGAACTGGTTATAGACCTAAAAATGAATTATTGTGTTTCTTTACAAATGGAAGAGGCATCAAAAATAAGGGAGATGAAGTGGTTTCACTGATTAAGTTTATTCACCGCAAAATCATTGGTTTAAGTGAAACATGGTTGAATGAAAATGATATTCTAAAGGAATAGAAATGGAAGGATATAGTATTTTTTATGATGATAGAAAGGGCAAGAAGGAAGGGGGAATGCTGCTGATGATAACAGGGGCATTGAGTTCACATAAAGTAGACATGAAAGGGGGGAAATAGTGGCAATGGTTATGAGGCTGTGTAGTGTAATGGGAAGGTTGACAGGAAGACATATTTGGTTGAATTTTGCTATAGGCTCAGGAATGTGGAGGATGGTAATGAAGAAATATATATGCAATTTGTATTAGTGAACAAAGGAAGGGTGATTATTATGAGCGATTTTAATTATGGTGGTATAGCTTGGAATGAAAACATAGCATTTGGAATAAGGAAAATGAATTTCACAATTTCACAATGAATTTCCTGAGAGATCGCAGAGTTGTACAGCAGGTACCCTCCCTCGATGAGTCTTTGGACTCCCTGGAGGTGTCAAATAATAATAATAATAAAAAATAATAATAACTATCTCAGGCAGTATGTGAAGAAGGGAATACGAGAATCAAGAGTTCTAGATGTGATCATTTCATCAGAGGCTGTAATTGTGAAAGGGTTTTCACACTTTCCTCCAGTTGGTGAAAGTAATCATGAAGTGTTCACCTGGGTTGTGGCTAGCCATTTGCAGACTTTTATGAGGAAAGGATATATGTGAAAATATAAGGCTGGTTATTATGACACACTTAGGAGACAGCTTGGAGCTATAACATGGAATGAGGAGTTGAGTTGTAAGGAAATAAATGCTGCATGGGAACTGACAAAGGAATACACAACAGCATCAATATGTGAATGTATTCTAAAGGCCAAAATGCTGAATAAAATAGGTGTAAAATGGATGAATGTGGAGCTTAAGCATGAAATCTGGAAAAAGAAGGTACTTTGGAGGAAGTATAAGATGAATAATGGTAATAATCAGTTCCATGAAGAGTATAAAAAAGAAGCCAGGAGAGTGACCTTGGTTAGTAAGGAAAACAAAAGTTCATTATGAGCAGAAATTGGCAAATCAGGTGAAGAAAAACCCTAGAGAGTTTTTTAGATATGTGACAAGTGGAAGGAAGAATGGTCATGGTAAGATGATGTTAATGGATGAAAGTGGTAGACTGGTTACTGCTGGAGAAGACACTGTTGAGCTATTCAGTGATCAATTTATAATGGTGTTTTATCCTAATCAGGGTGGAATTATTATGAACTAAAGTGTAGAGGACATAGGAGAGGATGGCATAATTGTGAGTTAACAGGAGGTATTTGAGGAAATAAACTTTGTCAATAATGTTGACAGTACATTAACATTGACAATAACATTAATTTTTTTTCAGTAGCATTGGCATGCCTGTTTAATTAGAGCCTTGCAAAGCACAAATTTCAAGGGAGTGGAAGGGGGATAAAATTGTTACCACTGTATAAAGGTGGTGATAAGGCTATAGCTTTAAATTATAGACAATCTGTATATCTGGAGTTGTGGTGAAGGTACTCGAGAAATTGGTGAGAAGTAGAATACAAAAATGGGTTGATGGCAGCAGTATTCTCTGTAGTTATCAGAATGGGTTTGTTAAAGGGTGTTCATGTTTCAAATGTACTATAACAAGGTGACAAATACCTGAACAGGTGAGATGCATATACAGTGGTGTTCTTAGATTTTGCAAAAGCTTTTGATAGGCTCCCACACTAAAAAGTAATAAATAAATTGAAACAGATGGGGATTGGATAACAGACTTCTGAGTTGGATTAGTGACTAGCTGTCAGATAGGTATCAGAATGTTGTATATGGTGGGTGCAGTATCCTGTAAGAGGAAGGTCACTAGTGGTGTACTGCAGGGGTCAGTTTTGGGACCATTCAATTAATATACAAATTGTTTAATTTGTATATTAATGAAATTGGGATGGGTTTAACTAGTGATATGCAGCTGTTTGCAGATGATGCAAAACTGGGGGAGAGCAATGCAGAGTCAAGTGGATGTTATGGCTTACTCGAATAGATTGCATAAATGTGCAGGTAAGTGGAACTATCAGTTCATTGTTGCAAAGTATAAGGTTTGAGATTTAGCAAGCAATGATGGGATGCAGAGTATACAGTTGATGGGGAAACTTTAAAGGAAGTAGAGGAGATGAGAGATCTAGGAGAGTGATGGTGGACATAGACCTGAAATTCAGGGTCCACGTTGCACAAGTTGTGAAGATGTCATATCGGATAATGGCAATGATGTGGATAACCCTGATGTGTTAGAGAGGTTATGATGCCATTGCAACGCCTTGATCAAGCCTCATATGGATTATGTTGTGCACAGATTTGGTCGCTAGGTTTTCATGGTTCCGAGGATAAGTTGGAAAAGGTCCAAAGAAGATTCACAAAAGTAGTCAGTGGTCTTTGGAATGCCGGATGAGGTCTTATTGAGAGAATGTAAGTTGCAAAACCTTGTAAATAGGAGGAAGGGGGGGGGGATATGATTGAGACATATAAGCTAGTCAGGGGTTGTTATCAGGTTGACATGGAAGAGATTTTTCGTATAATGAGAGAGGTGGGGGGGGGGGTAGAGGCTATTGCTGGAAACTATTATTATTATTGCCTGACACTTCCAAGGGGTCCAAGACTCACTGAGGGAGAGCACCTACTCTACAGCTGTCTTTCTCCACCACTCAATCCACCAACTGCAGCAAACTGTATTATCTACACCAACACCATCAACCGGCCACTCGAACCCACAGCCTTTTGGCTGGAGAGCGGATACGCTAATTACTTAGCCAACCAACCAGGCTGGCAAAAGCACTGGTTTCCATGCCAGGAAACCAGTACTTTCGAAGTGCTGGTTGGAATCAAACCCAGGCCTCCTGGGTGAATGCCATGTATCCTAACTCTAGACCACATGGGAACACAAAATACATTTTATTTCCAATATTGCTCCACTCATTATTATTATTATTATTATTATTACGTGACACCTACAAGGAGTCCAAAGACTCATTGAGGGTGGGCACCCAATCTACAAACTCCGTCTCCACCACTCAATCCACCAAATACACCAATGCCATCTACTGTCCACCACCACTAGTATTTTCACAAACAATCACAAACATCCATTCCTACAGCAGGATTTGAACCTGCAGTCTTTTGGCTTGAGAGCAGATACGCTAACTACTTGGCCAACCAGGTCGGCAATATGGAGGGAGGACAGAGGAGTGAAGGGAAGGTTCTTTGCATGGAGAGTGGCTGGTGAGTGGAATGCATTGACTGAGTGTGTTGTTAATGTTGATGCATTGAATCAGTTTAAAGCATGGTTGGATATGCATTGTGTGCAATAGTGTGCCTTCCACGATGAGTCTCTGACTCCATGGACGTCAGATGAATAATAATAATAATAATAATAAATGCTTGTATGGAAACGGAAGTAAATGAACTGAAGGTGTATAGTATATTACAGAAACTCGATGTCAATACAGCTATGGGATTAGATATGGTATACCAGTTTGAGTTTTACAAAAAAGGTGCTAGGAATTAGCAGTGCCTTTGACCATGTTGTTTAATCTAAGTCTCAGCTCTGGGTTAGTTCCAAGGGGTGGAAAGAGGGGGAAAATAGTTCCCTTGCATAAACGAGACTCCAAGACTGATGTAGCAAATTATATACTGATCAGCATATCAAGAATCGTAGTCAAGGTATACTAGAGAAGTTGTTTAAGAGCAAAATACAGGAATGGATGGACCGAAATGGGATACTCTGTGTGGGCAACATGGTTTTCTCTAGGGTAGGTTATGCCTCAGTAGCTTGCTCTAATTATTATTATTATTATTATTATTATTATTATTCGTGACACCTCCAAGGAGTACGAAGACTCATCGCGGGAGGACACCTACTATACAACACTCCGTCTCCGCTTCTACACCAAACCTCTACTACTAAATACTAAGAAACTATTCAGCATGGAGAATGTTGGTGAGTGGAACGCATTACCTGAGGATATGGTGAATATGAAAAAAGTGACGTGAGAAGCAGTAGATAAATTATATAAGTAAAATAAAAATATGGTATTTAAATTTTTTTTTTCTAATTTAATATGTGACAATTGGATTCTCTATGTTATAGAGAAGGATTTCCCAGTGATTATTTTTTTATACTCATTTTGGATTTTTACCCAACATCATGTAATGCTAATATATATTTCTTCATGAAATTGCATTCTTGGTGTTATTTGCATTATGAGCAACTGTGTCTGTATTGTAATTTTATGTACAAACTTGTGTTTATTTTAGTTTTGAGTGAAAACAGTAACAGATGTTTGTTTGTTTGTTTGGAGTTTAGGTTGAAGCAGTTAAGGCTGTGAGGCCAGTGCGTTATGTCTGTAAATTTCATGTGTCCTTCTTGCTGGTTTGTTTTATGGGTTTATTCTCCCAGAAACTCAAGTTTCTGGGAGAATAAACTAACAATGATAGATCTCTTTGTATGCTGTACATTTTATATATGTATATGTATAAATGAAGTCAATGAAGCACACACATACACACATATTAAAAAAAAGAAAAAAAATTGCAGCTTTCTATGCAAATATAATAAGTGACATGGAGTATCATATATAAAATAGAAATTTTAATACCTTTGCATTACAATTATTGATATCAGGACTGCCCAGAGGGATCTCGTGATTTCAGGGAAGCTCAGTGTGCACAATTTAATAGTTTACCATGGAAGGGAAAGTTTTACAGTTGGGTTCCATACACTAAAGGTAATTTAGTACATATTTCATTTAAAGTTTTATGCATGTTTAATATATTTACTTGAATATCTAAAGAAAATTTTTACCATTTTTAGATAATGTCGAAAGTTTTTTCACTTGGTAACAAAGTAAATTATACTTTCCAAATGGATGCCAATTGAATATGGAAAAGTGTTGTGAAAGACAGTAGGTAAATTGCTCCTCTGTAGCACAATTGGAAGAACGACAGTACGTTGCACCCTTCGATTAGAAAAGGCCTATGTTCGATTCTCGTCATGACAGACGAATCTTTATATGGACTTTTTCCATTGAAGGTGAGTTAGCCGATTTCATACGGAGGTAGCAGGGTTTTTTTCTCCCGGAAACTCAGGTTTTTCATCCAACATACAGACAAATCGGCCCTTCAGAACACACGCAATTTACAGACAAAAAAATACTAGCTGTGGTGGTTGTGCGCAGTAGATGGCATTGATGTAGGTGATTGGTAGTAGAGGTTCTGTGTAGTAGTGGAGACGGAGAGTGTGCAGTAGGTGTCTTCCCGCAATGAGTCTTCGGACTCCTTGGCGGTGTCACGAATAATAATAATAATAATAAATCATATAAGTAAATTATATGAAAATTTTACTCGTAATTTACAAAGTAAATTATACTTACCAAAATATTATATTCTCATTTAATCCTTAACCAAGTTTGAATGAGCTTGGTCTTGGTCATTTGGAGCGATTGGTGTTTACTAAGAGCACACAGAGTTCATATGAAATTAGTATCTCTAAAGGTCAGAGAGAGAGAGAGAGAGAGAGAGAAGCAGGTTGTGGAAGGACAGGAAGAAAGTGGATACAGAGGTGAGGAAGTGATTATGGCAGAGCAGAGTGATTGAGTGCAAAATGGTGGGAATGATAAGCATAGGAGTGAAAATCAGTCAAGATCAAAGAAACAGGGATGATCAGAATGAAGAGAGAAGTATACTATAGCAGAGCGAGAGTACAGAGTAATGATGTTAGTGGGATGATTACAGAGTGGGGAATTATTATGTATGTATACTGATGTATGGAGTATCAGAAATAAAGGGGCTGAGTTTTTAGCATTGATTGAATCATTATGCCCAAAGATAATTGGTATAAGTGAAACTTGGTTGACTGAGGATGATGTAGTGTCAGGACTAGCAATGGTAGGATATAGAATTTTCTGAAAGGATAGGAAGGTGATGAGAGGAAGGGGAGTACTGTTAATGAGCAGAGGAATTATGTCTTTCAAGAGTGGAAGTAGAAAATAGTAGTATGTATGAAGATTTTGAAGCTATTTGATGTGAAGTTGAGATCAGTACAATAGTATACCTCAGAATATTGTTATAAGCTAGGGATTGTGGAGAGCACTGATTGTAAAATGTTTAGATAAATTAGTTGGTCAGCAAAAGGAAGATGATCCTAATGGGAGATTTCGATTATAGGAATGTGGATTGAAAGAAGAGATAATGTATGGTAACAAGGAGAATGAATTTGTTGAGTTTGTTGCTTTAGATATCCTGTTGAGTTTCTGAAGGATAACTATCTAAAGCAAAGGAGGTTATGGAAGCAACATGAGGTTTATCAGTGTTGGATTTGGTGATATCCTAACAGGACTTGGTTGTGAATGAGGTATTAACACTGCTACCTGTTGGTGAGAGTGATCATGAGGTATTGGTTTGGAAGGTACTCAAACAGGAAAACATTGTTACCAAGAAAGTCTACATGGGGAACTATAAGGTGGGTGATTATAGAAAGCTTCATAGTCAACTAGCATCAATACATTGGATTGATGAATTGTGCAGAAAAGATGTTGACAGTGGATGGGAAATAATTAGGCAGTGTCTAATATGAGCAATGCATAACTGTTAGTTAAGCGAATAAATAGACTAAAAGTGAGATAGATGAACAGTGTTACAAAAGAAGTTGTTATAGAGGAAGTACAAGACAGTTGGTAGTGAACAGATGAATGAAGAATATAAACTGCAAGCCAGAAAAGTGATAAGCATGGTTAAAAAAGAAAAAGCAGAATATATGGTGGTGAGGGTAACACAGAGGATTGCTGCTATTATGAGAAGGACACTGACCTGCAGAGATAAGAGGGTTATCATTCCATTGTATAAGTCTCTGATCAGACCACACTTTGACTATTGTTCTCAGATTTGGTCCCCAGGATTTGAAGGGGATAAATTAACTGTGGAAAGGATACAAAGACGGATGACAAAGATGGTTTCAGGACTGTACAAGGATAGTTATGAGGATCGGCTGAGAGAATGTGGACTGCAGAGTTTGGTGGATAGAAGAAGGAGAGGTGATATGATTGAGACTTTTAAACTGTTGAGAGGTGGTTACAGGGTTGACACTGGGAGTTCTTTCGCTTGGTTGAACAGCGGGAAGGAGTGATGACAAGAGGCCATCCCTGGAAGTTACGAAAGGAAACTGTGAGCAAGAGGGTAAGGAGTGGTTTCTTTGTGTGGAGGGTGGTTGAGCCGTGGAATGCATTGCCTGCTGGAGTGGTGGGAGCGAGAATGGTCAGTGAGTTTAAAGAGTGGTATGATAGACTTTGTGTTTCTCAGGGGGGGGACCTCCCCTCGATGAGTCTTGACAGACTTTATGTCTTAGGAAGGACCTCCCTCGAAGAGTCTTTTGACTCCTTGGAGGCCTGAATAATAATAATAATATACATGGACCACTCTGGTCAAAGCTAATCCGAGGGGAATTTTTCTGCTATGTGACAAGTAAGAGGAAAATAATAATGGCAGGTTGACACTGGCGGATAGTTATGGTAGCAGAGTAACCATAGCAAATGATATAGTGGAATTATTTAATGAACAATATATCATAGTGATGTGAATGATGCTGTGCAACATGTAGAAGAGAGGCAAGGATTAGGAGAATTAAAGGTGAAAGATAAGATGTGTATCAAGTGTTGCTTGGGTTAGATGTTAATAAGGCTGTGGGAATGGATAACATACCTCCATGTGTTTTTTTAAAGAATGTCAAATGAGTTAGACATGCCTTTGGGGAGTTCATGAAAGTTTTGCAGTGGGGAAGGTTCCTGAGAAGTGGAAAGAAGACAGAATAATGCCTCTCCGCAGCATGGTTCTAAGACAGAAGTTTCCAATTATAGACTGATCTGTATATCTGCATTGTGGTCAAAGTGTTGGAAAAATCGATTAGGAATAGAATAAGATTGAGTAGATGGATGCAAGATTGAGTTGCTGGACACATTTTATGTTAAGGTAACAAATGCATTGTATAAGGGAGATTTATATACAGTGATTTTCTTGGACTTTGCAAAGGCATTTGATAGATTCTTGTATGACAGATTGGTGTATAAGCTGCAGGAAATGGAATTTGATAGGTTAGATGAATTGAAGACTGGCTTTCTAAAAGATACCAGCAAGTTGTGTATGATGGAGCAGTGTTTTAGAAAAGGAAGGTAACTGTGGCATGCCTCAGAGCTCTCTTCTTTGGTCCCTACTGTTTACCTCGTTTGTTAAGGATATTTCATGTGGATTGACTGGGGATCTTCATATGGTTTTGATCTCTATTGAGGATTTCATTTCATTGATGATGCAAAGTTAGGTAGAATTATCAAGAGTATTGGTGATGTTAATTCTTTATAGAAAGATTTGATTAAATTTTTAGCTTTGACAGATGAGTGTAGTTTTAGTTTTAATATAAATAAATGCAAGGTGCACACTTTGGAGTACAGTGATATAAGACTACATATTGTATTGATGGGGCTGTACTTCAGGAAGCAGATGAGATTTGGGATCTTGGGATGATGATAGATATCATCCCAAGATGGTGGTGATGCCTCTGTGTAAGGCATTGGTCTGACCACATATTTTGCTCAAATTTGGTCACCTAGTTTTCATTGTAATGTAAAAACACATAAAAAAGATAAATGACCAAAGTAATATCAGGACTCTTGTTGGCTAAGAAGAGTGTTTGAGGGAATGTGAATTACAGAGTTTGGTGGATAGGAGGAAAAGAGGAGATATGATAGAGACCTTCAAATTAGTTAAGGGATTCTACTAGATTAATACAGAAGGAATTATAAAAAGAGTGGATGTTAAGATGGGAAGAATGAGAGATCCCTGGAAGGTGTATAAAGCTGTGATGAAGAAGGACGTGAGGAGTAGATTTTTTACATGAAGAGTTGTTGGTGAGTGGAATGCATCGCTGGAGGGAATTGGGAATGTGGGGAGTGTAATAACTTCAAAATTCATTATGATAGGCATGTTGCTGGTTGAGTGGGCCTCCCACAATGAGTTTGTTGACTCCATGAAGAATGTTACTGAAATAATAATAAACAAAGCAAACAAAGTTTGCACATGAAATATCTACACAACTAGGCTACTTGTATATAGAGCTGTTAACTTCACATCACATGGTGGATACAAGAAGTTAAAGAAGTGGTCCTGGAAAAGAAGAAAGCATACCAAAAGTTCATAGTAAATAAGTCAGCAGATGTATAAAAGGATACAGGGAAAAATGTAAGATCTAGGTTGTGTGTAAAAGTAGTTAAACAGAAGTCATGGGAAGACTTGGGTAAGAATATAGAAAATAAATATTTTCTATATTCTTAAAGAAGCTTAGAAATGGAGGAAAGAGTATTGTAAAAGGAATTAAAGATAATAAAGGTGACATGAAAACCAAAGATAAGGATATCCTAGATGTCTAGAATAATTACTTTGAAAGACTGTTTAACAAACTAAGCAGTGACAGAACAATACTAGAAAATTTTCAAGAGGAATGCAAAGAGGGAGTACATATCAATACTTGAAGTAGAAAAAGCCATCAAAAACTTTAAATGTGGAAAGGCAGCTGGAGTAGAGGATATTTGACCAGAAATGCTTAAGTATGGAGGTATAAAAGTTTTGCAGTCGCTACACTACATAATTCAGAGGGCTGAAAGTAAGAAGGTCGAATTCCGAATTGTTGGAGTAGAGCTCTCATAGTACTCATCTATATAAAAAAAAAGGGAATAAAACTGAATGTGAGGATTATAGAGGAATTGCTCTACTAAACGTTCCAGGTAAGATTTATGCAAGCATAATTGAAAAGAGATCGAGAAAGATTGTGGAAGAGAAACTTGGTTCTCGAAATAGTTGGCTTCAAATAGAGGTTGTCAAGATCAGATTTTCACTTTAAGATAAATAGTTGAGAAATCATGGGAATGTGACAAGGATCTGTACTTAAGTTTTGTAGATCTGGAAAAAACATATGACAAGATGTATAGAGATAAGCTTTTCAAAACACTATAATTATGTGGGATGAAATGGAAGATTATACAGAACAATACATAGTCTATATTTAAGTTGTCAGTCAGCAGTTAGAATTGAAGGAAAATACAGGAACATGGTTTGATAAAAAATCAGGGGTAAGACAAGGATGCACATTATCTCCACTTTTATTCGTTATCTATATGGATCACATTATTATAGAAAGTGTCATCAAGCCTGATATTAGAATTGGAGATGTCAAACTTAGCTCTTTGCTTTATGCAGATGATGTTGTACTCCCAAACACATATAGTGAAAGTCTCCAGGATTCACGAACTAAAGCGAAACTAAACTGTGAAAATAGGCAGCATTTTGAATTGGGATCCTATACAATAAGTAAAATATTTCAGCTATTTAGGCACAGTTTTTAGTGAAGATGGCAGGTTAAATCTGGAAATAGACAACAGAATAAGCAAAGCTGGTATGATGGGTAGCCAGTTGAATAAATTTATATGGAATAAGAGACAAATTAGCTAAAATACCCAAGTAGCAGTATACAAACAGTGTTTAAACCAGTTTTAAGTTATGGATCTGAGAGAGCTGGGTGAGAAATAAAGCTCTTGATTAAAGACTAGAGACCACAGATATGAGGGTTCTGAGAAAAATTAGGGGAGTAAACCAATGGCATCAGAATCATATTAAAAATGAAGCTATTAGAAAGGATCTTGACATTGTTAGCATTCAAGAATGTGTCAGCAGAGCTAATTACCAGACAATTAATAGACAAACTACCTAAGTCATTTGCCTTTTGACAATGAACTGACCAAATTTGTGCATAATAGTTCACGTGTGGCTTAATCAAGGCCTTATACATTGGAACCAAACTCTCCTTACTTCTAAAGTCAGTGTCCTCTGCATCATTGTCAGAATTCACTGGGATGTCCTCACAATTTTTGAAATGTGTCCTCTAAATTTTACATCCTTATCCACCATCACATGCAATTCTCTTATTTCCTTCACCTCCTCCAATATATCTCCACCAAGTGCATACTGTACATCCCATCTTTGCTTTTCAAATTTTAAAGCCTTACACTTTGCAACATTGGACTGGTAATTCCACTCCTGTGCCCATTCAAACATTCTCCAATATCATTAACATACAGGTTAAACAGCAGTGGCTTTAAATCAGACCTTTGAGGTACACCACTAGTTATTTTCCTCTTTTGAGATATTGCTCCCCATACACAACTTGCTGATACTTGAGTTCTGTCACTTCCTTATATATTAGTGATGAGACCAAATCTCTTATATAATGAGATTTGGTCTCTGTGGCCATTTGTTATAAAGATTGATTATTTATTAATTTTTTTTCAATACTCATTTGTTATGAGAATTTCTCTATAACAAATATTTATATTTCCGAGTGTTTTTTATATGTACAAGGGTTCAATTCCGATTGGTGCAATGACTTTTAACTGTTTCTTTCAGAATCTGAAAAATCACTGACTCAAGACCAAATACAAAACATACACATTTAATAAAACAAAAACAATATATACACTTCAAATAAAATTACACAACTAACTACAAAATTAACTGGATCCAAGGCCTTTTAAAATAAACTTATACTTTAGAAATCACCCATTCTCTGACTCATTCTATTACTGGTTTGTTTAATATATACTTAATCACGTCTACTAGACTAAACACCTTGTTTACACAAAATGTTCATAGTCAGTTTCTTTGTTAAGGCCTTTTTCCGAAGATGTAAGATTCTCTTCTTCTTTTTGCATAGAATCCTTTCTCATCACCCTTATGAAGCACACATTATTCCTCCTGACTCTGAAGTAAGATATTCTGAATTCACTAAAGTATAAGTACTCTTACCTCATGCAGTTCAATTTTGTTAATTTTTGAACCAGCAAAAAAGGTTTCTTCTACTGCTAAATTTTATCTAAGTTGCTAAATTCCATCTCCTTATCCAGTAGAAATAACAGATAGATCCAGCATCCTTAAGATAGATGAAATTTTCCAATCACATTTCCTCGAACATTCCTATAGAATGTCCATTGCAATATTTTCTTTTATTTACAAATACTTATTTACAGTCTTAACTCCTTCACTTTAAAGGCTCCCACTTCTATGATTCTTTTTTCGGAATCTTCTATTAATATTCCTCCCACTGTCATATACAACTAAATAAACTTCGTAAGAACAAAATTTCTCCGTCTGTGTTCTTAAACTTCCATTAGCTCTCTCTTATTTTCCCTCCGTTACTTCAATACCGCATGCTCTCTTGTTGTTTTCGTTACCTCGATACTGAACGTTCTCTCTGTCAGCTGTCAATCATCCATCAAACTGCTCGGCGAACATGTGCACTCCATGAAAGTGGCAAGCAAGAAGTTATGTATAATGCCTGATGTGTTGTCTCCATTAGTGTTACGAGAATGTCTTTACAAAACACAGCATTTAATCATTTTAAACCACAGTAAAATTTCTGAAAGTAACACAACTATCCAAATCCAGTAAGTACATAATTTTTTTTTTAAATGCTTCACATTTCATTTTGACAAAATAACATCAATAACAGGCACATCGCAAGTGCTGACAATATGTATTATGAAACCAAAACTAATAATGTACTAACATAAACAATTTGTAATTCAGAATTTTAAATTATGACTATTTTTACAGTAGTACGATCTTGTTTTCCTTCCACTCCTTTGGAACTTGATCCCATATATGACTCATATTAAACAGGTTTGTCAATCCCAGGGCTGTCACCAGATTAGATTGTGGCCTGAGGCAAGCAATTAAATATCGCCTCTGATGGATTATAAGACAAAAATATAAGAAAATGTACAATTGCTATTTTGTTTTTATTACAAGAGAAACATTAATGCAAAACGATTACATAGTAATATTAATTAAATGTTTGCTCTATGGGGATATCGCACAGTAAAAATGTTTATAAGCTCTTCTAAATTTAATTATAAGCTATGTCCGCCTCTATCTATATAGTTGCTAGACCAACCAATCTTTCTTGGGTCATTGCTGTTTGCAAATAATTTTTAATCAGTTTAAGCTTGGAAAAACTTCTTTCCGCACTTGCTACACTAACAATTCCTGTTAGTGTAATAAATTTAGTTTAATCCTTTATCCAAGTGTAAGCAAACAAAGTTTGTGTCTGAAATATCTTCAGGACTGAGGCAACTCATGGTAAAGGTGGACCAAGCTCTCATCACTTGTCTTAGTATCTCCCATAATGCAAAGCACATCTCCTTGTGAACGTATAATGCTATGCATTAAGGAAGGGCCACTACCCAGACTGGTTTTGACCTTTATTGAGGTCTTTGTCAGTGGGAGCCAGACCCAGAGGTAGTGATACTAAGGTGGAAGTAATGGCAAAGTCACATTTACCTATACGAGTTGCCAAAAGGTGTCTCACCTTATTATTTAATTACTCTGGATTTAGAGAAAGATGTTGGAAGTTTTTTTTCCCACTTGGTTAGATTATAATAAATTTAGTTTATGCCTTTATCCAAGCATAAGCAAACAAAGTTTGCACCTGAAGTATCTTCAGAACTGAGATAACTCATGGTAAAGGTGGTGTAAAGGTTCCTGTTAGTGTAGTGAGGGTGCCTACTGCAATATGACTGAACGAGTGCCCTTATTAAGCCACACTGTGAGGCAGGCTGCCTCTATGCTACACCCTGTCGATGGTACTGGTCAAGGAATATATCAACTCATCTCCCTTGCACATTCCCTCAAAACACTCGGTGTCATCCTTCCATAATTATTCTTTCAGTTGGCTACATATTGAAAGAACTGCCTATTTTTTCCCCTTTTTTTGTTTCATTAGCTAACCACTGCTCATACTGCACCTTTGCTAGTCTTACCAACCGTCACTCAAATTGCTTTTCTTTGTACTCCTCACAGAACTGACTGGAATAGAATTGGAAAGGTACAGTGTTTTTCACGAGAATAGAAAAGACAAGAAGGAAGGGTGAGTGCTGTTGATGATAGCCAGGGAATTATATCTACATAAGGTAGGCATGAAAGAAGGAAATAGTACCAAGGTTTTGAGGCGATGTGGTGTGAGGTAGAGGTTGACATGAAGAGATATTTAGATGGTTGTTGCTATAGGCAGGAAATGTGGATGGTGGTGATAAAGAAATGTATAAGCAACTTAGGTTAGTGAACAAGGGAAGGGTGATTATTATGTGATTTTAATTATGGCAGTATAGATTGGAATGAAGAGATAGCATTTAGAAATAAGGAAAATTAATTTCTCAAGTTCTTGAGAGACTAACTCAGGTTTTTCATCCTGCATACAGGCAAATCAGCCATCAGAACACATGCAATTTGCAGACAAGAAATACTGTTGGTCATGTGATGGGGGTAGCCGTTCATGGTAGTAGGTGAGATGGTTAGATGTGTGTAACAGAGTGGAATAGAGTGCCTTCCTGCAATAAGTCCTTGGACTCCTTGGAGGTATCACATAATAATAATAATAATAATAATAAAAGCAATATGCACAGGAGAGCATGCAAGGTTAAAGAGTTCTAGATCGGATAATTTCATCAGAGGATATAATTGTCAGTGGTGTGATGCACTTACCTTCAGTTCATGAGAGCAATCACGAAGTGATCACATGGGTTGTAGATGATCGCACACCATAAATCTAAGCTTATCTAAGCTTAGATTATCTTATCTAAGCTAATCTAACTTATCATAAAGAGATTATGGTAAGCTTAAAACACAGCATGGAGCTGTCGTGACGTTCTATTTTCATGTTATGTTCTAAATCCGCTATCTTGCTAAAAGTCACTTTCATAAAATAAAGGAAAACTAATTGCAAATTAATCACTGATCTAAGGGTAGAGAAATTTCTATTATACTGCGCCACTTTATCCGTAGATAAGTCTATATGAATTAGTAAGATTAATTCAAAATTAGTTAGCAGTCTTTTCACTCATTCAGGTCGATGGTATTTATTTTCTTTCCTTCTGGGATTCCCGCTAGATCCGAATTTTTGTGAACAGTGCAGTAAAAAGAAATTCAGGCAAACACAATATTTAAATTAACAAACAAAACATTTAATATATGGTTATATAACAAAATACATGTATTCCACTTTTAAATATGATAACTCAGTCAAGCTAGTACATCAGGTCAAGTCATTCACAATAAATCAATCTTCCAAACTTTCACATACAATTTCACAGTTTCAGAATCACAAAGTTCCTATACTCAACTTATTACAATAGAAATTCGTATTTAAACAGTTTCCTTGTGTCTCTCAGCTACACTCTACGACTAACTCATAACAGGCACTAACCACGGTAGATATCATTTCAATGTCTATAGTTTCAACTCTCAGCCTCGATGGTAAGCTACAGTTAATGTTACAATCAGCGCAACGGAACTAATACTTAAATCTTCATACACTGAAATAAACTAATGTGACTGTCCTTACCAGAAATAATCTTCAGTACTTCCAATATTTTGTGAGCACACTTTCAATTTGTATTTATCATACTTGCGAAACACATTTATAAAAATTCTCCAAGGTTATAACTGAGCCTTATTAATCGCGCTTCAAAACTCCAGATAAAAACTATAAGGTACATTAATTATTCTTATTTTTCATTCATCAACTAGTTTAACTCCGTACAATTCCTTTTTTCGTAGTACAGAAATAAGTCGTAATTGTAGACTGACTGGATTTATTCAGAATTCTTCTTTGAATGTCCAGTTCTCTAATTATCCGATTACGGCAATAATTTCCTTTATTACTACGGCTGACTTTGCTTTCAGCCAACTATAAGATTCACTTATGAAAAAAATATCTACTCAATTCTTCCCTAAGAACCTTTTAATTACATCTACTTCTTTAGTTTACTTCCTTGCTACCTTATAGTTCCAAAGTTCCGTTCCGACTCTTACTTACTACTACGTCTCTATTTTCTCTCTTCTTCACAAACGCTCCCTTCACACGCGCCCGTTTATTTTCACGCGTCTCCATGACAACCGATAGACGTAAACATTCTCGCGAATGTTACATTACGCTATACAACTATATTGAGTTATTACATAGCATTAAGCTTTCACAAAAGGAATAAATAGAATGATCGCATTTCAATAAATGCGTAGTTAAATCACAAATATAAATTCTTAGAATATTGACAAAACAATAAATAAAACAGCTTAATAACACTTAATACAGAATCTATTTACCATTAACACATTTCTTTGATTAAGCAATTAAATATTTGACATAATTAAGGTAGTTATATAATATCAATTATAATTTATGTTATTTACATTAAATAATATCTACAAATATAGTTCTTATGACGGAAAATCATGTTGGATTCTGAATCAAACAACATTTATTCTATTTTCTACATAATTAGAATCCAACAAAGGCTTACTCTTCCTCTGAAAAATTTTTCTTTAAAGAAAAATTTTTCACTCTAAACCTTTAGGTGGTGCAATCAGATTTCTACTACTCTCCTTTTTTTGGGGGGGGGGGTCTTAGGTTATACCTTGTTTGGATGAAACTCCGTCCTGTGTTTTCTACAACGCATGTACTATCTTCTACAACTTCTCGGTCTTTACTTAGATTTTTACTGTCATTACATTTGACTGTAGTATAACTTCTATTTTGGTGACTGATTCTTCTGGTTTTCCTTCTGTAATTATTTAAGTCCTTATAATTGTCTCCTCTTCTCATATTCTTAGTTCTGATATGCAAAGCTGATATCTCAGTAAAATTAATCTCAGCTGGTAATTGATTCTCAGTACAAATCTCATGCTCAGAATCAGATACTTGAAGTTTTGATGTCAAGTCAGTGTCAAGTTGAATAACAGGCTGATCAAGTATAGTAGAGCTTAAATCAGTATTTTTCACAGCTTGTTTGTCTATAGATGATTGCATCTTATCAGGTTGTTCTTCTTGATTAGGCACACAAAATCTTCTTGTTGGTTGCTTTGTTCCTGTGCACTCAAAGGTATAGTTTCTTTTAACACGTATTCTTCTATTCAATATGGATATTTGACCTGTGGAAAAGTCACAAGAGAAGTGATTCTTCTCCATAAAATTTGTTCCTAATATTATGTGAGCATTTAAGCTAGGAGAGAAAGGGACTATCAATAGATCTTGATATACACAGAGGTTGATGTCAGGTATATAAATTTGTGCACGAACTTTTTCATATGCTGTAGATCTCGAATTAGAAAGAGTGGAAATTCTTACAGGTCTCCATAAATTGGTGACATCCTTCCATAATCTATCTTTTAACTTTAGGAAATAATGCTTACTGATGATTGAGGCATTACAACCTGTGTCAAATAGAATGTTACAATTATGACCTTTGACACATCCTGTAACCTTCATCATTGACTCTCTTGATCTAGGGAAATTTTGAGCTTTATTATATGTTCTGTTAGAAATATGTCCAAAATTAGAGTTTCTTCTGCTGTTAGAGTAGTTTCTTTTATTAAAGTAGCAATTCCTAGCGATGTGACCAATCTTGTTGCAATTAAAACATTTGGGAGGATCTCCATCATCTCTGAGAAATTTTCTCCTTGTCTGAGCTTGAGGATCAATGGGAATTTGCTGTCGAACATTCTCCAGGGCTTCCACTACTCTATCCAATTTAGCCAATATTGGTTTATTTTGCTTCTCAACCTCCAGTTTGACAACTTTACTAATATGTTCTGCTGTGGGATTGAAATTTTCTTGAAATCCTACAGTCATTTCTGTCAATTTTTTCATTACTTCATCTAATTTATTCTTCATTGGCTGTTGTAATTTTTCTACTTCCTGGTGAACAATGTCTTTTACTTCCTTGAATAATTTCTTGTTGGTTTGTTCTTTCGTGTCGGACATACAGTTTTGATCAATAGGATTCTCTCTAATGATTTTCCTTTCATCTTCTTTCTTTCTGTTCTCTTTTGAGGATTTATTTACTCCTATGGAACAATCAGTTGTTTCTACTATGTTTACAAGGCCAATATTAGATGAAAGGCAAAGGTCTCCAATCATCTGTTCCTTTTCCTTGACAGCTATAAGACATTCCTCTAGTGAGGTTATCTTCTTCTTATAGGCTGTCTCCCTCAGTTCTTGTCTGACACCTTGTCTAAATTGTTGATAAACTGCCCAATCCAAATGAGGTTTGTCTTCATTGGATACATTTAAACTTTCAGAGAGAGTTAGTAATCGATTGTAGAAGTCACCAACACATTCTTTGTCCTTTTGTATAATCCTCTGCAGTTTCCACAAATTTGGTCCAACACTCCTCCGTTTACAAAATTGAGATAGCAAGACTTCCTTAAATTTCTTGTATTCAAAAGTTTCCTTAAGTACAGGAGATGAAAAAAAATATGTCTTAGCTTTACCAATTAGTTTGTTTCTAAGTAATACCAACAACTGAAAGTCTGTCCAACCTGCTGTTTCTCTGAGTTTCTCAACATAAGTAAAAAAAGATAATACATCATCAGAGTCTTCTCCTGAAAATTGGGGAATTACTTGTTGGGGATTCATACTTCTAAAAAATTCACTGTTTTCCATCTCTGAATTGGAAGTAACAGCCATTGTGATAATTGGAGCATCAATTCAAATAATATAATCCTTTAATTTCAAAAAAAAAAACTTTATCTTTGCCTGATTTCTGATTACAACCAGTTCATTGTGATTTATTCAATTTACTTTCTAAATTTTCAAGGAGCAATTCCACAATTATTATTACCAAGCTAAATTCAATCTCTTAATTTACAGCTGTTAAATTACTTTCTATCAATTAAATCACATCCTGCCGACTGCGCCATTTGTCGTGACGTTCTATTTTCATGTTATGTTCTAAATCCGCTATCTTGCTAAAAGTCACTTTCATAAAATAAAGGAAAACTAATTGCAAATTAATCACTGATCTAAGGGTAGAGAAATTTCTATTATACTGCGCCACTTTATCCGTAGATAAGTCTATATGAATTAGTAAGATTAATTCAAAATTAGTTAGCAGTCTTTTCACTCATTCAGGTCGATGGTATTTATTTTCTTTCCTTCTGGGATTCCCGCTAGATCCGAATTTTTGTGAACAGTGCAGTAAAAAGAAATTCAGGCAAACACAATATTTAAATTAACAAACAAAACATTTAATATATGGTTATATAACAAAATACATGTATTCCACTTTTAAATATGATAACTCAGTCAAGCTAGTACATCAGGTCAAGTCATTCACAATAAATCAATCTTCCAAACTTTCACATACAATTTCACAGTTTCAGAATCACAAAGTTCCTATACTCAACTTATTACAATAGAAATTCGTATTTAAACAGTTTCCTTGTGTCTCTCAGCTACACTCTACGACTAACTCATAACAGGCACTAACCACGGTAGATATCATTTCAATGTCTATAGTTTCAACTCTCAGCCTCGATGGTAAGCTACAGTTAATGTTACAATCAGCGCAACGGAACTAATACTTAAATCTTCATACACTGAAATAAACTAATGTGACTGTCCTTACCAGAAATAATCTTCAGTACTTCCAATATTTTGTGAGCACACTTTCAATTTGTATTTATCATACTTGCGAAACACATTTATAAAAATTCTCCAAGGTTATAACTGAGCCTTATTAATCGCGCTTCAAAACTCCAGATAAAAACTATAAGGTACATTAATTATTCTTATTTTTCATTCATCAACTAGTTTAACTCCGTACAATTCCTTTTTTCGTAGTACAGAAATAAGTCGTAATTGTAGACTGACTGGATTTATTCAGAATTCTTCTTTGAATGTCCAGTTCTCTAATTATCCGATTACGGCAATAATTTCCTTTATTACTACGGCTGACTTTGCTTTCAGCCAACTATAAGATTCACTTATGAAAAAAATATCTACTCAATTCTTCCCTAAGAACCTTTTAATTACATCTACTTCTTTAGTTTACTTCCTTGCTACCTTATAGTTCCAAAGTTCCGTTCCGACTCTTACTTACTACTACGTCTCTATTTTCTCTCTTCTTCACAAACGCTCCCTTCACACGCGCCCGTTTATTTTCACGCGTCTCCATGACAACCGATAGACGTAAACATTCTCGCGAATGTTACATTACGCTATACAACTATATTGAGTTATTACATAGCATTAAGCTTTCACAAAAGGAATAAATAGAATGATCGCATTTCAATAAATGCGTAGTTAAATCACAAATATAAATTCTTAGAATATTGACAAAACAATAAATAAAACAGCTTAATAACACTTAATACAGAATCTATTTACCATTAACACATTTCTTTGATTAAGCAATTAAATATTTGACATAATTAAGGTAGTTATATAATATCAATTATAATTTATGTTATTTACATTAAATAATATCTACAAATATAGTTCTTATGACGGAAAATCATGTTGGATTCTGAATCAAACAACATTTATTCTATTTTCTACATAATTAGAATCCAACAGAGCTATAGCATGAATTGAGTAGTTGAGCAGAAAGGAAATAAATGCTACTTGGGAACTGACAAAGAAATACATATTAGCAATGTGTGAATGAATGAGAGGATTAAGCATGAAATCTGTAAGAAGAAGGCACTTTGGAAACAGCACACGATGAATAATGGTAATAATCAATTCCACAAAGAATATAAAGAGTAGACCAGGAGAGTGTCTCAGATAGTAAGAACAACAACAAAAGTGCAGTATGAGTAGAAATTAGCAAATTAGATCAAGAAAAACTGTCATGAGTTTTTCTGATATGTGGGAAGTAGGAAAAAGAATGATTATGGTAAGATGATGTTAATGGATGAAAGTGGGAGATCGGTAACTGTTACGGAGGACATAGTCAAGGTATTCAGTGAGCATTTCATCAGAGTGTTTCATTCTCAGTGTAAAATCAGAAGAAGTGTAAACATAGAGAATGAAATGAGAGACAATTTAATGGTGTGTGAGCAAGAGGTATGTGAGGAGTAAGTAAGCTAGATGTTAATAAGACAATAGGACTTGATGACATATCAGCACTTGTCTTAACGGAATGTTCCAAGGAGTTAGCATCAGCCTTAGCCTACCTGTTCAACAAGAATCTTGCAACAGCACAAGTCCCGAAGGAGTGGAAAGCAAGACTGTTTCACTTCACAAAGGTGATGATAAGGCTAAGGCAACAAATTATAGGCTGATATGTATATTGGAAGTTATTATTATTACTATTATTATTATTCAGGCCTCCATGGAGTCAAAAGACTCATCGTGGGAGGTCCTTCCTAAGAAACACAAAGTCTATCAAGACTCATCAAGGGGAGGTCCCCCCCCACCTAAGAAACACAAAGTCTATCATACCAATCCTTGAACTCATTGACTGTTCTCGCTCTTACCACTCCATCAGGCAATGCATTCCATGGTTCAGCCACCCTCCATGCAAAGAAACCACTCCTCACCCTCTTGCTCACGGTTTCCTTTCGTAATTTCCAGGGATTGCCTCTTGTCATCACTCCTTCCCGCTGTTCAACCAAGCGAAAGAACTCCCCAGTGTCAACCGTGTAACCACCTCTCAACAGTTTAAAAGTCTCAGTCATATCACCTCTCCTTCTTCTATCCACCGAACTCTGCAATCCACATTCTCTCAGACGATCCTCATAACCATCATTGTACAGTCCTGAAACCATCTTTGTTATCTGCCTTTGTACCCTTTCCACAGTTAATTTATCCCCTTCAAATCCTGGGGACCAAATCTGAGAACAATAGTCCAAGTGTGGTCTGATCAGGGTCTTATACAAACGGAATGATAACTGTTTTATCTCTGCAGTTCAGTGTCCTTCTCATTATTGCAGCAATCCTCTGTGTTACCTTCACCACCTTTGCAATATGTCCCCTAAATTTCAGGTTTCTATCAATCATCAACCCCAGATCTCCTATCTCCCCTACTTCTTCCAGTATAACTGCTCTGATAGAGTATGCAGTGTCCCATCAATGTTTCTCAAACCTCAAGACCTTACATTTTGCTGCATTAAACTGAAACCCCCATTCATTTGCCCATCTATCTAGCTTATTCAAATCCTCTTGCAGGGCTGCCACATCTGCACTATTACTAATAATCCTTCCCAGCTTTGCATCATCTGCAAACAACTGAACAACCCCCCTCCTGCAATCCACTGACAATGTCATTGATATAAAGGTTAAACAATATAGGTCCGAGCACTGAGCCCTGTGGAACCCCACTTGTAACCCTCTGCTTCCTTGAAATTGCCCCACCATACCCAACTCTCTGATACCTATTGGACAGCCAATCCTGAATCCAGTTGACCAATCTGACATCCAGACCCATGTGCTGCAACTTAAATATCAGCGTATCATATGGCACCCTGTCCAATACCTTCGCTAAGTCTAAGAAAATGGCAGTATATGCCTTTTCCTCATCTAATGCTCTTGTAACTATATCATAAAAGGCTAGCATATTGCTAAAACAAGAGTGCCCCTTCACACAGACTGGCCTATAATTAGACACTTCCAGTCTGCTACTGCCCTTATGCAATTGCACTATCTTACCTTCCTTCCATTCCCTGGGCACCTTTCTCGTTGCCAGACTTTCATTGAAAAGCCAGGTCAAAGGAGCTGTCAGTTCCTTACCACATTCTCTCAAAACTTGTGGTGAAATACCATCCATTCCCACAGCTTTACTGACATCCAAAGTACTCAGTATTTGAAACACACTCTCCTCCTGTACCTCTAAACCTCGAACCAGTCCTATCCCCCTAGCATTAAAACTGACTCCTGTAGGATGAAATACTCCAATAAAGTGTTCATTGAACAATTCTACTATGTCCTCTGCATCAGTCACTCTATTCCCATTTTTTCCCACAATATCATTCTTCCACAATTATTTCTCCTATTACTGGCTACACAGCTAAAAAATTCCCTAGGATTTTCTTTAGATCTTAGTGCCAATTTCTTCTCATATTCCAATTTTGCCTTCCTTACCTACTAGTCACTCTCCTGACTTGTGTCTTATATTCTTCATGCATCTGCTTTTTGCCTGTCTCCTTATATCTCTTCCATAGCCTCTTTTTTGCATGAAGTTCCTGTTTAATAATGTTTGTCATCCATTTTACACCAAATCATGTCCTCTTCTTCACTTGTCGAATACAACTTACTATTGCTGCTAACAAATATTCCTTCATAATTTCCCGTGTACTACTGATATCCCGGCTTTCCAATTCCTTCCTCGATGAAACTTCCACAAGTTGATGTCTAAGACTATTATAATCACCTTATAATTCCACATATGTTCCCATCTCTTTGATACTCCTGCATATCTATTCATCTTCCAAGTAAAAACCACATGATCACTCTCCAACTGGTGGGAGAAATGTCATCTCAGCTATCATCAACTTTTCTGATGCTATGACCAAATCCAAAACTCTTGCCTCTCGTTCCCTCTATTATATGTTGCCTAAGACATTTGACCCTCAAGAATTCTAGAATTCCATTCATTTATTGCTAAATGTGCATCTTCCTCTCCCCAATTTATACTGCTGCAGTTAAAATCTCCCATAACAATAATTATTCTTGCACTTGCCAAGCTCAACTGTCTAAACATCTCCTGGTCCCTACCTTCTGTGCTCTTTGGTTTGTAGCAACATCCCATTAAATATCTCATCTTGCCTATCTCTACCTCACACTATATGCTTTCAAAATCATTAGTGTCACTGTCTTCCAAAGCCTCCACTCTTAGAGGACATAAGTGGTTACTTATCATAAGCAGTACTCCAACATATTGCTTTCCCTTCCTATCCTGCTTAAAAATGCTGTACCATGCTACTTCTATTCCTGTTATTATATTCCCTTCTGTCAACCACATCTCAATGATCCCAATAATCTTTCGCCAGGGTGATGCTATCAGCACCACCAATTCCTCTTGTTTATTCCGGATACTCCTGGCATTAGTATAAAGCATAAATATGCCACTATTTCTATACTGAGCATTATCCCCTCTAGATTCCACTGGGCTCAGCGTTACCTGATGTTGTCCCCCTTCTCCCAAGTACCCTTTCCTACAAGAGGCCACACCTGCTGTCATCCACCTTGGGCATTCTAGTTTGCCTTCATTGACACACTGACTCGTTCAGAAGAGCAATCTCTTCAGATGCCTACGTCCTTCCTCATTCAAATGCAAGCTGTCTCTCGCATACAATTTCTCTCTGTCCTCAAACACCCTCCAAGCATCCACATATTCCACTCCTCTCTTCTGACACATTCTAGCTATTATGTATTCAATATTACCACTCTTCTGCTCAGCTCGTCACTATCATACCTAGGCAACACGCATACTATCTTTCCTCTCTGTGTCTTCTTTCGTACTACCTCAAGCAAGAATCTGATTTCTCTCGCTGCCCAATTTACATTACCTCTCAAGTCATTTGTTCCTACCATCACAATCATCTCATCCACCCTTTCTCCACCCTATTAATTGCCATAGCCACACTTTCTATCGTTCCTCCAGGCAAGCACTCCTCTGGCATCCTATCTTGCACACCATGGATCATCGAGTCACCGTACATTACATCTCTTACCATTCTTTCTCTCCTACTGTTCCCATTTTCTCCTCTTCTATCATTCCTTCTCTTCTACTATTCCCATTCTCTCCTCTTCTATCATTCCCATACCTCTTTTTGATTCCCTCTCTTCCACTTATCCTATTCTCTCCTCTTCTATCTTTCACATAACTCTCTCTCATTCCCTCTCTTCTGCTGTTCCTATTCTCTCTCTCTCATTCCCTCTCTTCTACTAAAGAGGTTTAGGAATGATACAAAAGGTGAGTATAGAAATAATCACCTTTTGTATCATTCCCAAACCTCTTCTCATTCCCTCTCATGTACTGCTTCTATACTCTCCTCTTCTATCATTCCCAAACCTCTCTCCTACTGCTTCTATTCTCTCCTCTTCTATGATTCCCAAAAAACTTTCTCTCACCCCTACTCTTATTCGCCTTGCATACATCTCTTCCATTCTCCTAATCTCATCTTTCATACCTTCATCTTTCAGCTCATCAATCCCTCTCTGCAAGTTAGTCACTCTTATTTGCCATTCATTTACCCAATCAAAACCACCTCCGTAAACTTCACAGTCGTTCAAGCCTTCCACACTCTCGATTCTTATTTTCTCATTCATACTTCGCTCGTCATTCTCTCCTATCACACTACACTGCTGTAAACTTTTGTTTTGGCACAGTATGACCGTTGTAGTCTTTATGCCAATAAAACATAAACCAAATGAAAACCAAACCAAACCTGGGAAACAATATATGTGGAATTACAATGCTCAGTATATACACTCATTATGCAAAATATGCACTCAGTGTGGAAATTTTGGAGGATGTTGAGGAGACAAGAGAAGTTGGAGTGGTGATGGACAAGTTCAGAGGATTACACAAGTTGTGAAGTCATCATATCATATTATTGCAATGATGCAGAGGACTTTAACATGCAGAAATAAAGAGATTCTAGTTCCATTGTAAGATCTTGATCAGGCCTCATATGGATTACTGTGCACAGATTTGGTCCCCTGGTTTTCATAGTGATGAGGATATATTGGAAAGGGTCCAGAGAAGACTGACTAAGGTAGTTACTAATGTTGAGAATGCAATTTGCAAAGGCTTGTTAATAGGAGGAAGAGAGGAGTATGATTGAGACATTTAAAAGAGTTGTTACTGGGTTATTGCACAGGAAATTTTTCATAGAATGGGAGAAGAGTATAGAATTAGTAGAAATTCCTTGAAGCAGTATTAGGAGAGTGTGAGTAGAAGCATAAGGAGTAGGTTCTTTGCACGGAGAGCGGTTGATGAGTGGAATGCATTGTGTGACATTGAGTTGAATGCAGATACATTGAATGAGTTTAAAGCACTGTTTGATAAGCTTTGTGTGTAACAGTATGTGCCTCCGTGATGAGTCTTTTGACTTCATGGAGGTGTGATGTTAATAATAATAAATAATGCTTTCTTCCTCTGTAGTGGATGATTAATCTCTGCATTCATCCATTTTACACCCACCTTATTTATCTTCTGATCTTTGGAATACATTTAAATGTTGCTTTTACTAGATAATTCTTGAATATCACCTGATCTGCATTGATCTCCTTTCCATCCAACTGCTCATTACTGTGATAGCTGCAAGCTGTCTCCTAAGCTTTTCATGATCACTGGCATTGTAGTTCCACATATATTGTTTCCCAGGTTTGGTTTTGTCTTCATTTGGTTTATGTTTTATTGGCACAAAGACTACAACAGTCATACTGTGCCAAAGCAAAAGTTTGCAGCAGTACACAAGGTTTACAGAAAGTTACAAAAAATTAATCAAAGGAGTATTTACAGATGGAGAAAATGACAGCACAGGCTGCAGCTACACACAGATAGTCAAAGATACATTAATAAATAAAAAATAGATAAAGATATATACTAAGATATACAAAGTTAAGTTATACAGTGTCTTCATCTAAATAAAATTACATCAAAAGTAAGCTTCACATTAAGTCAGAGGTCACAGCGGCACACAGAATAATCAAAATACATTAGTACATAAAAATGTAAATGAAAATATGTATAAAACTGTATAAGGTTAAACAATACATTATCTGCACATAAATAAACTTACAGCAAGGAAAACAATACATGAGGTTAAAAAAGTTACAGCCATTCACAGGTAATCAAGGATAAAATCAATATGTGTACAAAAGTCAAGTTAAACAATGTGGTTTCCACATATAAACAAAGCTACAGCAAATGCCACAGCAGTCAAGGTCAGTTAATAGATAATATGCACAATATTAAATTACACAATGTTCTACATATGAACATTGAACATGTGTATGTGCAAAATTGAGTGATGTGGGATCTACTTATAGATAAAGTTACAGTCAAATGTGTTTGTACAGGTTGATTTTTTTGTAGAAATTTAAAAACATTATACAATTTGTTTGAGTCCACAGCATTTGTCTGAGTGTATAGGGCTTGGTCAGATGAGTAATGATGCCGTTCCTTTCTTGTGTGAAGTGCTGGAAGTACAGTAGAGGCTACAGCTGCACACAAGTAGTTGAGGACAACTTAGCATATAGTATATATATACAATAATATGTACAAAGATCAAGTTAAGTAGTGTGCCATTCATATATAAATAAAGCCACAGCAGTACACATGGTTGGAGGTTACAGCAGTATATAAATAGTTAAGGTGATTTATTAAATAATATATGTGTACTAAAATTTATTGAACAATGCAGTATCTATATATGAGTAAAATTACAACAAAGTTGTAGCAGTACATAAATAGTCAAGGACAGAGATTATGTGTATGTGCAAAATTGAGTGATGTGGGATCTACTTATAGATAAATTTACAGTCAAATGTGTTTGTACAGGTTGATTTTTTTTTTGTAGAAATTTAAAAACATCATACAATTTGTTTGAGTCCCACAGCATTTGTCTGAGTGTATAGGGCTTGGTCAGATGAGTAATGATGCCGTTCCTTTCTTGTGTGAAGTGCCAGAATTCCATCAGGATATGATTAATGGTGAGACGAGTGTTGCATTCCTTGCACATAGGTAGGTTATCAGCCCTCAGTAAATATGACTGGATCAGATGATAACATGAATAAGCAGAAAGGGAAATGGCCCCCAGTCGAGCATGGAGAGATCACATCAAATCAGTGTTATCAGTGGAACTAGCTGTAGATCCAGGAATGAGCTGTTGTGATTATATATAAATGCTAGAAGTGTAAGAAACAAGGCAGATGAAATGGTTGCACTAATTGAGTCTGTTCACCCAAAAATTGTTGGAATAAGTGAGACATGGTTAGATGAGGACGACTTCCTGACAGGAATAGAGATGGAAAGATATGATGTGTTTCGTGAGGATAGAAGGGTAATGTAATCTGTGTGCTATTACTTGCTATTTATAAGCCACCGTTATTATTAATTTTATATTTATTCATTTCTTATTCTCACTATACCATCTTACTATTGCGTACTTAATTTATCTATGTTTCGCACTACGAGTTTTATGCCAATGGATACTAGAAAATTTATTTGATAAGACTGGGCCACCAGTATCTTTTAAATGGCATAAAACTCAGTAATAAGACCAGTTGATTTCTCTCTCTCTCTCTCTCTCTTTCTCTAACACAAATTCCTTCAGTAAAACTTGTACACAAACAGTCGTGGTCTATTTGCACTTAACTATATACTTTGGCTATCTTACTTGGTTTCCCGCTCTTAAGTTCGCTTTTATTTAGGAACAGTGCATTGGAAAATAAACAATCAGGCGGCACTCTATTGACATATAATTAAAACACATTTATTTACAATAGAAACAAAGTACATTAAATAAGCAATAGGGAGGTTTCTCTCTACCTATCCTTATACTTTTGGTATAGAGAAACAAACTTTCCCTTTTCAATGTTAAATGACTATTCAATGTAATTACTCTGTTATTTCTCTGCTTAAGAAAATCAAATTGCCGAGACTAATTTACTCATAAAATGTTTAGCTAACTATGGCAAGTTATCTTACAATTTATATTCTTGCTAACAACAAATCAGAGGACTCTCTTATAGATATTTCTTATTACTATTTCTTATCAGTTCATCTATGACATATCTCCTAGATTACAAAAAGAAGAACACACTTACAGAGGCTCTTTGTCACGACACCTTCCATAGGTCCTGTATCAAAGTCTCTATGGTTTTTCTTTTATCACAGACCTTCGGTTTCCATCCGGAGACTCTTGCTTCAGGGGGCGTTTCGTCGGAATATCAGCGGGTGGACCGCAATCTTCCCGTTACTCAAAAGCTCAGACAAGAAGTTTCAGCATGCAGGCTTGAAGATCACTCTGCAGCTTTTGGCTTCGGTTGACTTCCCGCAGCACTAGGATATCTGACGGCACTTGGCATCGGCTGTTCGAAATTATTCCTCTAGCGTGGGTTCACCGTAAAGTCTGGTCCTCTGGATCCAACTGCTTCTGGTTCTTTGCCGACTGCCTCTCGTCAGTAACAGCACTTTGCCTCTCCTGCTTTGGTAACTGGACCTCGCCTCTGCTCTCTCAGCAGCTGGACCTGGACTCTCCTCACAATTTTCGGCTCAGTCCCCTTTTATTTTCGCCTTCTCTGATGACCTTGTACCAATGGTTGTAAACCACAAAGAAATTGGCAGTTCTCCTTGATCTTTTTGTTAAGGCTGACCCATTCTTTCATCTCCTCTGTGCACTCTTTTTTCCTGTCTTGTTGGACAGTGGAAATTTCTCTGAAACTAGCGTATCGCTTTGATACTAACTTTGAAGGTGTTTATGCGCAGAGCTCGCAAACAACTTTCTCACACACTTAATCTTAAACAACTTTCTTGTACTCTTATACACTATTATACAATGTTCCGATGGCAAAGCATTGCCTTTGTTTTTGACATTCTAGAAACTTTAAATAAAACTGTAAATACAATCAATTCCCATAGGGTTATTTACAAAAATATTTAGCATTCAAATACATAGAGACAAACAAGGTTATTTTTGTAACATCTCATGAGACTTGACCTCTGTAAAAATTGATGTAAAGCACTTTGATATTTTTAAGCTATATCTAGTTTTGCAGTAAAAAGGGAGGGGGGGAGTGCTATTGATGATAGAGAAAGAGTTATGTCCATGCAAATTAGAGATGCAAGATGGAAATAGTGCCAGTGGTTTTGAGGCAGTATGGTGTGAGATAGAGGCGAATGGAATGAAATACTTGGTTGGATGTTGTTATAGACCAGGAAATGTGGATGGTAGTGACTATGAAATGTATAATCAAATTAGCCAAGCAAATAGGAAAAGAGTGATCATTATGTGCAATTTTAATTATGGCTATATAGACTGGAACAATGAGATAGCAACTGGAAGTAAAGAAAATTGGGTTTCTTGAGTTTTTGAGGGATAACTACCTCAGACAGTATGTAACAGAGGGCACACAAGGATTAAGGGTCTTGGATTTGGTCATCTCATCAGAGGATGTAATTATAAATGAAATGTCAAACCACCCAGAAATTGGTGAGAATGACCATGAAGTGATTACCTGGGAGGTTGCCAGCAGTGCGAGAACCCCTGTAAGAAAAGGGTATATGTGGAACTACAAGGGGGTGATTATGAAAAGCTCAGGAGACAGCATTCAGGTGTAGCATGGAATGAGGAGTTAGCTGGAAAAGAGATTAATGCAGCTTGGAGGATTTTCAAAAACTATCTAGTAGATGCAATGTCTAAATGTATTCCAAGGGTGAGAAGGTTAAATAATGTAGGTGATGAATAAAGAGATTAAGAAAGCAGATGAATAAAGAGATTAAGAAAGTAGATGAATAAAGAGATTAATCATGCGATTCAGAGAAAAAGGGCATTATGGGGGCAGCATAAGAGAAGTGGAAATAACCAATTCCATGAGGACCACAAAGACCAGGAAAGGCGGGTGACTTGGTTGGTGAGGGTAGCTAAAGAGAGGTATGAACAGCAGTTAGCTAATGAAGTTAAAAAGAATCCTAAGGAGTTCTTTCCATATTTGGCCAGCAAAAGAAAGAATGATTATGGAAGGATGACATTGATTGGAGAAAATGGTATAAAGACAGCTGTTGCAGAAGGTGTGGTGGAGGTACTTAATGAGCAGTTCATAAAGTTCTTTCAATCTTGTGAATGTGACTTCATGGAGATATTGAGAGCAGTTGATGATGGTGAAGAGAGAGAGACTGACTAAGTGAGCAAGAGGTTTATGGGGAGTCGAGTAAACTAGATCTAAATAAGGCTGTGTGACTTGATAATATATCACCATTTATTCTGAAGGAATGTGCCAGGGAGTTGACACCTGCCTTGACATATTTTTTTAATACGAGTCTTACACTCGGTCAAGTTCCTAAGGAGTGGAAGGAGGGCAAGATTGTGCCACTTCATAAAGGAGATGATTGAACTCAAGCATTAAACTATAGGCCTATCTGTGTGTCAGGTGTTGTGGTTAAGTTGTTGGAGAAGCTTGTGAGAACTAGGATCCAGAATTGGGTTGACAACAATGGTGTTATCTTTGATGTATAGCATGGATTTGCTTGGGGGGGGGGTCATGTTTTGGTAATCTACTTACTTATTACAACAAGGTGACTGCTTTCATGGACAGAGGACAAGGATGTACAGTAATATGCTTAGATTTTGCAAAGGCTTTTGATAGATTACTGCGTGATAAGTTGATAGTCGAACTGGAGTGGATGGGATTGGATATTAGATTGGTGCATTGGATTGGAGACTGGCTATGTGATAGGTATCAATAAGTTGTGTATGGAGGAGTGATATCCAGGAAAGGAAAGTTACTAGTGGTGTGCCTCAGGAGTCTGTTTTAGGGCCATTGCTGTTTAACTTGTATATTAATGATATTGGTGAAGATTTGGATGGAGTTATTCAGTTGTTTGCAGATGATGCAAAATTTGGATTAAACATTAAGAAGAGAGAGAGGATGTTGTTGCCTTACAAGAAGACATCCCCAATCACACATAAATTGAGTGATTGGGGATGTGAGTTCAATGTTGCAAAATGTAAGGTTTTAAACTTTACATTTTGCAACAAAAAGTGGGAAAACAAAAATCTGATGCAGAATTTATGCTTGGTGAGGATATATTTTCCAAGATGGAGGAAATAAGAGATATGTGGGTGATAGTGGATAAAGATCTGAAATTTAGGGGACACATTGCCAAAATTGTGAAGATAACACAAGGGCTTCTGGGAATGATGTGGATGACACAGACTTGTAGAAGTAGGGAGAATCTTGTTCTATTTTATTGGGCTTTGATTAGGACACACATAGACTATTGTTCCCAGATTTGGTCACCTGGTTTTCAAATGGATGAAGAGATTTTGGAGAGGGTTCAGAGGCGACTGACTAAGGTAGTTTCTGACCTCTGAAATGTCGAGTATGAGTAAAGATTGAGAAGATGCAACTTGCAGAGTCTGGTGGACAGAGGAGGGAGAGATATGATAGAGACCTACAAGTTATTAAGGGATTGTTATAGGATCAATGCTGGAGAGGTTCTACAGAAAATAGTGGGAGATCAGGGAGGTCATCCCTGGAAGCTGTATAAGGAGGGTGTGAATAGGGGAGTGAGAAGCAGGTTTTTTTCATGCAGAGTTGTGAATGATTGGAATGCCTTGCCTAGTAGTGTGTTATCTGCAGAGAATTTGAGTGTGTTTAAGGCACAGTATGATGAGCTGTATGACAAAAGGACCTCCTAGATGAGTCTTTGACTCCATGGGGTCTTGGGTAATAATAATAATAATAATAATAATAATAATAATAGATGACTGTGGCCTATGCAGAGCCTAGCTAGAACTACTTTTTCTCTCCTGTTCCTGTTTTGACTAGACTGCCAATGTCTATTTCAATTTTAATCTCATGCAGTTTGTTTGTTAGCTCTTCCTGTCAGGAGTACTGAATAATAACACTATCAAGTTCCTTCTTAGTGGCTTCATTTTTAATATAATCCAGCTATTGATATAATCTGTTTACTCCTCTAATATTTCTCAGAACTCTGTAGTCTCTATATGTATATCTCTGTATATCTGTAAATATTAGCATGGAGTGAGGTCACTGAAAGATAAAAAGTGATGGGTTGCAGAGGCCCTTTCCACATATCTGTGAGGTTTGTACTCCAATTAATCCTACATTGGTCAGATGGGATATGACTTCTGCCTACTAGGTGAAGTAGACTCCCACTGCATAAGATGAAATAAAATAGCAAAATAAGAAACATTCACTCCTAGCCCTCGAATACTCTAATAGCATTGGGGGGGGGGAAGAAGAAAGAAGGAAAGAAAGGGGAGGGACTAATATACAGATAACACAACAGATGTACATTACATGAAGTAAAGCATGGTTCAGCATCAGGTACCTTGGGTTGCCACTCCCGTACTCATTAAAGTAAGCCCTTGAGGTTAATTTATGCCTAAATGGCTAAAATGTTTTATTTGTTCTTTAGGTTCCCTATTCATTATGCAGGTAATGTTTTTTAGTGACCCTCCCTAATTTCATGGTCTAGTTTAGTCTACTTTCATGTCAGTTTGTAGCTCATTTTCATATCAGATTTATTACAGCAGTATTCTATTTTGTTAGGGAATCCTGTAGACTTTTACTGGATTTATTTAAGAGTATAACATTATCTACACAGAGTAAAGAGCTGAGTTGAATTTCTCCAACTTATTATTAGGCCTAATGCCAATTTCCTTCATAATATGATCCATATTAATGGTGATTAACAGTAGATATAATGTGCATTCTTGTGTCACATCTGATTTAACATCAATTCGTCTTCCTGTACCTTTTGAATTCTGTTGACTTAGAATTCAAATGCAGACTGTGTATTACTCAACATAATATTCCATTGACACTCTATAATTGTACCATTTTAAACAGCTTTTCTTTGATATGATCTGATCCTTACAATATCCATTTAGCCTGAACCAGTCCATTTTTTCCAGTTTTTCTTTCACAATTTTTGGACCAAATCTATGCATAGTATCAAGATGCTGCTGAATCATAGCCTTATATATAAGAATAATAACCCCCCTATCTTGTTAGTGTGTTTTTCAACATCCAAGTAATCCTTTGAACTATTTTACCAACTTTTATAATATGTCCTCTGAACTCTAAATCTCCATCCACCATTATCACAAGTGCAATTCCACTCAATGTCAATTCTGCTTTATCAATTTCCTGCAATTAAGTGCTGTTTTCTGTACCACTTAATGTGGTACATAGTATGTAACCTTTTCAACCCAAAGTGCATGCAATACTGAGAAGGATGCTGACCACTAGAGGTAAAATAGTTGTCATCTCATTGTATAAAGTCCTAATCAGACCACAGCTGGACTATTGTGCTCAAATTTGGTCCCCAGGATTTCAAGGAGATAAATTATCCATGGAAGAGTGCAGAGGCAGATAACGAAGATGATATCAGGATATACATTGTTAGTTATGGGGATAGGTTGAGGGAATGTGAACTGCAGAGTTTGGTAGATAGAAGGAGAGGTGATATGATTGAAGCCTTTTAACTGTTAAGAGGTAGTAACAGGGTTGACATTGGGGAGTTCTTTTGTTTGGTGGAACAGGGGGAAGGAGCAAGGACAAGGGGAGATCCCTGGAAGTTGCAACAGAAAATCATGAGCAAGAGGGTGAAGAGTGATTTCTTTACATGGAGGGTGGTTCACCATGGAATGCATTGCCTGATACAGTGGTGGGAGCATGAATGGTGAATGAGTTCAAGGAGTGGTATGATAGGCTTTGTGTTTACTGGTCGCTTGCCTTAGGGTAGATCTTTCCTTAGTAACTTGCTTAATTTTTTATAATAAAATGACAATGGAGTTGGATAAGTAAGATGCCTGTTCAGTGATATTTCTAGACTTTGCAAAGGCATTAAACAGGATTTCACATAGAACACTGTTGAATAAATTGGAGCAAATGGGGATAGATATGAATCTGTTGATTTAGATTAGAGGGTGGCTGCTGTACATATCAAAGAGTGGTTTATGGAGGAGTCAGTCCAGGAGAAAGCAGGCAACCAGTGGTGTACCACAGGGTTCAGCACATGGTCCTAATTTGCACATCAGTGATGTAGGAAAGATTCAGTTGTTTGCTGCTGATGTTAAATTGGAAAAAGCAAACTGAAGTAAATAAAGAGATGATGCAGAGATCCTGTATGAGGACTTAAGTAAACTGATAGTATCGACAAAGGTAAATGGTTGTCGGTTTAATATGGCCAAGTGTAATGCGATGTACTTTGGGAAGGTGATCAGAGACTTTGGGGTGATAGTGGAGATGAAGTTTCGAGGGCATGTTGCAAAGGTAGCCTAAACAACACATCAGATTACATGGTTGTTGAAGAACATACACCAACAAGCTGGGATAAAGTGGTTATTGTTATCCAAACAAAGCTTTAATAAGGCCACACGGACTTCTGCAGGCAGATCTAGACACCCAGATTCTGTGGAGATGAAGAGGTGTCAGAGTGGCAAGTAATAAAGGTTGTGTTAGGTCTATGAAATACTTCCTATGAGAATAGAAATGATGGTCTGTGAACTTTAAAAACTAGCTGATAGGCAGAAAATAGGAGATGTGATAGAAGAATATATGTTATTAAAGGGCTTTTATCAGCCTGATTTTGAAAGCTTTTTTTTTTCAGTACAGTGGTGCAGGAGGGGAGAGAATGAGGAGAAAATTCTGTGAATGATGAATCTGCCATAATGAGTTCTGACTCCATGGAGATATCTAATAATAATAATAATAATAATAATAATAATATGTAAAATAAATAATAAATTTTATTAACTTTTGTATACAAAATTATTAAAAATTTTAAAAAATACATTGCCCACTTATTAGACTAATATAAATTGGATTTACAACCTTTCATGGGAAGCAATTGCATAAAAAAACACAGAGCCAAATAAACCTCACCACTGTATTTGCTGTTTGATTCTGAACCATTCTTACCTTCAATTATATATTTGGCTTAATCCTTTATCCGAGTGTAAGCAAACAAAGTTTGTGCCTGAAGTATTTTCCGGATTGGAGCAACTCGTGGCAAAGGTGAACTTCTCATCACTTGCCTTAGTATCCCATAATGCAAACACATATTCTTATGGGTATGTATATTACTATGCATTATGGAGAGGGTCACTACCCAGACCGGTTTCGACCTTTATTGAGGTCTCATCAGTGGGAGCCAGACCCAGAGATGGTGATACTAAGGTGGAAGCAATGCAGAAGTCATATTTCCATATATCAATTGCCAAAAGGTGTTATACCTTATTATTAAAATTCTCTGGATTAGAGATAGCAATATACATACCCATAAGGATATGTGCTTTGCATTATGGGATGCTAAGGCAAGTGATGAGAAGTTATACCACCTTTGCCATGAGTTGCCCTAGTTCTGAAAATACTTCAGGTGCGAACTTTGTTTGCTTACACTTGGATGAAGGATTCAACTAAATATATAATTGGTAGCATAACCAAGTGAAAAAAATTCCATCAACTATCTCTAATCCAGAGAATTTTAATAATAAGGTGTGACACCTTTTGGCAACTATATCACCACCTCTGGTGATACAGTTGCCAAAAGGTGTACTACCTTTTGGAGAGATGGTGATACCACCTCTGGAGCCAGACCCAGAGGTAGTATCACCACCTATGGGTCTGACTCCCACTGATGTGCTTTTGTGCAGAAGTGGTTGTGGCAAGACTGTAGCCAATGAAGTTTTAACTGAGGCTTGGCTATTGCTGTTTCCAGGTCTGGCTCTCATGGATGCATGTTTGTGCTGACGTGGTTGTGGCAATGCTGTAGCCAATGAAGTCTTAACTGAGGCTTGGCTATTGCTGTTTCTGGATATGGCTCTCACGGATGTGCTTTTGTGCAGAAGGGATGGTGCTTTTCCTGAAATATGAGTGGCTCTGCTTGGAGTAGGACTTTGCTTGTCGGCTGTTGCTGTTGCCCCCTCAGAGCAGATATGAGCAGCTCTGCTCAGTGTGCAGGGTGGGCCTGTCACTGGTAGAGCCAATGCTGAGAGTTCCTCTCGGTGATGGGGTGAGCCTGTTGCTGAGTTAAAAGATCCTTCGGGTCACTCATTGTTGGGTGACTGGGGGATCATGAGTTTTTGGAGAAGTAACCCCACACATAATACAGGGAAACCGGCAAGTGATGAGAAGTTATACCACCTTTGCCACGAATTGCCCGTCCTGAAAATACTTCAGCCGCAAACTTTGTTTGCTTACACTTGGATAAGATTAAAGCATATATATAATTGGTAGCATCCTTTTGGTACAGTGTCTTCAACGGCAGAAATGCAGCTGGTTGGTACTGATGTTGCACACATTGCTCCATTATGCTGTCTTTTTGTGCTTTATGAGGTTTATCAGGATGATCAGATAAACCCTGCCTTTGAGAAATCCCCAGAAGTCACAGGGGATCAGATCAGATCAAGTGAATGAGGTGACATTCACTGTGAAACGCATGGCTGATGTCTGGCTTCTGTGAAATGTTCTTGATGAAGCTCCTGTAATTGACCAATGTGTGGAAGGTGCAGGAAAGTGGCTGAATCCATGCACAGGTACTGCTGTAGCTGTATTTCACAACAAAATTGTTTATCATATTACAATACTTTTCAGCAGTAACTGAGTAGGTCACAGCACCTGACTGGTGAATGTCCTCAAAGAAGGATTTTCCAATGATAAATAAAGCTGTAAACCTTTACTAGACAGTAACTTTGGGTGAATGCAAAGGCATTTGTTGGATTGCATGCAGCTTTAGCTCATACCCAGCAATCGTGGGTATTCATATCTCCATTCAGGTGAAAGCGAGCCTCATCTCCCACAAAATCATCCACGGTCATGCAGCACTTAAGCAAGGAATGTGAAAGCGAATGCCATTCAACTTCAAAGTCCTGCAGGCACAACTCCTTTGCAGGGTTATCTTGAATGGGTAGAAATGCAGAATCTTCCATAAAATTTTCTAGATGGTATGTAAGGGCAAATCCATGTGTCTCGATAAAGCACGTGCACTGGAGGAACTAATGCTGTTATTCATGGCTGACTCCACAATGGCAGTAGTAGCATCATTCACTTGTTGTGAACTTAGTTTGCGACTTCTTCCAGGTCTAACTCCCACTGATCCCATTTTTTCAAAATGACTAATAATTCCTCACAGAGCAGATGAAGATAGTCGACTTCGTCAACATTTGTTCATGTGACGAAATATGCAGAGTGCAGCAACAGCATTGCAATTGCACAGGTAGGTACATCTTCATGAGCAAAGCACTTTGGGATAAGGTAAGTGCCATCACTGTATTAACAACCAGAATGAAGGGAAATATCCCATTTCCATCTTTTTAAACCCTCCTGGCACCTGTCGAGTTGCATGCAATGTAAATTCCATGCATTTGGTGTTTATAATGCCCCTGGTTGTGAATTTTGAACTACTTCCCCCCTCCCCCGCCTTACATATTGCTTCCACATAACGCACAATGTATTTCTCCAAAGTTTCACAGCATTTACAGGAGGTAATGGCTGATTGTATACCTAGGGTCCGAATAGTAAAACAAGTAGGGGTTAAATGGATGAATAACACCATTAAGCTTGAGCTGCAAAAAAAGAAACAACTGTGGAGGGAATTTAAAGAAAGGGGTGACCTGCAGGCACACGAACGGTATAAAGTGCAGGCCAGAAAGGTAACGAGTGTGGTAAAAAAAGCAAAAGCAGACTATGAAAGGAAATTAGCTTTGCAAGCAAAAGAGAATCCAAAACAGTTCTTTCAATATGCTGCAAGCAAGAAAAAAACTGTACATGGTAAAATGATTTTAAGGAATGACGATGGTAAGGAGGTCACTGAATCAGTCGATATAGTGGAGTTACTGAGTGCGCACTTTGCAAAAGCATATCATCCAGGTGGTGACATTGAAAAAATGAAGGAACCATTAGTTTATACGGGAATAGTGATGAATGAAGTGGAGGTGACTAGTCTATTACAGAACCTTAATGTGAACACATCTGTGGGATTGGATGGTATACTGGCACAGGTCTTGCGTGAAGCAGCTAAAGAATTATCAGTGTCCTTGACCATGTTGTTTAATCTGAGTCTCAGGTCTGGCTTAGTCCCGAAGGTGTGGAAAGAGGGGAAAATAGTTTCACTGCATAAAGGAGGATCCAAGACTACGGTTGCAAATTACCGACCGATCAGCATATCAGGAGTCGTTGTCAAGGTCTTAGAGAAAGTAGTCAAGGGAAAAATACAGGAATGGATTGATGAAAACGACATACTGTACAGGGGACAGCATGGCTTTGTGAAGGGTAGATCATGCTTCAGTAACTTGCTCAAGTTTTATAACAAGGTGACGGCTGAACTGGATAAGGGAAATGGGTTTACAGTGATACTGCTGGACCTGGCAAAGGCGTTTGACAGGATACCACATGGAATACTAATCCGTAAACTACAACATATGGGAATGGATATAGGGTTGGTGAGGTGGATAGGTGGTTGGTTGATGGAGAGATATCAAAGAGTAGTTTATTCAGGAGTAGAGTCCAAAAGACGGCCTGTGACTAGTGGTGTGCCGCAGGGTTCTGCTCTTGGACCACTGCTGTTTAATCTGTTCATTAACGATATAGGGAAGGATCTAAGTGGAACAATTCATTTGTTCGCTGATGATGATGCAAAGTTGGGTAGGGCAATAGCGAATGCAGACGATGTCAAAGTCTTGCGGGATGACTTAGATAGATTGGAGTTCTGGGCTAAGGAGAATGGATGTCAATTTAATGTGACAAAATGTAAGGTTATGCATTTTGGGGTGAAAAGATTAGCAGCAGTATACCACATTGGTGGAACTGTACTCCAAGAGATTGATGAGGCCAAGGACTTGGGAGTGTTGGTGGATAGGGAGATGAAGTTTAGGGGGCACACTGCAAAAGTAGCTAAATCAGCTCATCAACTCACTTGGTTGTTGAAAAATACCTTGACGAGCAGAGACAAGCAAGTTATTGTACCTCTGTACCGAGCCTTGATAAGACCTCATCTCGACTACTGTGCCCAGATTTGGTCACCTCGGTTCCTTCTTGATGGGGAGGAGGTGGAGAGAATCCAGAGGCGAGTGACTAAGATGATAACAGGTCTATGGAATGAACCATATGAGAACAGGTTGAAGATTTGTGGGTTGCAGAAACTAGTTGATAGGCGGAGGAGGGGAGATATGATCGAGACATTCAAATTGCTAAAGGGATTCTATAGGATTAATTCAGAAGATATTTTTGAGATCAGGACAAGTGGTGGGAGAACTTGGGGACACCTATGGAAGCTGGGCAAGAGTGTGGTTAGCAGGGGGTGTTAGAGCTGGGTTCTTTACTTTTAGAGTGGTAAATGAGTGGAATAAGCTGCCAGAGTCTGTTGTGGGTGCTATGACGGTGAACGAGTTCAAGACAAGGTATGATAGATACTGTGAGAATGTAATCACATAGTTGTGTGGACATGATGTTTAGGGCCTCCCTCGATGAGTCTAAGGACTCCTGGAGTCGCCCGAAATAATAATAATAATAATAATAATAATAATTTGGATCACTGGATGGTGCACCACAGGGCCTTAAGCAGGGATACTTTAATTATGATCAACTTGTATATTTGAAGTTCATTGTAATGAAGTCAGATATGTATTTGTTATTTTTAAATGACATTTAATATCTATCTTGTTGTTAGTTCAGCAACACTTAATAATCCTTTATCCTGATTTCAAATTGAAACTGAAATCATTTTTTTTTTATATAGCATCAAACCCTTGTGAACTGAACTGCATGCCTAAAGGAGAAAGATTTTACAATCGTCATGCCAGAAAAGTCATAGATGGAACACGCTGTTATCAGGATGGTTCCTTGGATGTCTGCATTGATGGCAGTTGTATGGTGGGTAATAACAGAATACAAAAAATTTTAACTTATATTTCATAACTATTAAAAGTTTCCTATGGAAGAATAAATAAAATATTTAAATGTTTATATTAAAAATGCTTAAAGGAATGCTTTTATGTTGTTCTGTAGATATTCTCTTTCTATAATTGTGTTTAAAATGGTATATTGGAAGATCTGTGAAAGTAACTGCCATTTAAGCATTGAACTGGCGTAGACATGTATACGCATCAGTAATTATATGGATGCAAAGTGTCCATTGATGTTAATATAACTTTTAGGAACTATAGGAATAATATGGATACGAAGCGTATTTTTCTGATATATTTTATGTGTGGACATTTATTATTATTATTATTATTATTATTATTATTCCCCAAGACCACATGGAGTCAAAGACTCATCTAGGAGGTCATTTTATCAATCACACAGCTCATCATACCGTGCTTTAAATGCACTCAAATTCTTTGCACGCACGCACGCGTGCGCATGCACGCACACACACACACACACACACACACACACACACACACACACACACACACACACACACACACACACACACACACACACTCTCTCTCTCTCTCTCTCTCTCTCTCTCTCTCTCTCTCTCTCTCTCTCTCTCTCTCTCAGGCAAGTTATTCCAATCATTCACAACTCTGCATGAAAAAACCTGCCTCTCACTCCCCTATTCACACCCTCTTTATACAGTTTCCAGCGATGACCTCTGGTTCTCCCCCTATCTCCCACTATTTTATGTAGAACTTCTCCAACATTAATCCTATAACTACCCCTTACCAACTTGTAAGTCTCTATCGTATCTCCCCTCTTCCTCTTGGCCACCAGACTCTGCAAATTACATCTTCTCAATCTTTCCTCATACTCGACATTTCAGAGGTCAGAAACTACCTTAGTCAGTTGCCTTTGAACCCTCTCCAAAATCTCTTCATCCTTCTGAAAACCAGGTGACCAAATCTGGGCACAATAGTCCATGTGTGGCCTAACCAATGGAACAAGATTCTCCCTACTCCTACAAGTCTGTGTCATCTGCATCATTCCCAGAAGCCTTTGTGTTGTCTTCACAATTCTGGCTATGTGTCCCCTAAATTTCAGATCCTTATCCACTATCACCCGCATATCTCTTATTTCCTCCACCTCCAACAATATATCCTCAACAAGCATAAAATCTGCATTCCTTTTTTGTTTTTTAAATTTTAAAACTTTATGTTTTGCAACATTGAACTCACATCCCCATTCCCAATGACTCAATTAATCGAGTCTTCTTGCAAGGCCACAACATCTTCTCTACTTTTCATGGTTTGTCCCAACTTTGCATCATCTGCAAACAACTGAATATCTCCATCCAAATCTTCACCAATATCATTAATATTTGTATACCAGTGGTAGAAGTATAAGAAACAAGGCAGATGAAATGGTTGCACTAATTGCATCTGTTCACCCAAAGATTGTCAGAATAAGTGAGACATGGTTGGAAGAGGATGACATCCTGACAGGAATAGAGATGGAAGGGTATAATGTGTTTCGTGAGGATAGACGGGGTAAAAAGGAAGGGGGGAGTGCTGTTGATGATAGAGAAAGAGTTATGTTCATACAAATTAGAGATGCCAGATGGAAATAGTGCCAGTGGTTTTGAGGCAGTATTGTGTGAGATAGAGGTGAATGGAATGAAATACTTGATGGGATGTTGTTATAGACCAGGTAATGTGGATGGTGGTGATAATGAAATGTATAGTCAAATTAGCCAAGCAAATAAGAAAAGGGTGATCATTATGGGTGCTTTTAATTATGGCAATATAGACTGGAATGATGAGATGTCAACTGGAAGTAAAGAAACTGAGTTTCTTGCGTTTTTGAGGGATAACTACCTCAGACAGTATGTAACAGAGGGCACACAAGGATTAAGGGTCTTGGATTTGGTCATCTCATCAGAGGATATAATTATAAATGAGGTGTCAAATCATCCACCAATTGGTGAGAGTGACCATGAGGTGATTACTTGGGTGGTTGCCAGCAGTGCGAGAACCCCTGTGAGAAAATGGTATGTGTGGAACTACAAGGGGGAGGGTGATTATGAAGAGCTCAGGAGACAGCTTGCAGGTGTAGCGTGGAATCAGGAGTTACCTGGAAAAGAGATCAATGCAGCTTGGGGGATTTTCAAAAACTATCTAGTAGATGCAATGTCTAAATGTATTCCAAGGGTGAGAAGGTTAAATAAGGTAGGTGTGAGATGGATGAATAAAGAGATTAAGCATGCAATACAGAGAAAAAGGGCATTGTGGAGGCAGCATAAGAGAAGTGGAAGTAACCAATTTCATGAGGTCTACAAAGACCAGGCAAGGAGGGCTTGGTTGGTGAGAGTAGCTAAAGAGAGGTATGAACAGCAGTTAATTAATGAAGACAAAAAAGAATCCTCGGGAGTTCTTTCGATATGTGGCCAGCAAAAGAAAGAATGATTATGGAAGAATGGCATTGATTGGAGAAAATGGTATAAAGACAGCTGTTGCAGAATGTGTGGTGGAGATACTTACTGATCAGTTCATAAAGATCTTTCAATCTTGTGAATGTGACTTCATGGAGAGATTGCGAGCAGTTGATCATGTGGAGGAGAGACTGACTCTAAGTGAGCAAGAGGTGTTTGGAGAGTTGAATAAACTAGATGTAAAAAAGGCTGTGAGACTTGATAATATATCACTGCATATTCTGAAGGAATGTGCCAGGGAGTTGACACCTCATCATCATCATTATCATGCATATCAAGGATTTAGGCTTAACATGGCCTGTTCTGGCCTTAGAAGTCATCGTTGAATCGTTTAAGAGGATGTCCTGGTTTTATTTTTCTTAACACCAGCCTTGACATATTTTTTTAATACAAGTCTTGCACTTGGTCAAGTTCCTAAGGAGTGGAAGGAGGGCAAGATTGTGACACTTCATAAAGGAGGTGATCGAACTCAAGCATCAAACTATAGGCCTATCTGTGTGTCAGGTGTTGTGGATAAGTTGTTGGAGAAGCTTGGGTTGACATCAATGGTATTATCTTTGATGGACAGCATCGATTTTCTAAAGGGAGCCATATTTTAGTAATCTACTTAATTATTACAGTAAAGTGAGTGCTCTCCTTTATTACTGTGTATCCTTCTCAGAGGAGAAGGATACACAGTAATATACTTGGATTTCGCTTTTGATAGAGTACCTCATGATAAGTTGACAGTCAAACTAGAGCAGATTGGGTTGGATATTAAATTAGTGCATTGGATTGGAGACTGGCCATCTGATAGGTATCAACAAGTTGTGTATAGGGGTGCGATATCCAGGAAGAGGAAAGTCACTAGTGGAGTGTCTCGGGGGTTTGTTTTAGGGCCATTACTGTTTAACTTGTATACTAATGATATTGGTGAAGATTTGGATGGAGATATTCAGTTGTTTGCAGATGATACAAAGTTGGGACGAACCATAAAGTGTAGTGAAGATGTTGTGGCCTTGCAAGAAGACTTGAATAAATTGAGTGTTTCGGCACGGAAATGGGGATGCGAGTTCAATGTTGGAAAATGTAAGGTTTTAAAATTTGGAAAACAAAGATGGGATGCAGAATTTATGCTTGGTGAGAATATATTGTTGGAAGTAGAGGAAATAAGAGATCTGGGAGTGATAGTGGATAAGGATCTAAAATTTAGGAGACACATCTCCAAAATTGTGAAGACAACACAAAGGCTTCTGGAAATGATGTGGAGAACACTGATGTGTAGAAGTAGGGAGATTCTTGTTCCGTTGTATAAGGTTTTGATTAGGCCACACATGGACTATTGTGCCCAGATTTGGTCACCTGGTTTTCAGAAGGATGAAGAGATGTTGGAAAGGATCCAAAGGAGACTGACTAAGGTAGTTTCTGCCCTCTGGAATGTTGAGTATGAGGAAAGATTGACAAGATGTAATTTGCAGAGTCTGGTGCAAAAGAGGGTGTGAGTAGGGGATTGAGAGGCAGGTTTTTTTCATGCAGAGTTGTGAATGATTGGAATGCCTTGCCTGAGAGTGTGGTGTCTGCAAGGAGTTTGAGTGTGTTTAAGACACAGTATGATGAGATGTGTGTGTGTGTGTGTGTGATAAATGGACCTCCCAGATGAGTCTTTGACTCCATGAGTTCTTGGGGTAATAATAATAATAATAATAATAATAATAATAATATTACAAGTTAAACAGCAATGGCCCTAAAACAGACCCCCTGAGGCACACAACTAGTAACTTTCCTTTTTCTGGATGTCGCTTCCCCATACACAACTTGTTGATAGCAATCAGATAGTCCCCAATCCAATGCACCAATCTAATATCCAATCCCATCCACTCCAGTTTGACTATCAACTTATCATACAGTAATCTATCAAAAGCCTTTGCAAAATCTAAGTATATTACTGTGCATACTTGTCCTCTGTCCATGAAAGTAGTCACCTTATTGTAATAAGAAAGTAGATTGCTAAAACATGACCTTGACCCTTGATGGACCTGTGTTTCAAAGGTCACAAAGATATCTCCAACGATCTTGAGCCTCTCTCTTCCATGTTATACCCATAGATTTCACTAGTGGATCTTCTCATCTTGTAGGTCTTCCTACTTTTCTCTTTTTTCTTGGTTGCTAGTTGAGTATTCTATATGTCCATCTGTTAATAAATTAAGTCTGGCTATGTGACCTGCCCATCTCATCTTTCTTTCATATACTGCAGTTACCACATCTTTTATGCATGATCTCTTTCTTAGTTCAGTGTTTCTAACATGTTCCATTTTTCTGATGTTACAGATCCTGCGTTCTATTGCACGCTAAGTTCTTTAGCAAATCCATGCAATCCATGCTGTCCATCAAAGATAATACCATTGTTGTCAACCCAACTCTGGATCCTAGTTCTCACAAGATTCTCCAACAACTTAACCACAACACCTGACACACAGATAGGCCGATAGTTTGATGCTTGAGTTCTATCACCTCCTTTATGAAATGGCACAATCTTGCCCTCCTTCCAGTCCTTAGGAACTTGACCAAGTGAAAGACTCCCCATCTCATTCCTTCAGAATATGTGGTGATATATTATCAAATCCCACAGCCTTATTTACATCTAGTTTGCTCAACTCCCCACACACCTTTTGCTCACTTACAGTCAGTCTCTCTTCCCCATCATCAACTGCTCTCAATCTCTCCATGAAGTCACATTCACAAGATTAAAAGACCTTTATGAACTGATTATTAAGTATCTCCACTACCCTTCTTCAAAAGTTGTCTTTATACCATTTTCTTCAATCAATGTCATCCTTCCATAATCATTATAATAAATTTAGTTTAATCCTTTATCCAAGTGTAAGCAAACAAAGTTTGTGCCCAAAGTATCTTCAGGACTGAGGCACCTCATGGTAAAGTTGGAACAAGCTCTCATCACTCCTTGTCTTAGTACATGGAGATGTAATCTCCATGTACTAAGGGTTCGACATGGAGATGTCGAAACCAAAGATGTCTGCAAGGAGATGTGCAAAGCACATCTCCTGCAGACATCTTTGGTTTCGACCTTTATTGAGGTCTCGTCAGTGGGAGGCAGACCCAGAGGTTATGATACTAAGGCAGAAGCAATGCAGAAGTCATATTTACCTGTACAAGTTGCCAAAAGGTGTCTCACTGTATTATTAAATTACTCTGGATTTAGAGAAAGATGTTGGAAATTTTTTTACACTTGGTTAGACTATAATAAATTTAGTTTAATCCTTTTTCCAAGTGTAAGCAAACAAAGTTTATGCCTGAAGTATCTTCAGGACTGAGGTAACTCATGGTAAAGGTGGACCAAGCTATCATCACTCCTGGGAGATACTAAGACAAGGAGGGATGAGAGCTTGGTTCACCTTTACCACAAGTTGCCTCAATTCTGAAGATACTTCAGGCACAAACTTTGTTTGCTTACACTTGGATAAAGGATTAAACTAAATTTATTATAGTCTAACTAAGTGGGGAAAAACTTCCGACTTCCATAATCATTCTTTCTTTTGCTGGCTACATATCGAAAGAACTCCTTAGGATTCTTTTTGGCTTCATTAGCTAACTACTGTTCATACCTCTCTTTAGCTACCCTCAACAACCAAGTCACCTTCCTTGCCTGGTCTTTGTAGTCCTCATGAAATTGGTGGATTTCCATTTCTCTTACACTGCCTTCATAATGCCCTTTTTCTCTGTATCGCATGCTTAATCTCTTTAGTCATCCATTTCACACCTACCTTATTTAACCTTCTCACCCTTGGAATACATTTAGGCATTGCATCTACTAGATAGTTTTTGAAAATCCCACAAGCTGCATTGATAACTTTTCCAGCTAACTCCTCATTCCATGCCACACTTGCAAGCTGTCTCCTGAGCTCTTCATAATCACCCCCCCCACCCCCTTGTAGTTCTACATATACCCTTCTTGCAGAGGTTGTCACACTGCTGGCAACCGCCAAGGTAATCACCTCATGGTCACCAATTGGTGGATAATTTGACCCTTCATTTATAATTACACCCTCTGATGAGATGACCAAATCCAAGTCCCTCAATTCTCGTGTGCCCTCTGTTACATACTGTCTGAGGTGTAGTTATCCTTCAGAAACTCAAGAAACTCATTTCTTCACTTACAGTTGCTATCTCATCATTCCAGCCCATAATGATCACTCTTTTCTTAACAATATCCAACATAACAACATCCAACCAAGTATTTCATTCCATTCACCTCTATCTCACACCATGCTGCCTCAAAACCACTGACACTATTTCCCTCTTGCATCTCTACTTTGTATGGACATAACTCTTTCTCTATCATCAATAGCACTCCCCCTCCCTTTTTACCTCTTCTTTTCTCACAAAACACATTTGGGTGGTTAAAGTAAACAACTTTAAATTCTCATCTTCTTCTTCTTCTTAACTTAGACTAGTGTGGATTATTAAGCAAGTAATTAAACCTAATAAGTACTAGTTTTTACTGCATAATATGTTATGTCTGCTTGCATGTGTTCTTTTACCAGTTTGCATAGTATTACATTTTAAAAACCAGTTAATGCATGTAAGGGAAATTGGAATTTAACATCAACTCCCTCCTATATATTTCGCTCACTGTAACATGAGCATTATGCAGGAAAATGCAAAAGACTGGTTACACATTCAAATTATGAATCACAAAAATTGGTCATATAGCATGAGTATACTTCCTTTTGTCTCGGGCACAGCTGAGTGAACAGGAGAAGACACTCTTAAAGTTCCAAAGAACCTGGTATAATTCTGTAATTGAAGCTTAACTAAAAAAAGAAAACATATATTATAATAATTTATGGCAATGATTTCCCACACTTTCAGATGGGAATGCAGCCTGATCAATTAAGATTAGGACAAGGACTCAGAGTTTCACAAGTTTCAGCAAAATAGATGACTGAATTTAAATCTATTGCAGTGCAAAATTTTGGTTTGATTACAGTGTGTGTTAATTTCAGTTCTGTGTCTAGTGGCTATAACATGAGAAGCAAGGCTGGAACCCTCTGATTCTAAAAATCTTATGTAGTTTTAGATTCTGATCTTAGCAAAACGCTTAGTCTGTTCAACGTAGTAATGACAACACAAACAGGGTACTTGATAAATTCAAGGTAAGGATAGAGGTGGCAATCTATTCCTGTTAGATGATAGGAAACAAGACAAGACAAGATAACTTATGTGTTGGATTAAAAGTAGTGTATAGATTGTATTTGAGAAGATTAATGCTATTAGTTCAGAAGTCACTTTAAGGCACAGTATGAAAATCCTTTTAGCATCAGTTGTAATCTAGCTGTAAAATGATAATTATTAATAATTTTCTGCAAGGTGGTTTCGTTATAGCCATTAGATGCCAACATGATTCTTAGTTTATTGAATACTTCTCATAATAATTGTTCTAATTTGGTATGAGTCATCTGGAGCATCTGCTACTGGAAGGGAATTATATGATTAGTTCAGAAAATGGATCTGAGCAAGAAGCAATGTGGAAGAGGAAGAAGAGTATGGAAAGAGGGATTGAAGAAATGCATATGAATGGAAGGTGAGTAGTATGAGTATGAAGAATAAGAAAACAAATGTGCAAGACAGACAGTTAAACTGGAGGTTGGATGAGAGGACAGGGTAGACAGAGAAACACAGCACGAGAAAGACCGATACTTGAAGAGAAAGTGAATGTGCAAGTGGAAAAAGAACAGAATGAGATGCTGGAATGTAGGAGGAGTATTTGGGTTTGGAATGGATTCTGGAATTGGTAAGGAAAGAGAGAGAGAGAGAGAGAGGGAATGGCTTCAGAAGAAGTAACAGCTAATAGGTGATATCAGTGAAACTTGTTTTAGATCCAGGAATGAACTGTTATGCTTGTGTATAAATGCAGGAAGTATCAGAAACAAGGGGAATGAATTGTTTGCATTGATTGAGTTTGTTCACTGAAAATTGTTTGAATAAGTGAGATGTAGATGGATGAGTATGACATTCTGACAGGAATAGAGATGGGAAGGAATGATGTTTTTTTGAGATAGAAAAGGCAAATAGGTAGGTGGAGTGCTGTTGATAAAAAAAGGAGTTGTGCCCATACAAGATGGAAATAGGGAAGTAGTTTTATGGTGTGAGATAGAGGTAATTAGAATGAAATACTTAGTTGGATGTTGCTATAGACCTGGTAACGTGGAGAGCAAAATGTATAAGCAAATTAGTCAAGCAAATAGGAAAATGGTGATCATTTTGGCAACATTCAAAAAAGGAAGGTCATGAGTGGGCTGCCACAGGGTTCTGTTCTGGGATCACTGTTGGTTAACTTGTATAGATTATATAAGTTCTTATTTTCACATTCTGAAAGGAGATATTCAGTTTGCTAATGTTGCTAAATTAGGAAGAGCAATGTCAGGAAGTTCTGAAGTGTTGTTGTCACAAGAGGATTTGAGTGCGAAATGTGATCTAGATGTGGACTTGATGGGCAGTAACGTATTGGTAACTGAAGGTGTTCATACGAGAATGCAATGAGTGCTCGTATGATAGCAAAGAGAGAGTCAAGCAAATAGGAAAATGGTGGTCATTTTGAGTGATTTAATTATTTCAGGAGAATCCAAGTCAATAGTGTCAAACTATAGACCAGTGTGTGTGTGTGTGTATCAAGTGTAGTGATGAAGGTGTTAGAGTGGCCAGTTAGAGACAGAATACAAACCTGGATTGATAAGAGTGGAAATCTTTTGAGAAAGCAGCATGGGTTTGTTAAGGGTAAGTCTTGCTTTAGTAACTTGGTTATATTTTATAATAGAGTGAGAAGTGTTTTGGATGGGATGGGGAGGGATGCTTATACATCTGATGCTTATAAATCACTGTTTTGGATTTTGCTAAAGTATTTTATCAAATACCTAATAACAAATTACTGTTGAAATTGTGAAGAATGGGAATGGATAGTCATTAGGTAGCTTGGTTACAGGGCTGGTTGACTGGTTGACTAATAGGAGCTAGTGAGTTATGTATGGAGGTGCAGTAAGTCCACTCATCACCTCCCAAAAATGAGGTGATGAGTGGGCTGCCACAGGATTCTATTCTTGGATCACTGTTGTTTAACTTATATATTGGTGATATAGTTCACATTCTGAAAGGAGATATTCATTTGCTTGCTAATGATGCTAAATTATTATTATTATTATTATTATTATTATTATTAAACAAGACCTCATGGAGTCAAAGACTCATCTAGGAGGTCCTTGCAATGTCAGGAAGTTCTGAATTGTTGTTGTCACAAGAGGATTTGAGTACAAAATGTGATCTAAATGCAGACTTGATGGATATTAATGTATCAGTAACTTCTCATTGCATTCATAGGAGAATGCAATGAGAAGGATGAATGCTCATTTGATAGCAAAGAGAGACACTGTAAAAGAGAAGCAAAATATTGGTAAAAAAGTTTTGAAAAAAGCAAATGAGCAATCTGCTGAATGAAAGAGTTGATGGTAGTAAGAATGACAGAAGTGATATGAATGTAGTGCAAGTTGAAAAAAATAGTGTAATTAACAGTAAGGTGTGAACGACATTGATGGTGAACAAGCATGTATTGTATGACTGGAGATAAAATAGAATGAATGATAGCAAAAAAAAAAAATCATTCAGGTGAAGATGAGGCAAGATGTGGAATGGATGAAGAATGAAATGAAGAGAATTGTAGATGTGTATGGAAGAGTGAAGAAGACGGAAACAAATGATGTTGGTATGAAAATGATAATCAAACATCTGCGAGTAGTGTTGCATGGTGATGCGATTATTATAGGTGTGGTAAACAAGAAGATGCACAAGATTTGTTTTCCTGGAGGTAAAATGAATAGAGTGATTGAGGCATTGGATTATGATGACTAAGCAAGCAAAGGAGTTGGAAGAGGTATTAGGAACAAATGATGTGATTGGGAACAAGGAGAATATAGGATTGGATATCAGGAGGTTGTTGAGAAGGATAAAAGATAATAGTGTGATAAGAAAGGTAGTCAGTGTGTTGCCCAGGTATGACAGTAATGAATGATATATTAGCAGAAATGTGTGAAGAGAAAGGACTGCAATTTGTTAATGTGTACAATGAGTTTTAAGGAAGAATCAAACTGTATAAGAATAATTGACTGCATTTGAATGGTTTTGATGTGAATCATTTGGAGAGACTGCTGCTGGAAGGTAGCGTAATGAGTGAAGAGAATGAACCTGAGCAAGTAAGAAGCCTGTTTGTCTTGTGCATGAGTGTAGAGAATGAGAGAACAAGTGTGCAAGTCAAACAGAGAAATTGAGAGACTTAGGGTGGAGAAGGGAACACAGCATGAGAAAGGCTGATGCTCCAAGAGGATGTGAATGCATGTGTAGACAAAAAGGAAGGGAGAAACTTGGGATCTAATGAAAACAGTTGGATTTTGAAGATAGTTCTGAGATAAATAAGGAGAAAAATAAATGGCTTGAGGAGCATATGGAGAAGTCACATCTAATAAGTGGTATCAGTGAAGCTTGTTATAGATCCAAGATTGAACTGTTATGTTTGTATACAAATGCTTAAAGTATCAGAAATAAGCAAAGATAAATGGTTACATTGATAGACTGACTGTTCATCCAAAGATTGTTGGAATAAGTGAAACTGGTTGGATGAGAATGACATCTTGACAGGAATAGAGATGGAAAGGTATGATGTATACAAATGTGAAGATAGAAATGGTAAAAAGGGAGGTGGAGTTTTATTGATGATAGAAAAAGAGTTATGACAATACAGGGTAGAGATGCAATAGGGAAATAGTGGTGGTGTTTTGAAATTCCACCTCAAAACAGAGTTTTGAGGTGGAGCTTCCATAGCTCAGTCGATATAGATGAAGCTCTTTGATCGAAAGACACTCACGTCACTGACAGGTTCGATTCCTGTCAGTGACGTGAGGAACTTTGATATGGTTTCTTTCAACAAAAGGTGAGTTAGATGTCTCATACAGAGTTATGGGGCTTTTTCACCCAGACACTCAGGTTTCATCCCCATAACAGACTAAACTGGCCCCATGAACACATGCATCTACAGACATAGGACACACCGGGAGGCATGGGACTAACCACCTTATCTTCAAGTTAAGGTTGTGAAGTCCAAGTATAGTTCGACGGTGAGGACGTTTAAGTGGCTCCTAGGACCACTGATGATAACGATGATGTTGATGTTTTGACATAGTATGATTCGAGATTGAGATGAATTGAATGAAATACTTCATTTGATGTTGCTATAGTTATAGTGGATTGTAGTGAAAATGAAATGTACAATCAAATAAGTCAAGCAAATAAGAAAAGGGTGATCATTATAGATGATTTTAATTATGGCAGTATAGACTGAGATCATGAGATAGCAACCAGAAGTAAAGAAAACAATTTTCTTGAGTTTTTGATGGATAACTACCTCAGGCAGTATGTAACAGAGATCACATGAGAATTGAGGATCTGTAATTTGATCATTATCATCAGAGGATGTTATTACAAATGAGGTGTTGAATCACCCTCCAGTTGGTGATAGTGACCATGAAGTAATTACGTGGGCAGTTGCCAGTGGGGTGAGGACTACTCTGAGGAAAGAGTATATATGGAATTACAAGGCAGGTAATTATGAGAAGTTCAGGAGACAGCTTGCAAGTGTAGAATGGAATGAGGAGTTTGCTGAAAAGAAGGTCAGTGCTGGTTGGGTGATATTTAATGACTAGCTAGTAGAAGCAATGTCTAAATATATTCCGAAGGTTAGAAGGTTAAATAAGATAGGTGTGAAATGGATGACTGAAGAGATTAATCATGTGATACAGAGAAAAAGGTATTATGGAAGCAGCACAAGTTAAGTATTAATAATCAATTTCATTGGAATTACAAAGAACAGGCAAGGAGGGTGACTTGGTTGGTAACGGTAGCAAAAGGGCAGTACGAACAGCAGTTAGTTAGTCGAAAAAATACTCCTTTATACGGAGTTCATTTAATATGTGGCAGGGGAAAAAACAAGGAATGATTATGGAAGGATGACACTGATTGGAGAAAATGGTATAAGAACAACCGCTGCAGGGGACAGTGGTGCACAAGAAAAAGGAAAAAAACACTAGAAAATTTTCCAAAAATCTTTTCCTAATTAAAATTTATTTTTTTAAATTTATGTTGTGTCTTCTGTTTCTATACTACTTATGAATTTGCGTCCACATAAGGTGGGAATACCCTATAGCGCTTTTGGAATCCTGGCTGCTGTGAATGCAAGGCAAACAAAGTAGTGCTCTTGCGGACCGAGCTATATTTCTTTTGCCCAAGCTGGGCCAGAGGAGATCACGGGTATCACTGCAGTGCTCAGTTAGGTCGTATGCAGTGTAGTGTGCATTCTCAAATCGCTACTCAACTCCCCCCCCCCCCCCCCAATATTAAATCTTGAGTGCTTGGCCCCCTCCAAGATTAAATCCTGGGTGTGCTACTGGCAGGGGATATAATCGAGATATTTAATAAGCAGTTCATAAAGGTATTTCATTGCTGTGAATGTGACATCATGGAGAGTTTTAGAGCAATGGAGGATGAAGAGGAGAGACTGACTGTAAATGAGCAACCTTCATGTTAATAATGGTGTGGGAATTGATGATATATCACAACATATTTTGAAGGACTGTGCTATGGAATTAATATCTGCCTTGACATATTTTGTTAATATGAGTCTTACATTGGGTCAAGTTACAAAGGAGTGGAAGGAAAGCAAGATTGTGCCACTTCATAAGGGAGGTGACAGAACTCAAACATCAAATTATAGACCTATCTGTGTGTCAATTGTTGTGGTTAAAGTGTTGGAGAGGCTGGTGAGAACCAGGATCCAGAATTGGGTTGATAAAAGTGGTATTATCTTTGATGGACACATGGATTTGCTAAAGAGAGATCATGTTTGAATCCATCTACTTAGATTTTGCAAAGGCTTTTTAATAGATTACTGCATGATGAGTTGATAGTCAAACTAGAGTGCATGGGATATTAGACTACAGTATTGAATTGGAGATTGTCTGTCTGATAGGTATCAACAAGTTCTGTATTATTATTATCCCAAGACTCCATGGAGTCAAAGATTAATTTAGGATGTTCTTTTGTCATACAGCTCATCATACTGTGCCTTAAACACACTCAAATTCTCTGCAGACAACACACTACTAGGCAAGGCATTCCAATTATTCACAACTCTGCATGCAAAAACCTTACTTCTCACTCCCCTGCTCAAACCCTTCTTATACAGCTTCCAGGATTGACCTTTGGTTCTCCCCTGATCGCCCACCATTTTCTGTAAAACCTCTCCAACATTGATCTCATTCAACTCATTTGACCACCCTCATAACAACTCCTTACTATGAGGGTGGTCTGAAAAGTTCTCGGACTACCAATGAAAAAAACAAATTTATAATTTCAAACTTATTTTTTATTTTTTCAACGTAATCTCCCTTAAGACTAATACATTTATTCCAGCGATGCTCTGGTGCCATTATTCCGTCCCTGTAGTGGTTCTCAGTAAGATCTGAAAAATACTCCTCTACAGCTGCAATCACCTCTTTATTCGAAGAAAAATGCTAACCAGCGAGAAAGAGTTTTAGTTTTGGGAAGAGATAGAAGTCAGAAGGAGCTAAATCTGGGGAATAGGGTGGATGTTCCAACAATTCATACTGCAGATCCCTTAATTTTCCCATTGCCAAAATACCTTTGTGGGTAGGTGCATTGTCCTGATGAAAGATGGGTTTTTTCTTCTCCAAACTGGGTCTTTTCTCATGGTTTTTTTGTCTATTTTAACTAGTCTGGTTAAAAGATCGGAATAATATTCCCCGGTTATTGTTTTACCCTTTTCAAGATAATTAATAAACAAAATCGGTGTTTTGGGATGCCTTTAGCATCCCAAAACACTGATATCATGACCTTTCCTGCTGATGGAACCGACTTTGTCTTCTTTGGCACTGAACAACTGGCTTCTGTCCACTGTTTTGACTGCTGTTTGGATTCTGGTGTGTAATGGTGAATCCAAGTCTCATCCATAGTAATAAATAGATGCACAAAATCAGTTTTATTCATGTTAAAATGCTCCAAGCACTGTTCAGAGATTTTCATGTGAGTGCATTTTTGATCTGCTGTGATCAAGTGTGGCACCCATCTTGCACAAAGCTTTTTCATTTGCAACTCTTCATGCAAAATATATCCTACACATTCTTTTGAAATGCCTATAGTCTCAGTAATTTCATGCACCTTGACTCACCGTCATTCAATATCATATCATGCACTTGATCAATGATTTCTGGTGTTGTTGCACTTTTTGGACGTCCTTCACATGGATCATCTTCAAGGCTAGTTTGGTCATGTTTAAACTCGGCAGCCCATTTCTTAATTGTCAAATTAAGGAGAAGAGTGCCCATAAACTTTTATGAACTTCAAATGAATTTCTTTTGGCGTTAAACTTTCTTACACAAAGAATTTTATAACCGCATGATACTCAATTTTATCCATTTCAAGGGATACTGACAACAACACTTTTGCTTCAGACAGCTCTATAAAACAAACTACTTGATAGAATGACTTGCAGTTTCACATGGATGCTTATGACAGATGTACCAACTTAGAAAAAAAAATCATGCCGATAGTGTTGCCATCTACGGTGGATCCGAGAACTTTTCAGACAACCCTCGTATATATTAAACATTTAAGGTTCAATATCTATCCTCACGCATTCAAAAGTGAATACAGAATCAATGACAACATTATGGTCTCATGTAAAATCACAAACAAAATCCTTTAACATAGATCTATAGTCATCAGAAAATTCAACAGAGAAAGATCAGCATCTGACAAGTCGAACAACAGCTACAGAATCTCCTAGAGTCTTGCATATCATCCAAGACATGCAAAGACACTTAAAATTATTTTCAAAACATGCCCTACTTGGATCACAGCACACACACACATAAAAATCTTTCAGATATCCCCACAAACCACAAAATATTTTTTCTCTCTAGAAAAAAAAAAAAAAAAAAAAAGGCAGCAAACTTCGCCTCAGCAATTTCACCATAAGGTGGCAACATCAGAGAAGATCCATATATATCTTTCTCTCTATAGGCCATTCAGGAAATATTAAAAAAGAAACAAAATGAATTTTTGCAACAGATCAGAACTACTTAGAAAATCCATTCGCCCTAGACAAACTCAATACAGCAGGTAAATTCTTGACAAAGAACAAATCTCCTGGCCTTGATGGACTCACAACAGAGTTATTCCAAGTCTTCAAGGATCATATCAGAACACTTCTCCTTAAAACACTGTAAGAAGCTTACTTCAGTGGACTTCCACAATCCATCATGATCTCAATAGGATGTGTTATACCAAAGAAGGGAAATCACACAGACATTTGGAACTGGCATCCTATCTCACTAATCAATGCAGACTGCAAAATCATTTCTAAAGTTATTGCAAATCAACTAAAGCTCACACTACCTGAAGTTATTGGCCAATACCAAACTTATTCTGTTTCAGGACAATCAATACATGATAACATACCTCTAATAAGAGATCTCATCAACATCACAAAGAATCAGAAGTAAATCCAGCACTCATCAGTCTTGATCAGGAAAAAGCCTTTGACAGATTAGAGCACAAGTAATTTTATGAAATCTTAAGGACATTTGGATATGGCAGTCACCATTTCCTCTGTAACAAAACTGACTGGATAACTCACTTGGCACTCTTCAAGCCACTCAGTAAGGGAAGCCAAGGCCTGATCTTCCTTGAAAACAAAATCACATCCTTCAGGATCATCTTTTTTCTCAAGACACTTCAGACCAAGTAAACTTATACAGCAACTCTCAGTCACATTATAAAATCATCCACTAGAGGACTATTCACAGTTCTCCAAATGGTCAGTATGCACCATCACCTCCAAAACAGAGATGCTCTACAGTGTTGGAAAAATACAAAGCCTCATCACACTTTAATAGGATCAACCAAGTCAGCTGTACTTAAAGAACAACTGCTTTCAAACAAAAAAATAAGTCCCACAACTGGCCAGTACTTTCTTTTCCCTACATGGAACTGGGCAGGAATAAGAAACATAGGGGGATCTCCTGACCCAGAACTTAAAGCAGAGAATATTCACATGCCTGTCACTTAAAACCTCAACAGAAAATCAGTATCAACAGGTGCAAGCTGCCATTATAAAAGCCTATCCAGATATTGCCACACCTCAGGAATCAAAATAACTTTTGAAAACTTTGGCAACCCACTTTTCATCTTGTATCATCTGAAGTCTCACTACCACTTCTTCCTTCCAACTTCAAGAAAATATACCACTTCAGTGCCTCCAACCTTACTTTTTGCATATTCATCCCCATTTCCCTCCTCTGCAAGCCTGCTCATGCCACTGAGTTTTTGGTGGGATCTCCCATCCAAATCCAAGTGTACCAACCTAGGTGCAGACATACAGTGGAAGCTATGACATAACATGTTGTCAGCTAATACTAAGCTGCACAAATTCCAACTTAGAGAATCAGATCTATGCCTCTTCTGAAACATTGCGGTATCTTGAACACACACATCCGGCTTATCCTGCAAACAAAGCATTCATCACCTATGTCCTGAGCACTGCCTCTAGCACCTGTAACTACACACACACACACACATGCATATAGCCAGGAAGATAACTGGTATCTACTCCATGCAGCTATGAGACGTGTAACACACACAGTAAACTAAATGAAACGTGGATGAAAGACTAGAGTCCTAACTTCCTCTTCATCTGTGTTACAGCTGTCATCTACAGCTTCTACCTTAAACACACAAGAGATGACCAGCACTCATCATTCACTAAGTCAGAGCAAAGACTCATGGAACTTAGGACATACTCTCTGTAAGGCGTATTCATAAAAGAGTAAAATGTAACTGGTAACCTTTTCTGGATTGACAATGATAACATACAAAAATGATCTTGAACTGTAATGATCCCTTTGTTACCAAAAGGTCTAGTCCTATCTGTCATTCAGTTATCATTTAACTCTTTTCTATTGAATGGCTAAAAAAAAGAACTGTACTGAAGGAAGTGACGGGAGGCAAGAGACCTTGGGCTGATGATTGATAGAAACCTGAAATTCAGGGAACTCATTGCAAAATTGATTGGTGAAAATAACCTACAAGATTGCTGCAATACTGAGAAGGATAATAACCTGCAGAGATAAGAGTTATCATTCCATTGTATAAAGCCTGATCAGCCCACACCCAGACTATTGTACTGAAATTTGGTCTCCAGGATTTGAAGGGGATAAACTGACCATGGAAAGAGTGCAGAGGTGGATAACAAAGATGATATCAGGACTGTACAATGTTAGTTATGAGGATTGGCTGAGGGAATGTGGACTGCAGAGTTTGGTAGATAGAAGAAGGAGAACTGATATGATTAAGACTTTTAAACTGTTGAGAGGTAGTTACAGAGTTGACATTGGGGAGTTCATTTGTTTGGTGAAACAGGAGGAAGGAGCAAGGACAAGGGATCATCTCTGGAAGATGTGAAAGGAAGTCGTGAGCTAAAGCGTAAGGAAGGGTTTGTTTGCATGGAGGGTGGTTGAACCATGGAATGCATTGCCTGATAGAATGATGGGAGCCTGAAGGTCAGTGGATTCAAGGAGTGATATGAGAGACTTTATGTTTTCTAGGGTGGACCACAATGAGTCTTTTGACTCCATGGAGGCCTGAATCATAATAATATTCTTGTAATATGTATATTTTATCAAGTTAAATAAAGAAAATTCTATCTATTTATCTGTCTGTCTATATATATATATATATATCAGTGGCGTTGCATGCCCATTTTGGTCGGGTGTGCTGTCATGTGAGGCACCACAAAATGCATATGAATTTGGCCGTGTTATTGATGTACGAAAGTTTTAAGAGTGCATAGCACATCAGCGCTCATCCTAATTGGTTCGGTGCAATTAATTGCAGGGTAACTTTGAATACTTTAATTTATCAATTAATTGTAACCAAATCTGCATAGAGTGGAGGAACAATCTGTTTGTTTTAGGATTTATTAGAAAACAGCAATGAAGGAGAAAGCTCTATTTCATTGGTGTATTTGAATTACTCAAAGGTGAAAATATGTGATCCATCATTTATAAGACATGAGAATGGGAAATGAAAGAAAAGAATAAGTGTGAATAGAAATACTTTCATTAATGCCAAAGGAATTATTAACAATTAACATTTGTGATATGTGTGTCCTATAACTGTGCTTCCCAAACTGTGGGGCACAGCCCCCTTGGGGGCTATTAGTTTTGTTGAGGGGGCCAGGAAATAATGAAAACAAATTTAAAATGTTCTAAGTAGATTTTTTTATCTTAAAAGGAACTTATTTAATTTTTATTATTTATTATTTCATTTTCGTTACTTTTTATAATTTAACGGAAAAAATCACACATTGGTGTTGGTTCACGAATTTTACTTCCCGTGTATTTTGACGCTTAATGAATATTAGTAAATGTATGCTTATTCATATAAGTTTCATTTCAAAGGTATTGATATGAAACACAAAAAAGCTTACAAATGCAAAATCTTGTGTTCATTTAAAACGGCCAAATTTTTCGCACTTTAAATTAATGTTTCATTGCTAGTGTACACAGGTGCAGGCAATGCTCGAGTGCTGGGGGCCATGAAATATTTAAATTTTTTTAAAGGGACCTTTACATCCATAAGTTTGGGAAGCACTGTCCTATAATTTGCTGAATAAAGTGAATAGCATGTGATCCTATAAAGTCTAAACATGAATAAGTGAAAAATGAATTAAAATAATTAAAAAAATTAAATAATTTAAAAAAATTACAAGGAGAGGGAAAGAAATTTGTTTGCAAAGTATAAATAACTAACCAATAATAAACAGCCACTAATGCATTTAGTAGTTCAGTTAAAAACTGTAGGGAGAAGCTAATCCAACGAACTAATAATGTTGATCAGGTGATTCATTTAGGCTTGGCAGGAATACATGTCGTTTGATGGAGCAGCAAATCATCTTGTAAAATTTGTTGTGCATGTTACGTGTATTTCTGTGGTTTATGTATATTTCGTTTCGTTTTCTAAGAATTTTCTTTTGTTTACTGAGACTCAGTATAAATTTTATGCAATAATAGGATACATAATATCCGATCATTATCCACACTTTCGGGAATTCTACATTCATTAGTTTTTGTTTTTGTTTTTTAGTGTCAGTGGTTCTTCTGTCTTATCAAACTTACATATGCTGGTATTATGTTATATAATACACAGAAGTGTATTCTTTTTTTTTTTTTCTTTTTTATTCAGGAACAAATAAAGTTTTACTGTCTACTTCCAAAAACTAGAATAAAAATATCCCTATACCATTAAAAAACTTTACAACCTCAACAAGTGCTATACTGCACAAGCAAGAAAAACATTAGCTTAAGCTTAGTTTATTACTAAATACAGTAAAACAGATATTTAACATCTGTGTATTATATTTAGGAACAATTAGTGTAAGACAACTCCAAGGACCCCTTAATGGAAACCTACTCCGCTCCAGCAGGCTATGCTGCTTGCATGCGAACAGTACAGATTTATTGTAGTCCTAAACATAGGACCTAACTTGTCCTAACTGCTTTCAAATTTTCAGTTCCAGAAATATGTGTAGCAGCTATTTGTAATACAGTCATTGAATACAAGCACTCGATTTATGAAAAGCAAAATGAAAAAAAAAAAAAAAAAAAAAAATATATATATATATATATATATATATAACTTGAAATCAGCATGAATTGCATTTGAGATATTCGATATCATCAAAACACTTAACAAATGTTAATTTTAGAAATAAAACCATGGAAGTTGGACTAACATGCTCTATAAACTTTGCGAAAGTGCGACCGCTCAATGCGGAAACGGCATAAATACGCTAAAAGCTAGTACCTCCCTGGGAATAAAGATGCGAACGTGTTAATATAATTTTAAATATGGAAAGCATAAAGGTCAAATGAACAATATGCTTCATGCATGCCATTTTCTGTGACAAAAATTCATTGACAAATACTAGAGTGAGACACAGATAATTTGAATTTTGATATAATTTTTAAATACAGCCATATATAATGGAAATCGGAAAAAGTAATCACTTGGGAAATTATTATTTTTCTAGACTGAATCAAAGAAAGGCTGAAATAACTCTTTTACTTACTTTATTTATACACAAGTTCCAATCTTCTGTTTTTCTTTAGGAATTGCGTTAGCATATCATCATGAAATGAAGGTTTTTCCTTCCGTTCCATCATCAATGTCTTTTCAATAGCGATTAAGCTTAGACCGCACAGCCTTTTATATGTTTGTGTTCCTCTATAACACGTATGTACTCCTCTCTTCATAGCCAAACAAAGAATGCTCGAATGTAGAAGCAGCGCTCGGAATTCACATGATAAGTTCTGCTAACTTATAAATTTCCTTGAATGCAACCTGAAGTTGATTTTCTTGCATGAATTTTAATAGGTGATGCACTGGTTTTCTGGTAAATTCTTCAGAAGAAAATAGTACTTTCAGTTCATTTTTCAAGCGAATGTAGTCAAAAACTGGGCCATGTTTTCTAAAATACTATCAGGAAACATCTTCGCATGCTGACCATATCTTTCACTCCAAAGGAGTTAAAAAAATTCAAGTTTCAAAAGAGAAGAGTATCTTTCTTCCATCTCCAAGCACATGCAGTCTACTATATCCTGGTATAATTGAAGGCACATGCTCTTCTTCATCTCCTCCAGTCCTTTTCCTCTCTTAGGTCTTGACTCATCAACTGCATGCTTCTCCTTTGTTACAGAAACCCAAATATTTTCAAATCCGTGTTCCCTGTCATTCCTAAGCTGCTTCATAGTGTCATGCACTTTTTTACAACATTACAATATCTCATAGGATGAAAGTTGCTGTATATTATTCAAGACATCAGTATAGCCAAATAAAACAGAAAAAATTTCTAGCAACAAAATTGTTTGAAAATCTTGCAAGAAATGCAAAAAAACCACAAGCTTTGATTACAGCATCCACGTTCCATTCCCCAGAATTCTCCACCATGTGTTTCAAAAAAATCAATGAGGTGATTTCTATGACGTTTTATTGATCTCGTTAAATGGGAAATAAAGATCCATTTGGTTGGTGCGACGGAGGGTAATTTTATTATTATTATTATTATTATTATTATTATTATTATTATTATTATTATTCAGGCCTCCAAGGAGTCAAAAGACTCATCGAGGGAGGTCCTTCCTAAGACATAAAGTCTGTCAAGACTCATCGAGGGGAGGTCCCCCCCCCTGAGAAACAAAGTCTATCATACCACTCTTTAAACTCACTGACCGTTCTCTCTCCCACCACTCCATCAAGCAATGCATTCCATGGCTCAACCACCCTCCACACAAAGAAGCCACTCCTTACACTCTTGCTCACAGTTTCCTTTCGTAACTTCCAGGGATGGCCTCTTGTCATCACTCCTTCCCGCTGTTCAACCAAGCGAAAGAACTCCCCAGTGTAAACCCTGTAACCACCTCTCAACAGTTTAAAAGTCTCAATCATATCACCTCTCCTTCTTCTATCCACCAAACTCTGCAGTCCACATTCTCTCAGCTGATCCTCATAACTATCCTTGTACAGTCCTGAAACCATCTTTGTCATCCGTCTTTGTATCCTTTCCACAGTTAATTTATCCCCTTCAAATCCTGGGGACCAAATCTGAGAACAATAGTCCAAGTGTGGTCTGATCAGAGACTTATACAACAGAATGATAACCCTCTTATCTCTGCAGGTCAGTGTCCTTCTCATAATAGCAACAATCCTCTGTGTTACCTTCACCACCTTTGCAATATGTCCCCTAAACTTCAGGTTTCTATCAATCATCAACCCAAGATCTCTTGTCTCCCCTACTTCCTCCAGTATAACTCCTCCCATAGAGTATACTGCATCCCATCGATGTTTCCCAAACCTCAAGACTTTACATTTTGCTGCATTAACCTGACACCCCCATTCATTTGCCCATCTATCTAGCTTATTCAAATCGTCTTGCAGGGCTACCACATCTGCACTATTACTACTAATCCTTCCCAGCTTCGCATCATCCGCAAACAACTGAATATCCCCCTGCAGTCCACTGGCTATGTCATTGATATAAAGGTTAAACAATATAGGTCCTAGTACTGAGCCCTGTGGGACCCCACTTGTAACCCTCTGCTGCCTGGAAACTGCTCCACCATACACAACTTTCTGATACTTAACAGACAGCCAATCCTGAATCCAGTTGACCAATCTGACATCCAGACCCATGTGCTGCAACTTAAATATCAGCTTATCATGTGGCACCCTGTCACATGCCTTCGCCAAGTCTAAGAAAATTGCAGTATATGCCTTTCCCTCATCTAATGTTCTTGTAACTTTATTATAAAAGGCTAGCATATTGCTAAAACAAGAGCATCCTTTCACAAATCCATGTTGATTCTCACAGATAACATTACCCTCATCTGCCTGGTGCTGTATACGGTCCCTCACTACTTTCTCCAAGATCTTAACAACTACTGATGACACACACACTGGCCTATAATTAGACACTTCCAGTCTGTTACCACCCTTATGCAATGGCACTATCTTACATTCCTTCCATTCGCTGGGCACCTTTGCCAAAGCCAGACTTTCATTGAAAAGCCACGTTAAAGGCACTGTCAATTCCCTAGCACATTCTCTCAAAACTCGTGGTGAAATACCATCCGGTCCCACAGCTTTACTGACATCCAGAGTACTCAGTATCTGAAACATACTCTCCTCCTGTACCTCCAGACCTCGAACCAGTAATATCCCTCTAGCATTAAAACTGACTCCTCTAGGATGAAATACTCCAATAAAGTGTTCATTGAACAATTCCACTATGTCCTCTGCATCAGTCACTCTATTCCCATTTTTATCCCACAATATCATTCTTCAACAGTCATTTCTCCTCCTACTGGCCACATAGCTAAAAAATTCCCTAGGATTTTCTTTGGATCTTAGGGTCAATCTCCTCTCATATTCCAGTTTCGCTTTCCTTACTACACTAGTCACTCTTCTGGCCTGTGTCTTATATTCCTCATGCATCTTCTCTTCACCTGTCTCCTTATATCTCTTCCATAGCCTCTTTTTCGCATGCAATTCCTGTTTAATATTGTTTGTCATCCACTTTACTCCAAATTGCGTCCTCTTCTTCACTCGTGGTATACAACTTACCATTGCTGATAACAAATATTCTTTCACAATTGCCCACGCACTAGTGATATCCCAGCCTTCCAATTCCTCCCTCCATGAAACTTCCCGAAGTTGACGTCTAAGACTATTATAATCACCTGCCTTATAATTCCACATAAGTTCCCGTCTCTTTGATACTCCTGCATGTCTATTCATTTTCCAAGTCAACACCATATGGTCACTCTCTCCAACTGGTTAGAGAGACGTCAACTCAGTTTTTATCAACTCTTCTGATGCTATAACCAAATCCAAAACTTTTGAACCTCTTGTTCCCTCTGTTACATGTTACCTAAGACATTTGTCCCTCAAGAATTCTAGAAATTCCATTCCCCTATTGCTACATGCATCTTCCTCTCTCCAATTTTTACTACTGAAGTTAAAATCTCCCATAACAATCATTCTTCTTGCACTTGCCAAACTTAGCTGTCTAAACATTTCCTGGTCCCCTTCCTCTGTGCTCCTGGGTCTGTAGCAACACCCCACTAAATATCCTGTCTTGCCTACCTCTACCTCACACCATATGCTCTCAAAATCATTTGTCTCACTTCCTTCCAAATTCTCCACTCTTAGAGGACATAGGTCATCACTTATCATAAGCAGTACCCCACCACCACGCTTTCCCCTCCTATCCTGACGAAAAATACTATACCCAGCGACTTCTATTCCTGTTGTTATATCCCCTTCTGTCAACTACGTCTCAGTGATCGCAATAATTTTTGGCCAGGCTGATGCTATCTGTGCCACCATTTCCTCTCCCTTATTCCGGATACTCCTGGCATTAGTATAAAGCATATAAATGCCATTGTTTCTATACCCAGCATTATCCCTTCTAGACTCCACTGGGCTCAGTGTTACCTGACATTGTCTCCCTTCTCCCAAGTATCCATTCCCACAAGAGGCCACCCCTGCTATCATCCTCCCTGGGACACACTGACTCGTTCAGAACAGCAATCTCTCCAAATGCCTACGTCCTTCCTCATTCAAATGTAAATGGTCTCTCGCATACAATTCCTCTCTTTCCTCAAACGCACTCCAAGAATCCACATATACCAGTCCTCTCTTGTCACACATTCTCGCTATTATGCCATTCAATATCACCGCTCTTCTGTTCAGCTCATCATTATCATACCTAGGCAACACGCACACTATTTTTCCTCTCTCTGTCTTCTTCCGTACAGTCTCAAGCAAAAATCTCATATCTCTCGCTGCCCGACTTACATTACCACTCAAGTCATTTGTTCCTACCATCACAATCATCTCATCCACCCTTTCACCTCTCTTAATTGCCATAGCCATCCTTTCTATTGTTCCTCCTGGCAAACACTCCTCACGCATCCTATCTTGAACACCACGGATCATTGAGTCTCCATACATTATACTTCTTATTATTCCCTCGCTCCTATTTTTTCCATTCTCTCCTCTTCTAGCACTCCCGTACATCTCTCTCATTCCCTCTCTCTTACTGTTTCCATTTTCTCCACTTCTAGCACTTCCATATCCCTCTCTCATTCTGTCTCTCCTACTATTGTTTCCATTCTCTCCTCTTCTAGCATTCCCATACCTCTCTCTCTCATTCCATCTCTCCTACCATTTCCATTCTCTCCTCTTCTAGCACTTCCATATCTCTCTCTCATTCCGTCTCTCCTACTGTTTCCATCCTCTCGTCTGTTAGCATTCCCATACCTCTCTCATTCCCTCTCTTCTACTGTTTCCATTCTCTCCTCTTCTAGCACCCCCATACCTCTCACTCATACTCCCTAAATTCTCTCTCTCTCCTACTCTGATTCGCCTTGCATTTATCTCTTCCATTTTCCTAATGTTATCTTTCATACTTCTGCTCTCATTCACAAGACATTCCACCTCCTCTTTCAACTCATCTATCTCCCTCTGCAGGTCAGTCACTCTTAATCTAAATTCACTCTCCCAAACAAAACCATCTCCTAAACTTTCACAGTCACTCACACCTTCCACACTATCAACTATTATTTTCTCATTCTCTCCTATCACAGTGCTTGTCTTCCTACATTCATTCCCCGTTCCTGGAGCAACAAAGTCGGATATCGATATATCTAATGTACTTATTTCCTCCAACTGCCTGAATTTTGCGCACATACGCTCTCCGCTCTCTTTAACAAGCCACATATGTAATTCCCGAGACGCATACATGCCGCAAGTACTGCATGCCACAAAGTCCCTTATGATATTGCTAATAATTGAGTTCTTAAATGGCGGAGGACTTGGCGTTACGCCACTTGCGACTGCTGCTGAATCCACCATCATTCCTTACTGCCGAGTAGCGTAATCTTTAATAATTATTCAATTAATAAATAAGAGGAAAAAAAAGTACAAACATCAGAACATTTAAGTACTAAATATAATTAAATAAAATGAAATATAACTAAATACAGTAACTTAGCTTTGTTTTGTCTTCCACCGTTACGCGTTCGATTCCGATGGTACCAAAATATATTATATCGCGACAGCAACTAACTTCCAAAAAACAACCACTGAAGTACACTCGTATTCAGAGAAACAATTTAGCACTCAAAAACGTAGAAAAACGGGGAAAAAAGCGGACTATTCACCGATTAAAAATCACTTTCTTCTGCATAGCTCAAATTCACTGCCACGTGCTACGGCGACACTTTGCAAAGCATTTATTCTTTTTGATGATTTAGAAAAATATGCAGCCAATGCACTGATAGTATGGAAAACCAATCTACATTCCTTGATGTTCGAGAGGCTTTGCTTCAGAACTAATTTTAAAATGTGGGCATAGCAATGTGTAAATATTGCTAAAGGATATGCCTCAATAACTTTCCCCTGTAACCCATTACTATGGCCACTCATTACACAGGCTCCATCATAAGTATGCCCAACTAACTTGTCCTTGATATTAAATTCCTCAGCTATGTTTACAACATGTTTAAAAAGACCACTAGATGTTCTATCATCACTTGCATCTAAATCCGATGAACCTTTCGTGTATTTGCCCATTAGACAAAACTGGAAAACAGTTGATAGTTGCGACTTTGACATGACATCAGATGTTTCATCCAAAATAATGGCCACAAATGTAGCGGTAGCAATTTCTTTTTTTATAGCATATTTAATCACATCAGATATAGCACTAATAATATCATTTTGTACTGTGATTAAATATGCTATAAAAAAAGAAATCACTGTGAATATGATCCTCTTTTAGATGGTCAATCCTTTAAATGACCAACTAAAAGAGGATCATATTCACAGTGCACATTTAAAAATTCGATATAAATTCCTTGATTAGCTGAATCTTCAGATTCATCATGACCACTGAAAGGAAGCCCTTGCTTAGCCAAATAGCATTCAGTATCAATTAATCTTTTTAAAATGTCTCTATTTTTCTTTAGTTTCTATTTTTCATTATGACGAGTAACTTCAATCTTTCTTTGTTTGTTGATGAGAGTGTCAGTTCTTTGTTTTCCAAACATCTTGAGATTTATAAATGATTGAACATGTGATTGGGAGTGCTCATGTTTTTGCACTGCTGCTGTTAAGTGGTTAAGGTCAGAATATCCATGCTTATTCCAAATGCCTCTCTCTCTCTCTCTCTCTCTGGAAAATAATAAACATGGCCAACAAAAAAGTCTTGACCACACTTCACATCCAGTTAACCATTCTACTGTACTATATTGTGAAACAGAGAAGTGCTTCATATACTCAGTTTTTGCATCTTTGTGCATGCAATGTAAATTTGGAAGAGGAGGATGAGGTTTACCTCTTTCAACTACAGTCATACAATCCGCAAACCTTCTGGCAGAAAACGGGACATTCAAAAGATTGTCAACAATGTTTTCCATTGCAATTATAGGGAAAAATTATAAATCTATGGAAAATTATATATTAAAAACTTTTCTATATTATATATAAAAACGTGTCTACCGCATCACTTCATAATTCACACACGCCAAACAGAATGAAACTCAGTAAACAAAAACAAAAACTCATGACATGTCAACATTGAATTGGATTGGTTGACACAATAACCAATCGTGCTAGGTGCTGAGTGAGCTCAAAATTTTAGCTCACCCAGTCCCACCTTCTCAGTGGTTTTAAAATACTAGAACTCTAAGAATTTGACCTGCTGCACCCTCTTTACATCTTTTGAAAGGGCTCAAAGGTGTATGCATTTTGAAAGCACACCCGAGCTATTAACGTGAATGTGACGCAATGTTTACTTCGAAAAGTGCTCTCTTAATGAAGCACTAATGCTTCGTTACCCTCCTGAAGAGGGCAATAAAGCATTGGTATGTTGTGTTTAATTTTAGGAATCATGCAAAGTTTGCAAATAGGGGAGTCTTTAACGGGAATAAATGCAAAAATATAATATCGGTGATACTGATATTTCGTGGATGAGCACCGCACACCTAGCCCCTGATATATATATATATGTGTTAAAGATATCAAGCAATTTTATAAGCTAGGTTTTAATCCTTTTTTTTCTTTTTTTCCCAAGTAAGCAAACAGACAAGTAATCAAGTTTGCACCTGCACACAGTGCAAGTCTGAGGCAACCCGTGGTAAAGGTGGAGTTGGCTCTGATCACTTTCCTTAGTATTTTCCCCTAATGCAAAGCACATCCCCTTGTGGAGATGTATGATGCTATGCATTAAAGGCAAGGGCCACTACCCAGACCGGTTTCGACCTTTATTGAGGTCTCATCAGTGGGAGCCAGACCATAAAAATGCCAAGGGTGAAGTAAATACTAAGGAAATTGATTGGAGCTTACTCCACCTTTACCACGAGTTGCCTCAGACTTGTACTACGTGCAGGTGCAAACTTGACTTACTTGTCTGTTTGCTTACTTGGGAAAAAAAAGGATTAAAACCTAGCTTATAAAATTGCTTGGTATCTTTAACATAGTATACCCAAGTTAAAAAACTTTCTACATCTTACTCTCATCCAGAGATTTTTATTTAATAAGGTCAAAGCACCTTGTGGCAACTTGTTTAGGTAAAATTTATAAGCTCTGCATTACTTCACCCTTGGCATTTTTATGGTCTGGCTCCCACTGATGAGACCTCAATAAAGGTCGAAACTGGCCTTGGTAGTGGCCCTTGCCTTTAATGCATAGCATCGTACATCTCCACAGGGGAATGTGCTTTGCATTAGGGGAAAATACTAAGGAAAGTGATCAGAGCTTATTCCACCTTTACCACGAGTTGCCTCAGACTTGCACTACTTGCAGGCACAAACTTGACTTACTTGTCTTTGCTTACTTGGGAAGAAAAAAAAAGAATTAAAACTTAGCTTATAAAATTGCTTGGTATCATTAACATAGTATACCCAAGTTAAAAAACTTTCTACATATATATATATATATGTAGAAAGTTTTTTAACTTGGGTATACTATGTTAAAGATACCAAGCAATTTTATAAGCTAAGTTTTAATTCTTTTTTTTTTCTTCCTACACACACACACACACACACACACACACACACACACACACACACACACACACACACACACACACACACACACACACACACACAATCTATCTTTATGTATTTACTCTTTTAATGAAAGTTTGTTAACCTAAGCGCATAAAACAAAAAATAAAAAACTTTCTACACACACACACAATCTATCTTTATGTATTTACTCTTTTGTTGAAATTTTGTTAACCTAAGCATAAAACAAAAAAGCAAAGTTGACCTAAACATAATGCAACTCTGAGATAGCAATTGAAATTTATTTAAAGATGCCAAGAAATTATATACTTGGTTTAACTAAAATAAAGAGCCAAAGCTTCATTTTATATAATAATTTATATAATACTTGGTTTATATTTATTTATTTATTTATATTTGGAAATATTGTCATGGATAACCTGATAGTACAACCTTTACTCAGCCAGTTGGGTGTGACATGATCTTGGGCTCAACTAGAAAAGAAGATAAATGCAGAGAGTGTGGTGGTGATGGTAGCAGCTGCAGAACTGTTCAAGGCATTTTTGATCAGGACAACTTGCAAGTAGGTAGGTTTCTAATTATATGTAGTTTAACAAAAAAAAAAAAAGAAGTATGCTTTATTTAAAAAGTTATATATAGAATGTACATTGTTTATCCAACCTTCAAAACAAAGACAACTGACTTCTCTGTAAAGTACTACTTAATAGTACTTCAATTATCTGAACTCATTGTTCAGATAATTGATGGGTCACATAATCAGTGGATTACTGTATATGTTAAACTAACTCTGCAAATATTTTCTAGAAAAAGTTTTGAAGGTTCTCAAACTGACTAAAAAATCGAAGTGCATAAAACTTGCACACTTTTATTTTTCTCAGGACATTTCTTAGTCATTATGAGAGACTTAATGTAATATGACAGAGGCATAATTTAATTAGGATATTTAATAAACATGTAGAAGAAATGGTTAAAAATACTTTCGTATTTATTAACAATGGCTCAAGCATTTTATAAGCATATACATTCCAATCATCTGTAGTCAATCATAGCAGTAACATAAATAACAGGCCTAACTTGCTGCAGAGAATGAGAAAGAGAGAGAGAGAAAAAGAGAGAGAAAGAGGACCTAGGTCATTGAGGAAGTTTTTCTTCTTCTTCTTCTTCTTTTTTTTTTTTTCTTTTCTTGCCATAATTCATAATAGTTTTTCATAAATTTAGGATCCTATTGAGCTCATGCCAAGTCATCGTGCTCATTTTCCATTTCACATTATGGCTTGATGCTAAGTAAGGATGTGTATGTTTATGTAAATTACTTGATGATTGACTTTGTATGCTTAGACTTATTTTGTTAAGAAGGATGCTCCTTGAAGGCGTGAATGATGATGAAAAAAGCGATCCAAATCTGAACATAACTAATTGTTTACTTATCTTAAAGTTTTAAACATCATAATACTTCCAAAGAGGAAGGAACACTAAGATTAAATTAGATTTATTGAACATGACAAAATCTCTATTATTATTATTATTATTATTATTATTATTATTATTACGGGCAACTCCATGGAGTCCTTAGACTCATCGAGGGAGGCTCTAACATCATTTCAAGAACAACTATTCAACATTTACACAGTGTCTATCATACTTCACCTTGAACTCAATCATAGTCATGGCACACACAACAGACTCTGGCAGCTTATTCCACTCATTCACCACTCTCCAAGTAAAAAACTTAGCTCTAACACCCTTGCTAACCACACTCTTGTCCAGTTTCCATGGATGGCCCCTAGTCCTCCCACCACCAGTCCTGTTCTCAAAAATATCCTCTGAATTAATCTTATAGAAACCCTTCAGTAATTTGAATGTCTCAATCATATCATCCCTTTTCCGCCTATCAACCAATTTCTGCAATCCACATATCTTCAACCTATTCTCATAAGTTTCATTCCATAGACCTGCTGTCATCTTGGTCACTCGCCTCTGGATCTTCTCCGCCTCCTCCTCATCAAGAAGAAACCCTAGCAGCCAAATCTGGGCACAGTAGTCAAGACGGGGTCTTATCAAGGCTTGATACAGAGAAACGATAACTTGCTTATCTCTGCTTGTCAAAGTATTCTTCAGTAACCAAGTGATTTGATGAGCTGATTTAGCCACTTTTGCAATGTGCCCCCTAAACTTCAACTCCCTATCCACCAACACTCCCAAATCCCTAGTCTCATCAATCTCCTGGAGTACAGTTCCACCAATGTGGTATACTGCTGCCAATCTTTTCACTCCAAAATGCATAACCTTACATTTTGCCATATTAAATTGACATCCATTTTCCTTAGCCCAGTCCTCCAAACTATCCAAATCATCATGCAAAATTTTGACATCATGTGCATTCACTATTGCCCTACCCAACTTTGCATCATCAGCAAACAAATGAACAGTTCCTCTCAGATCCTTTCCTATATTGTTAATGAACAAATTAGATAGCAATAGTCCAAGAACAGAACACCACTAGTCACAGGCCGTCTTTTGGACTCTACTCCTAAATAAACTACTCTCTGATATCTCTCCATCAACCACCTTCCTATCCATCTCACCAACCCTATATCCATCCCCATATGCTGCAGTTTACTGATTAGAATTCCATGTGGTATCCTGTCAAAGGCCTTAGCAAGGTCCAGCGGAATCACTGTAAACCCATTACACTTATCCAGTTCAGCCGTCGCTGCATTATAAAACATGAGCAAGTTACGGAGGCATGATCTGCCCTTCACAAAACCATGTTGTCTCCCATACAATATACAATATCCCGTGTTCATCTATCCATTCCTGTATTTTCCTCCTGATTACTTTCTCCAAGACCTTGACAATGACTCCTGATATATTGATTGGTCGTAATTTGCAAACAGCAGTCTTGGAACCTCCTTTATGCAGTGGAACTATTTTCCCCTCTTTCCACCCCCTCGGGACTAACCCAGACCCGAGACTCATCCACAGAATTGCAAGCACAACTGACATCCACTGCAAAATAACTTGAATCATGGGCATAAATATAATTTATATCAAGAATTTTGGATTCAAATGTGACAGCAGATTATCATCCTCACCTGAACAGAACTAATTTTAACCTCTATAAAGTTTGTGAAAATTTACTTAAGACCAACCACAGGGCAAATTTAAGAGAGTTACATAAAGCAGCATACATTAATTTATGATATAATGCTTGTTTGTTAATGAACTTTGCTTCTTTCACTTAATCATTGAAGTTAACAGAGATATTCTGATGAAATATTGGGTTTTTCTTAAACAGAAATAGTGAAATTCCTTTACCAGTTTCTCTATATTTTTGTTAAAATGCAAATTTAATAGTGCAGTTAAATCTGTTTCTGTGAGTTCAATGCTTGTGTGCTGTGGCAAATTATTCATTTTAGCCCTGAGAAAATTGAAAGAAACTTCGGGAAGGAGGAGGGCAGGTTGAGTATTCAAGATGGGAAAACCCTGTCACCTTCATATAAGATTTGCTAAGTTACCTTGAATTGGAAGATGTTTATAAATATTCCTGACATCACTTTTGGTTTGGGAAGATCAGTTCAGATCCAATCTGGGATATGAACTGATCTTTCCAACCAGTAAGCATTTTTCATTATGGTAAGTTAATGAGACAACTGCTGTGCTAGTGTAATAACTTTAATTGAACATAAACAAGCCAATTACTTGATATTTCAACTTTCATATTAATGTCAACAACTTGAGCACACACACACACACATACATATATGGTATACCAAAATATTTGTTCACCTGTGACTCTACTGGTCTAACATCTGTTTTTTTTTAATTTTTATTTATTTTTAACTACATCAAAGTTCAAGGCATGATATTTGTATAGATAGAGAAAATAGCATTAGTGATATTCAAATCAATATATGAAATAGGGTCTCACATGATAAGCTGATATTTAAGTTGCACAACTGGATTCAGGACACATCCTAATAAGTATCAGAGAGTTGTGTATGGTGGGGCAATATCAAGGAGGCAGTAGGTTACAAGTGGGGTCCTACCAAGCTCATTACTGGGACTTGTATTGTTTAACCTTTATATCAATGACATTGTCAATGGATTGCAGGGGGGATATTCAGATGTAGCAGCCCTGCAAGAGGATTTGAATAAATGAGAGAGATGGGCAAATGAATTGGGATGTCAGTTTAATGCAGCAAAATGTAAAGTCTTGAAGTTTGGGATACATCGATGAGAGGCTGCATGCTCGATTGGAGGAACTGTACTGGAGGAAGTGGGGGAGACGATATCTTGGGGTGATTATTGATAGAAACCTGAAATTCAGGGAACATATTGCAAAGATGGTGAAGGTAATCCAGGGGATTGCTGCAATACTGAGAAGGATGCTGACCTGCAGAGATAAAAGAGTTATCGTTCCATTGTATGAGACCCTGATCAGACAACACTTAGACTATTTGAAGGGGATAAATTAACTGTGGAAAGGGTACAGAGGCAGATAACAAAGATGATTTCAGGATTGTACAATGTCAGTTATGAGGATTGACTGAGGGAATGTGGACTGCAGAGTTTGGTAGATAGATGAAGGAGAGGTGATATGATTGAGACTTTTATACTGTTGAGAGGTGGTTACAGGGTTGACACTGGAGAGTTCTTTCGCTTGTGGAACAGCAGGAAGGAGCGATGACAAGGGTCATCCCTGGAAGTTATGGAAGGAAGCTGTGAGCAACAGGGTGAGGAGTGGTTTCTTTGCATACAGGGTGGAATGCATTGCCTGATAGAGTGGTGAGAGCAAGAACGATCAATGTGTTCAAGAAGTGATATGATCGACTTTGTGTTTTCTATGAAGGAAACATAAAGTCTATCATATCACTTCTTGAACAATGAGTCTTTTGACTCCATGGAGGCCTGAATAATAATAATAATAAAAAATTATGATTAACAGTGGTGATAATGTGCACCCTAGTTTCATACCTGATTTAACATCACACCATTTTCCTGTATCTCCTTCAATTCTAATTGCTGAATTACAACTCAAATATAGACTATGAATGGCTCAATATAATGTCCCATTTAAGATATATAATTGAAGCATTTTGTCTAGATCTACAAAACTGAAAGATAGATCCTTGATATATTCCCATTATTTCTCAACTGTCTTAAAGTGAAAATCTAATCCTGACAACATCTATTTGGCCTGAATCTTGTCTTCTCCAAGTTTCACTTTCACAATTTTTCTTAGTCTTTTCTCAGATGTGATTGAATAAATCTTACCAGGACCACTCAGTAAGTAAATTCCTTTGTAAATTTTACATTCAGTTTTATTTTACTTTTTTATAGATGGATATCATGACAGCTCCTTGAATCGTCCAGAATTCCTTTCCCACCAGGTCTTCTAAATTATATAGTGTAGCCACTGTAAAATAGTGGCAACAATATATCACCCTTTATACCTCCATATTTGAATATTTCTGGTTGAATATCATCAGGGCCGGCTCTAGAATTTTTTCTGCCCCGTGCAATCCATTACTTGCTGCCCCAGCACCAACCTCAAATTTACTTTTGGAATTTTGAAAACCATTATGTTCAACATTAGTTTCATGACCATTAATTTTAAATATAGTACCATTAATAATAATGCAGTGATAAAGTGATTAAAATACTGCATATTCATAAAATAAATCATCGACTTCATCAATCGACAATTAAATTAAATTATTATTATTATTATTATTATTATTCAGGCCTCCATGGAGTCAAAAGACTCATCGTGCGAGGTCCTTCCTAAGAAACACAAAGTCTATCAAGACTTATCGAGGGTAAGTCCCCCCCTTAAGAAACACAAAGTCGATCATACCACTCCTTGAACTCTTTGACTGTTCTTGCTCTCACCACTCAATCAGGCAATGCATTCCATGGTTCAACCATCCTCCATGGAAAGAAATCACTCCTCACCCTCTTGCTCACAGTTTCCTTTCGTAACTTCCAGGGATGGCCTCTTGTCATCACTCCTTCCTGCTGTTCAGCTAAGAGAAAGAACTCCCCAGTGTACAATCCTGTAACCACCTCTCAACAGTTTAAAAGTCCCAATCATATCACCTCTCCTTCTATCCAAAAAAATCTGCAGTCCACATTCTATCAGCCGATCCTCATAACCATCATTGTACAGTCCTGAAACCATCTTTGTTATCTACCTTTGTTCCCTTTCCACAGTTAATTTATCCCCTTCAAATCCTGAGGACCAAATCTGAGAACAATAGTCCAAGTGTGGTCTGATCAGTGTCTTATACAATGGAATGATAACTCTTTTATCTCTGCAGGTCAGTGTCCTTCTCATTATTGCAGCAATCCTCTGTGTTACCTTCACCACCTTTGCAATATGTCCCCTAAACTTCAGGTTTCTATCAATCATCAACCCAAGATCTCTTGTCTCCGCTACTTCCTCCAGTATAACTCCTCTCATAGAGTATGCAGCATCCCATCGATGTTTCCCAAACCTCAAGACCTTACATTTTGCTGCATTAACCTGACACCCCCATTCATTTGCCCATCTATCTAGCTTATTCAAATTGTCTTGCAGGGCTACCACATCTGCACTATTACTAATAATCCTTCCCAGCTTCGCATCATCCGCAAACAACTGAATATCCCCCTGCAATCCACTGGCTATGTCATTGATATAAAGGTTAAACAATATAAGTCCTAGTACTGAGCCCTGTGGGACCCCACTTGTAACCCACTGCTTCCTTGAAACTGCCCAACCATACACAACTCTCTGATACCTATCGGACAGCCAATCCTGAATCCAGTTGACCAATCTTACATCAAGACCCATGTGCTGCAACTTAAATATCAGCTTATCATGTCAAATGCCTTCGCTAAGTCTAAGAAAATGGCAGTATATGCCTTTCTCTCATCTAATGCTCTTGTAACTTTATCATAAAAGGCTAGCATATTGCTAAAAACAAGAGTGCCGCTTCACAAATCCATGTTGACTCTCACAGATAACATTACCCTCATCTGTCCAATGCTGTATACAGTCATTCACTACTTTCTCCAAGATCTTACTAACTACTGATGACACACAAACTGGTCTATAATTAGACACTTCCAGTCTGCTACCACCCTTATGCAATGGCACTATCTTACCTTCCTTCCATTTCCTGGGCACCTTTCCAGCAGCCAGACTTTCATTGAAAAGCCAGGTCAAAGGCACTGTCAGTTCCCTTACATATTTTCTCAAAACTCGTGGTGAAATACCATCCGGTCCCACAGCTTTACTGACATCCAGAGTACTCAATATTTGAAATACACTCTCCTCCTGTACCTCTAAACCTTGAACCTGCCCTATCCCTCTAGCATTAAAACTGACTCCTCCAGGATGAAATACTCCAGTAAAGTGTTCATTGAACAATTCTACTATGTCTGCTTCATCAGTCACTCTGTTTCCATTTTTATCCCACAATATCATTCTTCCACAGTCATTTCTCCTCCTATTGGCCACATATCTAAAAAATTTCCTAGGACTTTCTTTGGATCTTAGGGCTAACTAATCTCCTCTCATATTCCAGTTACGTCTTCCTTACCATACTAGTCACTCTTCGGGCCTGTGTCTTATACTCTTCATGCATCTTCTCTTCTCCTGTCTCCTTATATCTCTCCCACAGCCTTTTTTTCTCATGTAATTCCTGTTTAATATTGTTTGTCATCCACTTTACTCCAAATTGTGTCCTCTTGTTCACTTGTGGTATACAACTTACCATTGCTGCTAACAAATATTCTTTCATAATTTCCCACGTACTAATGATATCCCGGCCTTCCAATTCCTCCCTCCATGAAACTTCACCAAGTTGACATCTTAGACTATTATAATCACCTGCCTTATAATTCCACATACGTTCCCATCTCTTTGATACTCCTGCATGTCTATTCATTTTCCAAGTCAAAACCATATGGTCACTCTCTCTCTCCAACTGGTGGAAGAGATGTCATCTCAGTTATTATCTACTCTTCTGATGCTATAACCAAATCCAAAATTCTTGAACATCTTGTTCCCTCTGTTACATGTTGCCTAAGACATTTGTCCCTCAAGAATTCTAGAAATTCCATTCCCTTATTGCTACATGCATCTTTCTCTTCCCAGTTTATACTACTGTAGTTAAAATCTCCCATAACAATCATTCTTCTTGCACTTGACAAACTCAACTATCTAAACATTTCCTTGTCCCCACCCTCTGTACTCCTGGGTCTGTAGCAACACTCCACTATATATCCTGTCTTTCCCACCTCTACCTCACACCATATGCTTTCAAAATCATTAGTGTCACTGTCTTTCAAAGTCTCCACTCTTAGAGGACATAGGTCGTCACTTATCATAAGCAGTACCCCACCACCACACTTTCCCCTCCTATCCTGCCGAAAAATGCTGTACCCAGCGAATTCTATTCCTGTTATTATATCCTCTTCTGTTAATCACGTCTCAGTGATCGCAATAATTTTTGGCCAGGCTGATGCTATCTGCGCCACCAATTCCTCTCCCTTATTCCAGATACTCCTGGCATTACTAGAGATCTACATGGTGTGTGGTGTTTGTGGATAGCTCCTGAACACAAGTGATATTTTGAGTAAAAATTGGTGAATTTGCATAGTATTTACATACTATTGTTTACTTCTAGTATTTTAGCGTGTCTGGGTGATTTCTGTGTGTTTTTTGAGTATTTTAATAGTAAATCGATAGATACGATTATCTGTGTATATGGCTCCCATAAAGAGGAATACAAAGATGGTGTCTGGGTCGCCATATTTGTCTAAAAATTTTAACTTAATGATTTGATTGAGTTTACCGTTTGCAAGATGTATGCATTAAGGAGAGTGGTTGGAGTCTGGTTAAACAACGATAGTGGAGTCAACGTGTGCAAAAAGTGTAAATAATGTGAGGATTTAAAAAGTGTTTCAGGTCGTGTGAGTGATATCGTTGTCGAAAGCGAGAATCTGGATAAGTGATATGCAAGGTATGAATGGTGATATTTGCGAGGTAGTACCTGATAGCTGTGAGAGTGGCGTTGAAAGTGAGAATGAAGGTAAACATACAGAACGATTGAATGAATCATTGGAGAATAGAAATGATGACACTGACTCAATGAGTGAGATCGCTCTACTATGAGTAGCGATACATAGGGCAAATCAGCACCTGGAGTGTTGGCAAAAATGTTTACCAAGCATACCGACTAATAATCGGAAAAAGTATGATAGAAAAAATAAGGGTATGATAGTGAGTGTAAACAAAATGAAAGAGTGAGTTGAAAGAGTGAGTGTTGCATGGAGATTCCTTAGTAAGAGGTGTGTTAGTTGAGAGTTTAACAAAATCGTACCAACCTGGTGTGAACGTTAAGAATGTAAGAGAGTCAATTAGAATGCAAAAGCAGCAAGTGAAAGAATTGATAGTGGTGACAGTTACAAATGATTTGAAAGGAAACAAAATGACTATAAGTGAGGATGTGAAGGAATTGCTTAAGGTAGCAAAAGAGAAGAGTGAGAGAGTTAGGATGGTGAGTATGTTTCTGCGGTATGACAGTGAAGAGTATAGGAGGAGGACCATAATTGCTAATGACTTTATGCGTGAATTATGCAGTATGAGTGGTGTGGAATTTGTTGATGTGTGGAATGAGTTCGATGGGCAAAAGGATTTATATAAAATGGATGGTTTACATTTGAATGGATTTGGTGTATGGAGACTTGAAAAGGTGTTCTTGAATGTAGTGGAAGTGAATATGCAGAATCAGGGAAACTAGTGTTATTAAGGGAGTGGGGAGTAGATATGCAGACTTTAGGGTGACAGTTGAGTGTGTGAATGTGTGTAATATGCCCAAATGAGTAGAAAAGACCACGAATCAGAATGGGATAGTTAGTATAAGGCATCAAAATAGGGATGGGACAAATGGGCTTCTGCAATTCATGTATACTAATGCCAGAAGTATTAGGAACAAGAAGAAAGAATTTTTGGCCTTGGTAGGCACTTCCAGACCACAGGTTATTGGCATTAGTGAAACATGGCTGACAGAAGATGACACAGCTAGTGGGATTGAATGTGATGGGTATGGTGTGTTCAGGAGTGACAGGGAGAATAAAATGGGGGGAGGAGTGTTATTAGGAGAATAGAAGAATAGAAGTGGAACTGCAGGATAGAGAAAAGAGCACATTTGAGGCTATTTGGTGTGAGATTGAAACTAGCAGAACAAAATATACAGTTGGGTGCTGCTATAGACCAGGTGATGGAATAGATGGTGGTGGTGATAGTATGCATAAGTAAATAGAAGAAATGAGTGGAAGAAGGGTAATTATTATTGGAGATTTCAATTATGGTAACATTGATTGGAAGGATGAGAGGACACATGGGAGGAAGGAATTGGATTTTATGCGGTTATTAAGGGATAACTATCTACCACAGCATGTAATGAAAAATACTAGGGGTCAGAGAGCGCTTGACCTAGTAATTGCATCTGAGAATTTGGCTAACAAATTTGACCACATTGCCACCAATTGGTGAGAGTGATCGTAGGGTCTTGACTTGGGAGGTGGCTAAAGGTGTGGAATTTACAATTAAGACAGGGTACATGTGGAATTATCCGGCTGGTAAGTATGACAAACTTAGGAGTTTGATTGGTTCAATGCCATGGCATGTACAACTGCAAGGGTTAGAAGTTGATAGTGCATCAGAGGCAGTTAATAAGTGTTTGCATGAAGCAATGGCTGACTGTAAACTCATTCCATTGTAAAGCTCAATGGATGAATAACACCATTAAGCTTGAGCCGCAAAAAAAAGAAACAACTATGGAGGAAATTTAAGAAGAAAGGTAACCAGCAGGCACATGAATGGTATAAAGTGCAGGCCAGAAGGGTAATGAGTGTGGTAAGAAAAGCAAAAAAGGATTATGAAAGAACATTGGCCATGTTTGTTAAATAGAATCCTAAACAGTTTGTTCGATTTGTTGCAAGTAAAAGAAAAAATGTATATGGTAGAATGATTTTAAAGAATGCCGATGGTAGGGAGGTAACCGAATCAGTTGAGATTGAAATATATATCATCCAGGTAGTGACATTGCAGAAATGAATGAACCAATAGCTTATACGGGAATTGTGGTGAATGAAGTGGAGGTGAATAGTCTATTGCAAAACCTCAATGTAAAGATATCTGTGGGATTGGATGCTATACCAGCTCATGTCGTACGTGAAGTGGCTAAAGAATTGTCAGTACCCTTGACTGTTTTGTTTAATTTGAGTCTTTGGTCTGGGTTAGTCCTGAGGGGGTGAAAAGAGGGGAAAATAGTTCCACTGCATAAAGGAGGTTCCAAGACTGCTGTTGTAAATTACCGACCGATTAGCATATCAGGAATAGTTGTCAAGGTCTTGGAGAAAGTAGTCAAGAGGAAAATACAGGAATAGATAGATGAAAATGGGATACTGCATGGGGGACAACATGGTTTTGTGAAGGGTAGATCATGCCTCAGTAGCTTGCTCACGTTTTATAACACAGTGACGGCTGAACTGGATAAGGGTAATGGGTTTACAGTGATTTGCTGGACCTTGCTAAGGCCTTTGACAGGATACCACATGAAATTCTAATCAGTAAACTGCAGCATATGGGGATGGATATAGGGTTAGTGAGATGGATAGGAGGTTGGTTGATGGAGAGATATCAGAGAGTAGTTTATTCAGGAGTAGAGTCCAAAAGATGGCCTGTGACTGGTGAAGTGCTGCAGGGTTCTGTTCTTGGACCATTGCTATCTAATTTGTTCATTAACAATATAGGAAAGGATCTGAGAGGAACTGTTCATTTGTTTGCTGATGATGCAAAGTTGGGTAGAGCAATTGCGAGTGCACAGGATGTCAAAATTTTGCAAGATGAATTGGATAGTTTGGAGGACTGGGCTAAGGAGAATGGATGTCAATTTAATGTAGCAAAGTGTAAGGTTATGCATTTTGGGGTGAAAAGATTAGCAGCAGTATATCACATTGGTGGAACTGTACTCCAGGAGATTAACGAGGCCAGGGATTTGGGAGTGTTGGTGGATAGGGAATTGAAGTTTAGGGGGCACATTGCAAAAGTGGCTAAATCAGCTCATCAAATCACTTGGTTGCTGAAAAATACTTTAACAAACAGAGACAAACAGGTTATTGTTCCTCTGTATCAAGCCTTGATAAGATCCCATCTAGACTACTGTGCCCAGATATGGGCGCCATGGGTTTCTTCTTGATGGGGAGGAGGTGGAGAGGATCCAGAGACGAGTGACCAAGATGATAGCAGGTCTGTGGAATGAACCTTATGAGAACAGGTTGAAGATATGTGGGTTGCAAAAATTGGTCGATAGGCAGAAAAGGGGTGATATGATTGAGACATTCAAATTACTGAAGGGTTTCTACAAGGTTAATTCAGAGGATATTTTTGAGAATAGGACTGGTGGTGGGAGGACTAGGGGCCATACATGGAAGCTGGGCAAGAATGTGGTTAGCAGGGGTGTCAGAGCTAGGTTTTTTACTTGGAGAGTGGTGAATGAGTGGATTAAGCTGCCAGAGTCTGTTGTGGGTTCTATGACCATGAATGAGTTCAAGGCGAGGTATGATTGATACTGTGTGAATGTCGAATAGTTGTTCTTGACAGGATGTTGGGCCTCCCTCGATGAGTCTGTCGACTCCTTGGAGTTGCCCGAAATAATAATAATAATAGTATATAGCATATAAATGCTGTTATTTCTATACCTAGCATTATCCCCTCTAGACTCCATTGGGCTTAATGTTACCTGATGTCGTCCCCCTTCTCCCAAGTACCCATTCCCACAAGATGCCACCATTTCCACTTACAGAAAGCCAACACACACAGGAAGATTATTATTATTATTATTATTATTATTATTATTATTATTATTATGTAGTTATAATTTATTACTTACATATATGGAATGATCTTCACTTGTACAACAGTGAACTGTTGAGTTACACTTAACTATAGAATGTACACGTTATAGTTTTTGCACTATTTTCACATTATTTTAATTAGAATTCATATTGTTTTTAGTATCTACTGATTAAAAATACAATTTTCTTGCTTTCATATTTGCAAAATCAGAAATTAGGTCTGCATAGTCTAATTTCTGACCGATTTCATGTTCAATTGAAATCATGGCAATTCCTTCCAATCTAGTTTCGGCCATTTTTAAGCGTAAGTAAGTTTTAATAAGATTCGGTTTTTAGAAACTATGCTCACCACTTGCAGCCATCACAGGCAATGTCAGTAATATTCTTAGGGCGACAACGACATTTGGAGCAAAGTTATTTTCAACAATAAAATGAAGAACTTCAATTGGTATTTTCTAGTACTAATTTGGACACTACTTTCAGTTCATCACATAGCTAAATTGCATCGATGTCTCTATTTTCTTCATGTGTTAAACGTTAAAACAGCTTCTAGGTTTTTACAATTGTCTAAGAGCTCATTTGTCATCTGAGATTTTAATTTACAGATGTTATATAAAAATGAAAAATGTGAACTGTGATGTTCCAATTGCTCAAACCTTTCTTCAATAGAATTAGTTGCAACATCAATAATAAAAAAGAAAAACTCAACTTTGAATTTTGTTTTGGGATCTAAAATAGGTTCATCTCTTGCTTCATAATCATGTTGCTTTTTCTGCTGATGCAATCTGGTACTTTCGAATGTTGGTTTCAAATCAACATCAGCTTCGACAAGAAAATTTTGAAATGATTTATCATTTCTGAGATTCTTAAGACTTTTGAGAACATTACCCAATGTTGTTATGGCACTAGACAATTCCATCTTTATGCTTTGCAACAGTTTACTTGCAACATTAATTTCATTTTAAAACATAGTGCCATATAACCAGACAACATAAAAATTTAAAGTCTCTAAGTTTTAGAGCAAGGGTTTCAGCTTCGTGTCTCACCATTTTGTCTACTGACTCATCATCATCAGCAATTTCTATCAGTGCATAATAAAACTCCTCAATATAGTATCTTAAAGGACGAATAGCGTCGATTCTAAATTCTCAGTGAGTTGTACTTAATGGCTTGTTCATTAGGGTTGTAATATGTGTCTTAAGGATTCCCCAACGCAGCGTTGATGCTGAGAAAAACACATACAATTTCTGAACTGTTTCAAAAATTGAAATCCTTTCTCTAGATGACATTGCTGCATCATTGACCACCAAGTTGAGAGAATGAGAACAGCAAGGGATATAAAAAGCTCTTGGGTTCAAGTTCCTAATGCATTGTTGAACTCCTGAATGCTTTCCTTTCATGTTCGATCCATTGTCATAACCCTGGCCACGCATGTTTGCGATTGGATTATAATTCCAATTCATGTCTGATAATTTTCTTACAATACATTCGGTTAACGCTGAGCCTGTAGTGGCTTCTATAGGAATGGAACCAAGAAAATGCTCATGAATGTTGATATCAGTTGGATCCGTATTAAATCTTACAATTAGTGTTAATTGTTCACTGTGGCTTACATCGGGAGTACAGTCTGCAACTATGCTGTAATATTTAGCTTTCTCAACCATAGAAATTATTTGTTTTTTTATGGTTCCAGAGAGGAGAGCAATCAATTCATTTTGAATATTTTTCCAAAGATAATGTTGGGCCGAACCACAAGGTACTCTCCTTAAATGTTCAGACATAGCACTGTCAAATCTGGCAATCAGTTCAACAAGCTGTAAAAAATTTCCATTGTTAGGGTCATTTAAATTATCAGATGTTCCACGAAATGGTAAGCATTGTTGGCCCAAAAACTGGACAACAGCAATTAGCAACTGCTCTTCCAGTGCCGAATTTCTGAATTTAATAGCTTTTGTTGCATTGAATCAATTGTCTGTTCTAATTTAAGTCTGGACGATAATTCAATCCACTTTTTATGGGACTCCAAATGGTTTTTAGATTTCTCGTGTTCATTAAGATACACATACAAATGACCCCAATCATTATCCCCATCAGTAGTGAATGACATCATATTACAGGAAAACAACTTACAGCAGAAACAAAATACAGAATCTTTTTCTTTTGAATACACTAACCATGATCGATTAATATGTTCTCCATTGCTTAGTTCCCTAGTGTAAAAATTTAATGAAAATTTCCTACCATTAGAGCTGCGCAGAAAAATGAAATCACTGTTTAGTTTCTCTGGTGGGCCCTTTTTTATGATTTCCAGTCTTTCGGCAACGCTTAAAGAAGGATTCCATCTAGCTGGATTAGTGTACCTATCAAGTTCATCACTTAAATCTCTAGATTCGGAAATTGTCATATCAGTCTCATTTTTGAGATTCCTTGCAATGTCTATGTTACTGGGATCTGAGTTAGAATTTACTTGCCATGAGCTCAGAATCATTGGTTTCGGTACAATTACTTATTTCCTCCTGCCCTACATCAGTTGATTCAGTTTTTAGATATTTAAGTAAAGTCCCACTATGTTTTTGAATATCACATTCTTTTTCCAGTTTCTGTTTGCGATATTCTGCACCTGATAGTTTTTTCTTTTATCAGACATTGTAATCTATTTGAATATTAAAATTGTTTTAAACCCTACAATAAAATATTATTATTAGTATGGTATTATTTAGTAATTAATGGAGGTTGAAACACTGTACTAACTACTAATTTACATAAAACTCTAAAAAAAAACTTATCACTGTAACAGTCACTAACACTGAGCAAAATCAACTTTCCTTAATACACGCTGAAAACAACTGAAACGTTTTGTAGATTACAGTATCGACAGCCATTACTCAAAGAGAAGGACTCTAGTGGAAATTTCAATTACTTCGTATATGACTCGTTTTCTAGTACATGTGTCTTGCCTTAGGCAGTAATTCATATAATCGGATTAAGTTCCAAGTTCCCGTGTTTAGTTCACATGGTATGCATACACAATACTAAGAATTAGCATGATTAATACAACTAACAACTACAAGTTTTTACAAATATATTATAATATATTATACAAAATAGTGTGGCACACAACAGTAGGTAATATTTTAACATTTATTCTGATGAACAAAATTGGCCTTGGGAATGGCAGATTATGTTAAACCTGAATGAGATATCATTATATTATAATTCTTCTCATTCAGAATTTAACACCAGCTAACAGTGGGAAATTCAATTCATAGTAAGTTAACAAGCACAAGATGGAAATATAATATCACATAATGAACTTTTAAATGCAGTTTTATTGCAGACTCCATTGTTGCATATACAAGGAATAGAGAGGAGAGGTGAGAGGGAAAAGGAAAGAGAGTAAGCAAAGAATGACTCGCATAGCTTTGATTACTGAAGAGCATTACGCGAGTATCATTGGTCGACGATTGTCGGAAATAGAAACAGCATCATGGACATAATAAGTCACTAGTCAACTTATTATAAAAACTGCGATCTTACGCAGTATTATTATTATTATTATTATTATTATTATTTATTCCACATCTTCATTTTATTCACTTTCATCTTGGTCATCCCCCCCCCCCCAAAAAAAAAATTGCCACCCGTGCAAATGCATGGGTTGCACCATCGGTAGAGCCAGCCCTGAACATCATCTATTTTAACTGCTTTCCTTCCCATATTTCAGGCTACTAATGGCTTTTTCTACCTTAAGTATTGATATAATTGCATTCTTCCAGACACCTTGAGTAAACTTTATCTTCAGTTTTCATATCACTTTTATCATCTCTCTCTCATCCTTTTACAATACTCCTTCCTCCATTTCTAAACTTTTTAATAGCCTCCAGAATATTTTGTAACCTTATTGATATTTATTTTGTGTGTTCTTACCAAAGACTTCTCTTTACTTCTGTTTAGCTAGTTTTACACATTGCTTTTCTGACTTACTTAACCAAGACTTTTGGGTACACTTTCTTTTGTTAACTGCCACTTTAACTTCCTGAGTCCGCCAAAGAGTTAGATATTTCTATCCTTGCAGACAACATCACCACATGTCTTTCTTTTGAATCATCCTGTAATGAATCAATGCTTTCACCAGGGTCTATCAATGATTCTCCAAAATTTGAATCTTGTTTTCAAACTCTTTCATTTTTTTCTTGAGTAATATTTTGTGTCTATAGTTCACTTCAGTAAACTGCTGAACTATGATTCTTTTTCAAACTTTTCTACACATTTTTAAAACTTTTGTACAATTTTTTTTTCAATATTATATTCAGTTATATTCTGTTTAGAACTAAATGGTTATTATTCTTATTTCACATCCTCTGTATACGGTTGTTCCTGAACCAGTACGAGGATATCTCTATCAATCATAACATAATCAATGAGGCTTTTTTTTTTCTCCATGTGAAAATGTGCACATCTTTTTTTTTGAAACATGGTGTGTTAGTAATGACTAGTCCATATTCTGAGCTGAAATCCAGCAGACACTTCTATTATTTTTAGCTTTGCTGTTTTCTCAGTTTCCCAAACATTTTCGTATGTCAGGTGATAATTTCCTACTCTGCTGATAAGATCTCCAACAAGGACCAACATTTGATTTTTCTTTGTATCTGTTACCTCCCTCCTCTAATATTTCAAAAACATTTCTCCACTCCTCCCTTAGTAGCACCTTTTGTGAGACCATAGATATAAATAAGTCTTATTGTCTGCTTCCCTGCAATTGCTGATGTGACAGTCTGATTTCAGAATTAAGTAGATGAACAGGAGGTGCACAGCATATTGGAAAATATTTATTCGAATATAGTGATGGGGCAGGATGGCATGCAGCCTGTTGTGCTATATGAATGTACCAGAGAACTTGCAGTGCCACTGATAAAATTATTCAATCTAAGTCTCAGCAAGGTTCCAGGGAATGGAAAGAGAGTAAGTAGTTCCATTACATAAAAGTGGCTCCAAGACAGAATTTGCAAATTACAGACTCATTAATATCTCAGGATTGGTGGTTAAAGTATTGGGAAAGTTGGTTACAGGTACAATCCAGTAGTGGGTGGATAGGAATACAATACTCTATAGTGGGCAACACAGCTTTTAAAAGTTACGTTCTGCCTTAGTAATTTACTACTGTTTTATAATCGAGTAACAGAAAAATTAGATAAGGGCTACTGCTAAATTTGCAAAGGCATTTGACAGAATACTGGATACTGAATATAATGAATATGCAAGCTGTTAATTAATGTCAAATGATATATGCTGATATTTTCAAGGTACTTGTTACAGGAATCTGTTCAGTTGATGAAGTAAAGGAATAGTTGATAATTCCTATTGTCATTGGTGATTGAAACAGAAGAAACAAATATAATGTACTTCCATTATGTTATGTAAGAACCCATGTTGTTTTTTGATTTAATCAATTGTTAGTATCTCTAGCAATATAAATAATAGATATCAAGCTTTGATGTAGCGTTTTTTCAGCAGAGGTTAAGGCCAGTAGTGTTAATGACCAAATGAATGTTACTTTGGCATACTGCACAGATTATAATGTAGATTTTCTCTCTGTATATGTGTGTAATCCAGATAATGGCCTTCATATGCATATGAAGATTAAAATGGTGGGTGATTATCTTGGTTTATATTAAATCGTTATTACTTTAACAATAGATATCTCTGTAATTGACCATAATAAATGCTGATCACCATATTACAATGAAAGAAAACAATAGGCATTTTTTCTTGCTGAATGCATTACAAAGATGCTTGAGATATATTTTTTTACTGCTGTAAATTAGTTGAGGGGAAAATACAGTGGAATATACATAAGGAATAGTGAAAACAGAAAAGTTAAAAGAAAAATAATTAACATCATAAAAAATCATCAGCATCATAAAAAAATCATCTGCTAGTGCTCGAAGACAGATGCAACGAGTCATGCAAGCTGGCAAAAAAAAGATAACTATTAGTAGTAAGGAAAGAAATCATTGTGTTGATTTTGTGACAATACTGGTTTTTAAGTTAGTGCTATTCAAATTGACTATTTTTTTTATAATTGCATGGTATTTAGTAAGAAATTATGATCTCAGTATTTCTCCAGGTGTAGTGATTATATTCATCATGGTGGCCACCAGTTTTAGTACTAGCCCTACCCCCATTTAAAGACTATATTGTTAGTAACCAAGCTGATGATTTTGTTGCTTGATATCTATGCAGTATGTATGCCTCCTGTCGTTTAAGAATATGGCAGGTGCAAGACAGAAATGTGTTTTTGTCATGAGCAAGCAGTGGGAGACATGAGTGTCTGGCTCTTGGGATTTAGAGGTGGCAGATGTAGTGCTTTGGAAATGGATGATTTTCAGTTTGCAGATGCCAATAGTGTGTTGGAGGATGGAGAGGATATTAAAGATCTACATAAAAATTTAGCCTTGGGTAGTTTAGCAGATGGAGATAACTTGTCTGATGGCCATGATTGTGTGTGTGTGTGTGTGTGTGAATGACAATTGAAAACAGAATGTGTGAAGAGAGAAATACTGTGAGAAAGGAGATAGAAGGAATGAAGATTTAGTTAGGAGGGTGAATGAAGACCTTGGGAGGATATAGAAGTTGGCTAGTGTGAGAGAAACGAGAGTAGGTGTAAGAGAACAGCATCAGAGAGCAAGAGAGAGAGCGAGAGAGAGGAAGGCAAGAGAATGGGAGAGACAGTGGAAGAGAGGAAATTGCAGAAAGATGAGAGAGTGTGGAAGTAAGGGGGAGGGAGAGAGAGAGAGAGGTGAGAGGGAGAGTGGGAGGGGGGGGGGGAGCTATTGGCAGCTGTAAGAGCCAGGAATGCCACTGAGAGAAGGATGAATGAATGAATGAATGAATCTATTTGTAGTGTCATGTATGGAGATTTGGTGTTTTGAGTTGCAGTGTGCAGAGTATAGTGCCAGAGGAGTGCTTGCCTAGTGGAATGATAGGAAGTGTGGCAATGGCAGTGAAGAGGGGGCAAAAGTGTGGAGAAGATGATAGTAATAGTTGGAATGAATGACATGAGAGGTACCGTGAATCGTGTAGCATGAGATTTGAGGTTGACATTAGACATAATGTAGCAGAAATGTGTGCAAGAAAAATACAGTGAGTGTTAGAGAAGATCAGTGCTGATGAATGTGATGATAGTGAGAATGTGCAGAAAAAGGGGTTTGGAATATGTGAATGTATGTTTGAGGATAGAAGGGAGCTGTATGCAAGAGATGGATTACATTTGAATGCAGAATGGCACAGGCATTTGGAGAGACTGTTGTTTTCTGTGCAAGTGAGTGTATCAGGACAGAGAAACAAGAATTACACAGGTGGAATATTGCAGAGATGGCCTCATGTAGGGGATAGTAGTTTAAGAAATAAGAGGGTGTACACTATATTACAGAGCCAGGTGGAGTATGAGGGGAGTAATAATGGCTATAAGAATGCTGGCAATACACTGGTTTGTTTGGCAATACTCTGGACTGTTGAATATGAGGAAAGGTTGAGAAGATGCAGTTTATAAAGTCTAGTGAATAGGAGGAAGAGGGGGGTGATATGATAGAGACCTACAAGTTAGTAAGGAGTTGTTATAGGATCAATGTTGGAGAGGTTTTACAGCAAATGGTGGGAGATCAGGGGAGAACCAAAGGACATCCCTGGAAGCTGTATAAGGAGGGTGTGAGCAGGGGAGTGAGAAGCAGGTTTTTTGCATGCAGAGTTGTGAATGCCTTGCCTGAGATTGTAGGTGTCAACAGAGAATTTTAGTGTGTTTAAGGCACGGTATGGCGAGCTGTGTGTATGACAAAAGGACTTCCTAGATGAGTCTTTGACTTCATGGGATAAAAAAAAAAAATAATAGTTGAAGGCAGGATGTGTGGAGAGAGAAATAATACTGCTGAGAATGGACATAGAAGGAATGAAGACTGAATTGAGTAGAGTGGATGAAGATATGAGTAGGCTGGAGATATTAGAAGATGAAAGAAGCAGTAAAAGAAACTTCAAGGTTATGCAAGGTTGTGAGTAAAACAAAATGTGAGTTAAAAAAAAATGAAGAAATGCTAGCAAAGTGTCGAAGAAGAAAACATGATGTGATGGTACATAAGTGTGAGAGAAAAGAGGTCATGGTATTCAGAACATATCATTGGGATTGTTTGATTAACATCTTAGTAAAATAGGTTTTCATATTTACATATTTCACAGACTGAGACCGTGGAACCTTTGAAGCTGAAAGTTATAATTGTATTAGTGAAAGACATGAAAACATTGTTGGAAGAAGTAAAAACAAAGAATGGAGAGAGGGTTAAGCTTTATTATTATTATTATTATTATTATTACCACGGGCTACTCCAGGAGTCCTTAGACTCATCGAGGGAGGCCCTAAACATCATGTTCACACAGCTGTTCAACATTCTCACAGTATCTATCATACCTTGCCTTGAACTCGCTCACTGTCATAGCACCCACAACAGACTCTGGCAGCTTATTCCACTCATTTACCACTCTAAAAGTAAATAACCCAGCTCTAACACCCCTGCTAACCACGCTCTTGCCCAGCTTCCATGGGTGTCCCCTAGTTCTCCCACCACCAGTCCTGATCTCAAAAATATCATCTGAATTAATCCTATAGAATCCTTTTAGCAATTTGAATGTCTCAATCATATCTCCCCTTTTTTGCCTATCAACTAGTTTCTGCAACCCACAAATCTTCAACCTGTTCTCATATGGTTCATTCCATAGACCTGCTATCATCTTAGTCACTCGCCTCTGGATCCTCTCAACCTCCTCCCCATCAAGAAGGAACCGAGGTGACCAAATCTGGGCACAGTAGTCGAGATGAGGTCTTATCAGGGCTCGGTACAGAGGTACAATAACTTGTTTTTCTCTGCTCGTCAAGGTATTTTTCAACAACCAAGTGAGTTGATGAGCTGATTTAGCTACTTTCACAATGTGCCCCCTAAACTTCATCTCCCTATCCACCAACACTCCCAAGTCCCTGGCCTCATCAATCTCTTGGAGTACAGTTCCACCAATGTGGTATACTGCTGCTAATCTTTTCACTCCGAAATGCATAACCTTACATTTTGTCACATTAAATTGACATCCATTCTCCTTAGTCCAGAACTCCAATCTATCTAAGTCATCTTGCAAGACTTTGACATCTTCTGCATTCACTATCGCCCTACCCAACTTTGCATCATCAGCGAACAAATGAACTGTCCCACTTAGACCATTCCCTATATCGTTAATGAACAGATTAAACAGCAGTGGTCCAAGAACAGAACCCTGTGGCACACCACTAGTCACAGGCCGTTTTTTGGACTCTACTCCTGAATAAACTACTCTTTGATATCTCTCCATCAACCACCCAGCTATCCATCTCACCAACCCTATATCCATTCCCATATGTTGTAGTTTACGGATTAGAATTCCATGTGGTATCCTGTCAAACGCCTTTGCCAGGTCCAGCAGTATCACTGTAAACCCATTTCCCTTATCCAGTTCAGCCGTCACCTTGTTATAAAACTTGAGCAAGTTACTGAGGCATGATAGAGACTTGAGCAAGTTACTGAAGCTTGTAAATCTTCCACAGCATGATAGAAGTGAGGTGGCTGAGAGAAAGAGACTGTTATAATAAATGATTTGTTACCTAAGTTGTTGGGTAGTAAGAACAGTATTTAGTATGTAAATGTATATGGAATGATTTTAAGAGTTGGATGGATGAATAAATTTGAACTATACACTTAGAAAAACTATTAGTGTGTGAGAACGGATATAGTGAATTGGGGAATTTATGTTGGAGGTTTAATGGATTTTTTACAACACTCAAAAACGTTTTGAGTGTTGTAAAAAATCCATTAAACCTCCAACATAATGTCCTCACAGCACTTAAGCCTCTACACAAGAATTGGGGAATTATTAGAACATTCATGTTGATTGCTTTATCTATATACGATCAAATTGCACTATATGTATGTATGAAAGTAAAGATTTCTATACCCAACATTTGGAGGTTGGGTATAGAAGGAGTGAATGTTGCCTTCAAGGTCACTGATGGAAGGACAGATACGAATATCTGTTTTTACAAATACCTCTAACCCTGAGGAGGGAGCAGTGGCGGCCTGTACATAAGCACAGCGACACTGCAGCACCCCCAAGGAAAAAATGAAAAAATTAAATTTTGTTTGCGTTTATAAATAATAACAATGCTTACAACATTATATAAATGCAATACAACCTGTTAAAGGCTACAGCTTATGTTTCGACAGTGATTGAATAGTTAATAATTGGAATTGTTTGATTAACACTTTAGATTGCGAAACAGATACACTGCGATCTAATGCAGTGTCAGAATTATCACGTTATATCACATTCAACCAATCACAGCCAGACTTGCTGATATTCGTTTGCACTTCTCATTGCATGTAACTAGTGAATCTGACACTGCTCTTTGGGCAGTGTATGCTTGCCCGCGTTATTCTTTATTGGTGTGTGTTCATGGTGAGGGCGAACTATTTTTTGCAAATCTTATTTTATTCTGTTAAAATAACACATAATTATGTATTTATTATAGATACAGGGCTGAATTGTGACGAGCGTCACTGTTGAAAATATGAAAAGAATTATATTTTTTCAATTATGGTTACACGAAACAAATACACTGCGATCTAACGCAGCGTGAGAATTATCACGCTAATTGCAGCTAGACTCGCCGATATTCATTTACGCTTGACACTGCTCGTTTAGGCAGTGTATCGATGCTTGTGTTTGTGTATCGATGCACGTTATTTCTGTGAGATATGAAACTTTTATTATTGGTGTTTGTAAGTGCTGAGGGGGAAATATTTTTAGTAAAGCAATTTTTAATATGTAAATTTATTTATTAATAAATTGGTTGCTGATTAGGAAAAAAAGAATTTTTAAAAATTTTATTTTGTATATGCAGCACCCCCACTTGAAATTTTCACCGGCCACCACTGGGAGGGAGGTAAAATTTTTATCTTGGATTCAAGTTGGTGTGCAGACTACTGAAATGTTCCAATGTTATTCTCTTCAAATAATTGTTTGTAGTCAATGCTTTGTGATGTGTAGTGTTCTTGTGTTAGATGTAAGAACCTTTATCATAAAATTTCTATGATATATATAGGACACATATACAGTTGTCCAGAACAGTGCTGGATCTGGCAGAAATAATTGCATGTGCTAGCGATAGACCCTAATATACCATATGGTGCAACTATACATTATTAACTGCCACCTCCATATTTCACTGCTGAGACAACATGTTTGTTTAAAAAGCGTTCTCTAAGAAGCCCTCCATGTTCCAAGATGTCTATCACACTGGAAGAGTGTGCTTTGTCACAGGTCCATTTTCTGTTGTTTTTTGGCCTAGAATGTCTGTGCTTTGATCCATCCATACTAATTTGGCTTTCTTATTGTTAGTAAAGGCTTGTAGGCTGTAGCTCTCTATACATTGTGGAAACTTTTTGATTGCTTTTAACTTCTTGCATCTCCAAACACACTTAAGAATCTGATCATTCCTTGAGACAGCTGATTATCTCATGATGATAATGATGATGAGATATGATGAGAAATCAGTCTCAAGGAATGACTGACAGGAGCAGTCATTCCTTGAGATAACTTTTGATAGGCTATTCTAAGCAGAATATTGCAAGTCATTAAGTATTATTATTATTATTATTATTATTATTATTATTAATACCTGACCTCCATGGAGTCAAAGGACTCAGTGCAGATGGTCTATACTCTCTCATACCAAAAGACCATCAAACCATGCCTTGAACCCATTTGCAGTTTCCACACTCATCACACTTGTCAGGCAATGCATTCCACTCACCAATCACTCTCCATGTAAAGAACATTCTTCTCACTCCTCCTCTTCTCACACCCTCCTTATACAACTTCCACGGACGGACACTGGTTTTACCATTGCCTCCCTCTACTCTATGAAATATCTTCTCACATTAATTTAGTACAACTCCTCACCAACTTATATGTCTCAATCATATTCTCTCTTCTTCTTCCATTCCCAAGGCATTGTAAGTTGTGTTCCCTTAGTCTCTCCTTATATATGACATTACATAGACCTAATGCTAATTTAGTAAACCTTCTCTGGACCTTCTCCAATACATCCTCATCCCTCTGAAAACCAGGTGACCAAATCTGTGTAAAGTAGTCCATATGTGGTCTGATCAAAGCCTTTTACATGAGAACCATAACCTCTTTGCTTCCGCATTTGAATATCCTGCTCATTGTTGCCATAATCCATTGGCAATAATGAGTTTTGCAATTTTAGCAATGTGATCCATAAACTTCAACTTTCTGTTCACCATCACTCCCAGATCTCTCATCTGCTCCATCTCCTTCCAAATTTCTCCATTAATTGTATATCCCTCTCTCTTTCTCTCCTTGTATTTCAAGACCTTGCACTTTGAATCATTAAACACAGTTCCATATGTCATGTTCATATGTTTCTAAGTGTTTATATGTTTATATTGTTTATATTTTTTGTGAGATGTTTATATGTTTCAAAGTTTCTCTAAGTGTATGTTTATAAGCATATTTTGACTGCCTACTCTCATTGATTTTAAATGGTTTTTCTTTAGTTTTTAAAAAATTGTGAAATGATTGTTGATTTAGGAGTGTCTTATTAAAATAAGCTTGCTGCTTTAATATTCCGGTGATTTTTCTCTACTTTAGAATTCCAAGAAATGTTAGAAATTATTATGATTGCATGGAAATCTCTATTGAGTCCAAAGAATCATTATGAGAACCCACATTCCACACAGTATCAATCATACCATCCTCTAATGCATTCACTGATAGAGCACTCACAATAGACTATACCAACCAGTTTTACTCATTCACTGCCCTTAAACCAAAAAAATCCATTTCCAGGAGTGACCCCTTGTTCTATCCCTCTAAGTGCTGAGAAATTTTCTTGCTGTCATGCCTATAAAAGGTGACACTGGCATGTCAAGATAGTTAGTTGGTAGATGTGAGCTGTTATAAAAAGATAAGTATTAGTAATAAAGAAGGCTTTTATTGTGTTTCATTACCAGTATAGATTTTGATTTTTAAGTGTTGTAATATTGAAATAAACAGTTTTTGTGTGATTGGTGTGGGTTTTTTCATATTTTTCAACAGAGATGAATTTATTATCTCTGTATTGTATCTAGTTGCAGTCGTATTATCATTGTGGTCTTGAGATCTAACACATTGAACTTAAGCAGTGTGGCAGAGCAAGATGTTTTGGATGTTAACTACCGAGAAAGGAGACGGAAGGCATGTAGACTGAGTTGATTAGGGTGAATGAAGAGATTAAGAGATTAGTGAGGTTATATAGTGCAAAGAAAACAAAAATAGGTGAAAGAGAAGATTGCATGAGAGAGAGAGAGAGAGAGAGAGAGAGAGAGAGAGAAGGGAGATAATGGGAGAGACAGGGAAAGAGGAAACAAATTGGAGAAGGTCGAGAGAGAGAGAGAGAGAGAGAGAGAGAGAAGGGAGGATATAATGGGAGAGACAGGGAAAGAGGAAACAAATTGGAGAAGGTCAAGAGAGAGAGAAGGGAGATAATGGAAGAGACAGAGAAAGAGGAAAAAAATTGGAGGTCTAGAGAGAGAGAGAGAGAGAGTGCAGGCAAGGGACAGTGGGATGACAGGAAGAAGGTAAAATGAGAAGAAGAAAGAGTTAGAGATGCCAGTTAGAGAAGGATGAAGGAATCTGTTCAGAGTATCATGTATTGAGATTCGGTGATTTGTAATGTGTAGAGTAGAGTGCTAGAGGGGTGCCTGTCTAGTGGAATGATAGAGAATGTTGCAATGGCAATGAAGAGGGATGAAAATGTAGAGAAGATGACAGTAATGATTAGGAATGACTTGAAAGGTAGCATGAACCATGTAGCATGAGATTTCAATAGTGCCAGAGGAGTACCTGCCAGGTAGAACGATAAAGGATATGACAATGGCAGTGAAGAGGGATGAAAATGTAGAGGAGATGATATAATGGTTGCTATGAATGACTTGAAATGTGAATTGTGTAGCATGAGATTTGAAGTTGATGTTGCCAATAGTTTAGCAGAAATGTGTGCGAGAAAAGATGGTCAATGTATTACCCTGGTATGATAATATGGAGTGGAGGAGAAGAGCAGACGAATCAGGTGATAGCGAGAATTTGTAGGAAGAGAGATCTGGAATATGTGAATGCATGGAGTACCTTTGAGGATAGAAGACAGCTATATGCAAAAGATGGATTACATTTGTATGTAGAAAGACAGGTATTTGGAGTGACTGTTTTTTCTGGGCAAGTGAGTGTGCCAGTGCAGGTAAACTAGAATTGCATGAGTGGAATGTATCAGGGATGGCTTCATATGTGGGGATAGTGGCTTCAGAAATTAGTGTAATAATGGCTATAAGAATACTGGCAATGCACTGGTTTTTCTGTATACAAATGCCAGGAGCATTAGTTTGTAGTATTTATTGACAGAGTCTCTCCAGAGAGTGCTGGTATCAGTGAAATTTAGTTCACTGCAAAGGATGTTTTAACAGGGATAGAAAGTGACGGTTATAGCATATTTTGTCAAGATAGGGAAGGTAAAGGTGATGGTGAAGTGTTAGTCATGATAAGAGATGAATTGTGTCCTCTCAGGTTGGAGAATCACAGTGGAATTAACACTAATAGCTTTGAGAGAGTATGTGGTGTCAGACAGATGTTTATAAGACAAGATGTTTAGTGGGATGTTGCTACAGACCAGGAATATAACTTGTGATGAGCAGGAAATGTTTAAGCAAATTAGTTTGCAAATGCAAAGTGAGGGATCATTGTGGGGAACTTCAACTATAGTAATATAAACTGAGCATGCAATATAAGGGAACTGAATTTTTAAATTTCTTGAGGGACAACTGTCTTAGGCAGCATGTGTTGAAGGGAATATGAGGATCAGGGGTTTTGGATTTAATCATAGCATCAGAGGATCTGATTGTGACTGAGTTCTCATACTTGCTCCTGGTTAGTGAGAGTGACTGTGTAGTCCTGATTTGGAGGATGAATAACATGTAGAGGTATCAAGGCAGGTATTTATATGGAATTATAAGGCAGCCAACTATTAGTGACTTATAAACCAGGTTATAGTGCAATGGTTGAAAGAATTTGGAGGAAGAACGGTCAGTAGAGAAAAATTTAAATATGATAAGAGACAAGCACTGAAATCCAAGGAGAATTCCAAGGAGTTTTTTTGCTGTATGACCACTAGGAGGAAAAATATTTCCTCCTAGTGGATGGGTTACCTTGCTAGATGGAGACAAGACTCTAGAGACTAATGCAGACAACATAGTTGAGCTATTTATTGATCACTTTATTGGAGTATTCTATCCTAGACGGCGTAACTACAGGAAGGGGGGGACAGAGGGGGCGGTCCGCCCTGGGAGACACTTTGCATTTAAGAAATCTTGCCATACTGTCTATAGAACAGCAACTGAGTGATAGTCTTCAACAATGTCATCGATGAATTTGCTAACGGAAAAGCAAGAAAAATAACATTTTAGAATGTTGGAATTAAAGTTTTAGTTCAAAAATAAACATAGTGTTTTAATTTATTTCCCTATACATCGTTTTGACTTTTTGTAGTATTTTTGGTGTGTATTGAGAGGGGCAGCAAAAGCTTTAGCTACACCACTGATCATAGAAAAGCAGGCTTTATTCTTATAGGGACAAGGAGTGGTCAAGTGTTTGAAGTGAATGAAAGGGATATATTCTGAATACTGACTATGCTAGATGTCAGTAAGGCAGGGGGACTAGAGAGAATATCGCTACATGTTTTAATGGAATATGCTGTAGAACTGACCATACTATTAACCTTGTTGTTTAATGAAAGTCTTGCAAAATGGTAAATTCCTGGAGAGCAGAAGGAGGGTAAAATATTGCCATTGCATAATTTTACCCTATAGGCCAGTTTGCATTTCTTCTGTAGTTGTTTAGATTTTGGAGAAATTGGAAAGAACTCATATACAGAATTGGGCATATGAGGACAATATTATTTATGCAGGCCAACATAGATTTGTTTTGGGGAAGTCTTATTTTAATAATCTGGTTATCTTTTATAATAGTAACAAGAGCAGTCTATGTGGGTAAAGCATACTCTGTCATTTTTATTTTCGGCTTTTGCAAAGGTAAAAGATGGTGTGCCACATGACAAGTTGATTTTTAAGTTGCAATATATGAGTTTGGGTAGCAAGTTAGTGGATTGGACTGGTGATTGGCTCTTTCCACATACCAGAGAGTTATGTATAGAGGAGCAGTATCAAGGAGTAGGAATGTCACAAGTGGAGTTCCACAGGGTTCAGTCCCAGAACCATTATTGTTCAATCTTTATGTCAATGATCTTGTCATAGGGCTACAGGGAGATGTTCAGTTGTTTGCAGACAATGTGAAGCTTGGAAGGATTATTAGTAATAGTGCAGATGTTTTGTCTCTTCACGAGGATTTAGCTAAGACAGAAAGCTGGGTAAATGAATGGGGATATCAGTTTAATGCAACTAATTGCAAGGTTTTGAAATGGGGGATGCTTCATACTCACTTGGAGGAAGCAAGGGATCTGTGGATGATTATAGATAGAACAGCAATGGTCCCATTACTGAACCCTGTGGAACTCCACATGTAACATTCCTACTCCCTGATACTGCAATTTGTTTTCTGAAGTTCAGAGGACACATAGGAAAGTTTATAAAGACAACCAAGAGAATTGCTGCAATATTGAGGAGGATATTGATCACAAGAGATAAAAGAGTGGTGGTCCCTTTGATAAGCTTTGATCCGACCACATCTACAGGGTGATTGTAAAGTCTCACAACCTAGAAATAACACATATCTGTTTTGAGGTTAATTACAAGTATATGAATAATGAAATGGCTACAAACATAGGTTATAATCGGACCTTTATAACAAAAGAAGAATAGACACCTCATTATAACATATATTGAAAGTGATCACTTCCTTTGTGAATGTAAACTTACATTCTTTTTACCAGGTTTGATGCCACCTTGTGAAGCACTTGCACATTAATGATTTCAATGGGGGGGGGGGTATCTCTTTTGGGATACTCCAAAAGGAAAAAATCTGGTGATCTTGGAGGCCACAATTCTTTCGAGATAAGACGCTCACCAAAAAGTTTTTGCAAAAACTGTATAGTACTATTTCATGTGGCACTGTCTTGCTGGAACCAGCAATGGCATTTGCTAACATCAAGGAGTGCCACAAACTGTGTGATGATCACTTGGAACTATTCACCGTCATTTCAAAGAACATGGGTTGCACTATTCAATGGCATGATATTGCACACCAGATTCCAATTTTTTGAGAATGCAAAACTTTTTCATGAAAAGCATGTGGATTTTCACATGACCAAATCCTATTGTTTTGACTATTCACATATACACTGAGGTGAAACCAGGCGTTGTCACTGAAGAAAATTGTATCAAGCATCTCTATACCATCTTCTGCAGAAGATTATACTTTTACCTTTCTCTGGGTCCTTCAATTTGTGGACTGAGTGCACACGATATGGATGAAGATGTAACAATCTTGCAGCTTTCTGAGCACCACCATATAACATTGATGATTGCTTAGCAGGTTTCCTGAGGCTTTTTGTTGGGGACCACTGCAGTGTTCAATTTACCTCATCCATGTTATCCTCAGTCAAAATGGAGGGTCTTCCAGAGCAATTCCTATCTGCAATAGATCCAGTTTCCCAAAAAATGCTGCACTGATCTCATTATTATCAACTTCTGAAGGACTGCTGTATCCAGATATTTCTCATGAAATTCCTTGACAACACATGTGTAAGAACTATTAGCAAAATAACTTTCCAAAATGCAAACTCATTGCAACTGAGAAAAGGACATTTCACTTCGGTACAAATTCAAACTTTTGGTTGCACAACTTTATGATCACCCTGTAGAATTCTGTGCTCAGATCTAGTCACCAGAATTTGAAGCAGATTTTTATCTGCTTTTAGTCCTAGAGAGTGTGCAGAGACAGATAATGGATTTTGCTATAGAGTTGGTTAAAAGGATAGAGACTGAAGGCATATGAGCTACAGAGTTTGGAGGATAGAAGACAAAGGGAGGGGGGGATATGATTGAGACATTTCTAGCTGGTTCGCCAAGTGGTCAGCATACCCACTCTCCAACTGGGAGGATTTGAACCATCCTGTGGGTTCAAATCCTCCCATGGCAGGGATTTTGTGATTGTTTTCCACCTCCTATCTCAAATCTATCTCTCAGTGGTCTCACACCGGGAGATGGATTTCATCGCCCAGTGTGGGACCACCACCTCACTTATTGGAGGCCTTAAGTGGTTGAAAAGTTCCATGTTTGGTCTGTACAGCAGTGTTTCTGGACTATGTAAAGATAAATTAAAAATGCAAAAAATATATAAAATTGATGAAAGAGTAGAAAAAATATCCTTACTCCACCCAAGGTACAAAATGTACTATTGGTTTGCAAATAACTTCTCATGGGAGGGAGCAACATAAAAAAACAAAGAAGCAAAAATTGAATTATGGAAAAGAGATAGTTGTTGGAAGTTTTTCCACTTGGTTATACTATAAATTAAAGAATCCAAGAAATTATATACTTGGTTCAATCCTTTATCCAAGTGTAAGCAAACAAAATTTATGCCTGAAGTATTTTCAGGACTGGGGCAACTCATATTTAGAAGCTAATGACTTCATATCACTTGCCTTAGTATCCCATAATGCAAAGTGCATATCCTTACAGACATGTATAATGCTGTGCATTATGGGAAGAATCACTACCCACACCGTTTCGACCTTTATTGAGGTCTCATCAGTGGGAGCCAGACCCAGAGGTGATATTAAGGTTGGAGTAATGCAGAAATCATATTTTCTATTTACTAAGGCAAGCAATGTGAAATCATTAGCTTCTATATATGAGTTACCCTCAGTCTGAAAATACTTCAGGCACAGACTTTGTTTGCTTACACTTTTACACTTGGATAAAGGATTAAATGAAGCATATAATTTCTTGGTATCTTTAATTTAGAGCTGTGGAAAAGTTATTGCTGGATTGACACTGGACAGAGAGAGATTTTACATTTGGTAGAAGAAGAAGGGGAAGGAACAAGGCCAAGGGGGCTATTTCTGGAAGTTGCAAAAGAAAGTGGTAAGTAGGAGGATGAGAAGTATGAGTTTTCATGTAGAGCGGTAGGAATGGTATGAGTGGTAGGAGTGTGGCATGCCTTGAATTAGAGGGTGGTGGAAATGGTGGATGAGTTTAAGGCATGATACGATAGACTTTGTGTTGTCCAATATTGACTTTTAATGATGAATTTTTGCAACCTACAAACCATCACTCTGTCATCATAAGGAGCATTTCACACAACACTCCCTATATTGGTCACTTGTTTCTGGATCTTCTCTTCCATTTCTTCATCCGTAAGAAACCGAGTCAGACCTGTGCACAGTAATCCAGATATGGTGGTATCAAAGTCTTATAAAGAGGAATGATTATTATTATTATTATGGTATCTCCATGGAGTCAGTAGACTATTTGCGGGAGACCCAAACTATCAAAACAATATCTGTCATATCTCTTCTTGAATTCATTTACAGACGAAGAAATCACAATTGAGTCAGGCAATGCATTCCACTCATTCACCTCGCTCCAGGCAAAAAACTTCGTTCTCACATCCTTGTTAACCTCACTTTTCCTTAATTTCCAGGGAAGACTTCTTGTTCTTCCATCACTATCACACAGCTGAAACATTTCCCCTACATCAATCTTATAAAAAAACTTTTAGTAATTTAAATGTTTCTGTCATTATTATTATTATTATTATTATTATTATTATTATTATTAAACAAGACCTCATGGAGTCAAAGACTCATCTAGGAGGTTCTTTTATCTCACACACATCTCATCATACCGGGTCTTAAACACATTCAAACTCCTTGCAGACACCACACTCTCAGGCAAGGCATTCCAATCATTCACAACTCTGCACGAAAAAAACCTGCCTCTCACTCCCCTACTCACACCCTCATACAGTTTCCAGGGATGACCTCTGGTTCTCCCCTGATCTCCCACTATTCTCTGTAGAACTTCTCCACCATTGATCCTATAACAACCCCTTACCAACTTGTAGGTCTCTATCATATCTCCCCTCTTCCTTCTCTCCACTAGACTCTGCAAATTACATCTTTTCAATCTTTCCTCATACTCGACATTCCAGAGGTCAGAAACTACCTTAGTCAGTCGCCTTTGGACCCTTTCCAACATCTCTTCATCCTTCTGAAAACCAGGTGACCAAATCTGGGCACAATAGTCCATGTGTGGCCTAATCAAAGCCTTATACAATGTTTCTGTCATATCCCCTCTTCTCTGTCTATCAACCAACCTCTGCAATCCACAAGCTCTCAATCTATCAATGTTTTTTACATTACTCACCAACTTAGTCACTCTCCTCTGAACCCTCTCCACAACCTCCTCATCTCCAAGGAATCCAGGTGACCAGACCTGAGCACAGTAATCCAAATGTGGAAGTATCAACGCTTTATAAAGGGGAATAATAACCTCTTTATTTCTGGATGTTAGTGTGTTCCTCAATAACCAAGTAATCCTATCTGCAATCTTGGACACCTTAGCAATGTGTCCCTTGAACTTCATCTCCCTATCCATCAACACCCCTAAGTCTCTAGCCTCATCAATCTCTTGGAGTATCGTTCCATCAATGTAGTACACAGCTCAGCTGGTAATCTTTTTAATCCCAAAATGCATAACTTTACACTTTTCCACATTGAACTGATATCCATTACCTTTTACTCATTTTGCCAGCTTATTTAAATCATCCTGCAAACTCTCAACATCAGCTTGATTTTTTATTGCACTACCCAACTTTGCATCATCAGCAAACAACTGAATACCTCCCTTTAAGCCATTTCCTATATCATTTATGTACAAATTAAACAACAATGGCCCAAGCACAGAGCCCTGAGGCACACCACTGGTCACCTGCCTCATCCTGGACTCTGCTCTTCTATACACCACCTTCTGGTATCTGTCCCTGAGCCATTCTCCTATCCATATCACCAGTTTAGTATCCATCCCCATCTGCTCCAATTTGTGCAACAGTATTCCATGGGGTATCCTGTCAAAAGCCTTAGCAAAATCCAGAACTACCACTGTGTGGCCATTTCCTTTGTCCAACCCAGATGTCATTCTATTATAAAAAGTTAATAAATTGCTAAGGCAGGATTGACCTTTAACAAAACCATGTTGAAGGTCAATATCTCTTCTTGTTCTACTTCTACTTCCAAAAAAGTTGGTTAAAGACAAAATTCTAGAGTATCATATCCTGATCCACCCATTCTTGAATTTTGTCTTTAACCAACTTTTCCAATACTTTTACCACCACTCTTGAGATGGTGATTTGTTTGTAATTAACTACCGCAGTTTTAGAACCACCTTTATGCAAAGGCTACTTTGCTTTCCTTCCACTCCCTAGGGACCATACCAGAGTTCAAACTCAAGTTAAATAACCAAGTAAGAGGCATTGACAATTCCTTTGCATATTCACGCAACACCCAAGCTGATATTCCATCTAAACCTACAGCAGTGTTTGCATTTAAATTCTGCAATATACTTAGTATATTGCAGAATTTATTCACTTCAATTCTCACATTAGTTATTGCTACAGGTACAGAGATATCCTCACTTGGGTGATAGACTTTTCAAAAGTGATCACTCGGTAACTCTACTATTGCATCTGAATTTGTCACCTCAATACCATCAGCACCCACTAAAGTTATTCACTTGCCACATAGCAGAAGAACTCTTTGGGATTACCCTTGATCTCCTTGGCTAAGGTCTTCTCATAATCTGATTTAGCTTTTCTTACTATGCTGGTAACCTTCCTAGCTTGAGCCTTGTACTGCTCACGGGTGTACTGATCGCCTTTCCTCCTTGTAAATTTTCCATAACATTTTATTTTTTTTTTGCAGTTCAAGCTTGATACTACTACTCATAGATCTAACGGCTACCTTGTTTGTCTTCCTGACCATGGGGACACAATCTCATATTGCCTTTCTCAAATACCTGCTGATTTTATCCCATGCACTGCTAACATTTTTCCCCTGCAATGTTTTGCCATGGGATGGCTGCAAGCTCACTCCAAAGCACGTTATAATTGCCTAACCTGTAGTTCCATATATATCCCATCTTAAGAGAGAAATCCACAAATTTTGCAACCTCCCAAGTCACTTCGACATGATCGCTCTCACCAACTGGAGGTAACGAGGACACCTTACATTCTCACACCACGTCCCTTCAGTTATGTGCTGTTTCAAGTAATTATCTCATAGAAGATGTATGAATTCCATTTCCTTATTGCTACATGATATTTCCTCCTTCAAATTGATATCACCATAATTAAAATCCCCTATATATAAATGATAACTTCTTTATCTCTGCTTGTTAATGTGTGTTCTTGTGTGGATTACAAAACAAACTGTTTTGTAATCTTTACCCATAATGCCATAGAATATAAAACAAAAGTTGATTGCAAATACTGCCAAAATGTTGTGTTTATGTTTTTGTTTTGTTGTATGTTTTTGATTTTTTGCTGTTGATTTTGAAATTCATTAATTTGATTTTTTATATATAGAGAAAATGTAATAGGCCTTCCTGTACTTCCAAATCATCAATCTGTATTTCCACATTAGTTATTGTCACATTATTTAGAGTATCTTCATTTATTTGATAAACTATTGTAAAGTGCTTCCTGAGTAACTCAACTGTTTTGTTTGCTTCTGTTCATTTCCGTATTATCAACACTCATTACATCTACCCTTCCACAGCCATTATTCTTTTTGCCTGCCACCAAGAGGGAAAACTCTGGATTTCCTTTGTCCTGTCTAATTTCTTCATATAACTTGATTTTGCCTTCCTTACTATGCTACCCCTCTCTTCTTGCCTGTCCCTTGTACTGCTTGTGAACTTTCATCTTACAAAAAAATCTTGACTTTTTTTTTTTAGCTCCTGCAAACTCCTGTGTGATTTGTCCTCCTTACCCTTGGGTATAGAGTCTGATAACTCATCCTTATGACACTCCTTGACCATCTCCAGAGCCATTGCCAGATTAGATTGTGCCCTGAGGCAAACAATTAAATATGTGGAAGAGCAGAGGAGTAAGACAGGAGAGATTGAAGAGGTAGTTATGAATGAGGAAGTGAGTATGAGTATAGAAAATGAGAGAATGGGTATGCAAGATAAGCAGGGAAACAGGCAGGCTCAGGGTGGACAGGGGTACACACTGTGAGAAAGGCAGATGTTCCGAGAGGCAGTGAGAGCATGTGTAGACAGGAAAGGAATGGGATGACCTGGGATCTAGAGGAAACAGTTGGAATCGAGAAGGGTTTTAAAATGAATAAGCAGAAAGGGAAATGGCCCCAGTCGAGCATGAAGAGATCACATTGAGTGAGTAGTATCGGTGGAACTAGCTGTAGATCCAGAAATGAACTGTTGTGTTTGTATACAAATGCTAAAACTATAAGAAACAAGGTAGATGAAATGGTTGCATTAATTGCATCTGTTCACCCAAAGATTGTCGGAATAAGTGAGACATGGAAGAGGATGACATCCTGACAGGAATAGAGATGGAAGGGTATGATATGTTTCGTGAGGATAGAAGGGGTAAAAAGGGAGGGGGAGTGCTGTTGATGATAGAGAAAGAGTTATGTCCATACAAAGTAAAGATGCAAGAGGGAAATAGTGCCAGTGGTTTTGAGGCAGTATGGTGTGAGATAGAGGTGAATGGAATCAAATACTTCGTTGGATGTTGTTATAGAGCAGGTAATGTGGAAGGTGGTGATAATGGAATGTATAATCAAATTAGCCAAGCAATAAGAAAAGGGTGATCATTATGGGAGATTTTAATTATGGCAATATAGACTGGAATGATGAGATAACAACTGGAAGTAAAGAAAATGAGTTTCTTGAGTTATTGAGGGATAACGACCTCAGACAGTATGTAACAGAGGGCACACGAGGATTGAGGGTCTTGGATTTGGTCATCTCATCAGAGGATGTAATTATAAATGAGGTGTCAAATCATCCACTGATTGGTGAGAGTGACCATGAGGTGATTGCTTGGGTGGTTGCCAGCAGTGTGAGTACCTCTGTGAGAAAAGTGTATATGTGGAACTACAGGGGATGGGGGGATTATGATGAGCTCAGGAGACAGCTTGCAGGTGTAGCATGGAATGAGGAGTTAGCTGGAAAAGAGATCAATGCAGCTTGTGGGATTTTCAAAAACTATCTAGTAGATGCAATGTCTAAGTGTATTCCGAGGGTGAGAAGGTTAAATAAGGTAGGTATGAGATGGATGAATAAAGAGATTAAGCATGCGATAAAGAGAAAGAGGGCATTGTGGAGGCAGCATAAGAGAAGTGGAAATAACCAATTCCATGAGGTCTACAAAGACCAGGCAAGGAGGGTGACATTTTTGGTGAGGGAAGAGAGGTATGAACAGCAGTTAGCTAATGAAGACAAAAAAGAATCCTAAGGAGTTCTTTCGATATGTAGACAGCAAAAGAAAGAATGATTATGGAAGGATGACATTGATAGGAGAAAATTGTATAAAGACAGTTGTTGCAGAATGTGTGGTGGAGATACTTAATGAGCAGTTCATAAAGGTCTTTCAATCTTGTGAATGTGACTTCATGGAGAGATTGAGAGCAGTAGATGATGGGGAGGAGAGACTGACTGTAAGTGAGCAAGAGGTGTATGGGGAGTTGAGTAAACTGGATGTTAATAAGGCTCTGAGACTTGATAATATATCACCACATATTCTGTAGGAATGTGCCAGGGAGTTGACACCTGTCTTGACATATTTTTTTAATACGAGTCTTGCACTCGGTCAAGTTCCTAGGGAGTGGAAGGAGGGGAAGATTGTGCCACTAAATAAAGGAGGTGATCGAACTGAGAATCAAACTATAGGCCTATCTGTGTGTCAGGTGTTGTGGTTAAGTTGTTGGAGAAGCTTGTGAGAACTAGGATCCAGAGTTGGGTTGACAACAATGGTATTGTCTTTGATGGACAGCATGGATTTGCTGAAGGGAGGTCATGTTTTAGTAATCTACTTACTTATTACAATAAAGTGACTGCTTCCTTGGACAGAGGAGAAGGATACACAGTAATATACTTAGATTTCGCAAAGGCTTTTGATGGAGTACCTCATGATAAATTGATAGTCAAACTAGAGCAGATGTAGTTGGATATTAGATTAGTTTATTGGATTGGAGACTGGCCATCTGATAGGTATCAACAAGTTGTGTACGGGGGGAGCGATATCCAGGAAAAGGAAAGTCACTAGTGGAGTGCCTCAGGGGTCTGTTTTGGGGCCATTACTGTTTAACTTGTATATTAACAATATAGGTGAAGATTTGGATGGAGATATTCAGTTGTTTGCAGATGATAAAGTTGGGATGAACCATGAAGAGTAGTGAAGATGTTGTGGCCTTACAAGAAGACTTGAATAAATTGAGTGATTGGGCATGGAAATGGAGATATGAGTTCAATGTTGGAAAATGTAAGGTTTTAAAATTTGGAAAACAAAGATTTGATGCAGAATTTATGCTTGGTGAGGATATATATTGTTGGAGGTGGTTGAAATAAGAGATCTGGGGGCGATAGTCGATAAGGATCTGAAATTTAGGAGACACATAGCCAAAATTGTGAAGACAACACAAAGGCTTCTGGGAATGTTGCGGAGGACACTGATGTGTAGAAGTAGGGAGATTCTTGTTCCGTTGTATAAGGCTTTGATTAGGCCGCACATGGACTATTGTGCCCAGATTTGGTCACCTGATTTCATGCAGAGTTGTAAATGATTGGAATGCCTTGCCTGAGAGTGTGTTGTGTGCAAGGAGTTTGAATGCGTTCAAGGCATGGTATGATGAGCTGTGTGTGTGTGTGTGTGTGTGTGATAAAAGGACCTCTTAGATGAGTCTTTGACTCCATGAGGTCATGGGGTAATAATAATACACCTAAACCTCTTTTTATGCGAGTTTTTTTTTATGCAAATTGGGATATCAAAAATAATTTCTTTTTTACTCAATTTTTGTTCACTTTTACGCGACCATCCTAAAGTCTAAGTTAGGAAAAAATCCGTAATTCGAGAAAATTCTGAGAATTTTGTTGAATTGCATTCTCGTTTCAATTAAGAAAATTCTAAATTCTTATGAATTTCATATATTTGGAATTCCACAAATTACATCACCGACTGCGCATAAAAAAGCAGTTCTTAGCAGTTTGAATTTGGTGTTTGAGTAGACAACACAGTTACCGCATTTTTTGCATTTGCCTTTTTTAAGTGAAACCAAATAAATATCCCGTTATAAAATTAATACTTTTTCCAAGAAATAATAAATGGTGAGCTGTATGTAATTTTCAGACTTTTATTTCATTAACCGAAGATTTTAATCCAGCCCTCACATGATGTTGCCGATAACCAAAAAAAAAAGAAAGCCGTTTCCTTGGATATAATAATTCAAATTTTAGATCGTCTTCAAACTGAGGAAGCTGCAACGGCTGTGGGTGAGTATTTTGGAATCTGTGAATCAACTGTCAGATCTATAAAGAAAAATGAAGAGGCTATTAGAAAAGTGGTATGTTCTGGTACAAAATCGAGTGTTAAATTATCATCATACACAAGAGATGTTTTTCTAGAAAAGGCTGAAAAAGCTTTAGTGATGTGGATAGAAGATAATATACTAAAAAGAACAGTTGATGGAAATTCCATCAAGCAATCAGCATTGAGATTTTATGAACAGATTAAAAAACTGCAGACAGATAATTCATCTCAATCGAGGAAAAAATATGAATTTCATGCAAGCAACGGTTGGCTGGCTAAGTTTATTAAACGACTTTCTCTTCATAATATAAAAATTAAAGGTGAAACAGCTTCTGCTGATGAAACAGCTGCTAAAGCATTTCCACAAAAACTTGCTAAAATAATTGAAGATGGAGGTTACACTCGTGAACAAGTTTGGAATAGGATGAAACCGGCCTTTTCTGGGAAAAAAATGCCAAACAAAACTTATGTATCAAAAATACAAAAACTGTTGGTAGGTTCAAAGCAGCAAAAGATCGCATAACACTCCTATTTTGTTCGAATGCTTTAGAGATTGGATGTTAAAACCACTGCTCATAAATCGATCATTAGGACAACGGCCAATGAAATGCATAGATTTTCAAAAATTGCCAGTTCATTTGATGGCCAACAAAAAAAGCTTGGGTGACCCTTGATATTTTCACTGGGTGGTTCCACAAACATTTTGTGCCAGAAGTTAGGTGCTATTTGAAAGATCTCGAATTTAAAGTGCTTTTGATTCTTGATAATGCACCCGGTCATCCTGCCATAGTACACCCAAATGTGCAATTTTTTTTTCTGCCTCCCAATACTACATCATTGCTACAACCTCTAGATTAGGGTATAATTGCCACTTTTAAAACATATTATGTCAGACGAACATTTCAGTACATTTTGAACAAGCTAAATGATGATGAAACATTGTCAGTTATGGATGTGTGGAAAAAATTTTCAATTATGGATTGTATTGATGAGGTTCGATTATCGTTATCTGAATTGACACCAGAAACTATGAATGCATGCTGGAAAGCTATTTGGCCCACATGTGTTAAAGAGAATGCTCCTGTTCCCTTCAATCATACTGCAGAATTCCCCAATATAATAAGTTTGGCATGTGAAATTGGCGGAGAAGGAGTCGATGATCTTACGTCAGCAGATATCGAAGAATTGTTAATTGATAAACCTCTTAGTGAAGACAAAATAGTGGAGATTATAATAAATTTTAGTTTAATCCTTTATCCAAGTGTGAGCAAACAAAGTTTGCACCTAAAAATATCTTCAGGACTGGGGTAAGGTAGTACAACACTGGGAAACTCGTAGCAAAGGTGGAGCAAGCTACCATCATTCCTATCTCAATATCTCCAATAATGCAAAACACATCTTCTTGCGGATATGTATAATGTTATGAATTAAGGGAAGGGCCACTACCCAGACTAATTTCGACCTTTAGAGAGGTTTCTTCAGTGGAAGCCAGGCCCAGAAGTGGAGATACCAGGCAGAAGCAATGGCGAGGTCATCTTTACCTATAGGAGTTGCCAAACGGTGTGCCACCTTTTTATTACATTACTTTGGATTTAGAGAAAGATGTTGAAAATTTATTTTTCATCTCAATGATTCATCTGAAGAGACCTCAGTAAAGGTCGAAACTAGTCTGGGTAGTAGCTCTTCCCTTAATGCATAACATTATACATATCCACAAGGAGATGTGTTTTGCATTATGGGAGATACCGATATAGGAGTGATGTTAGCTTGGTCCAGCTTCTACGAGTTGGCCGATTTTACTACCTTACCCTAGTCCTGAAGATATTTTCAGGCGCAAACTTTGTTTGCTCACACTTGGATAAAGGATTAGACTAAATTTATTATAGTCTAACCAAGTGAAAAATAAACTTTCAACATAGTGGAGATTGTTTCTGAGACTCCTGAAAGCAAAGAAGTTAATGATAATAATCAAGATAAACCTACTTTTACCTGATATAATTAAAGAAGGTCTTAAACTGGCCAGTAATTTAGGCAATTATTTTGCCCGACATGATCCAAATGAAGAACGTGCTGGGAAGTTTTCACGTGAGCTTAAGTTCTTAATGTCTTCATACAGAGAATTATATCACGACTTATCTAAAGCATCAACATAGCGATTAATAACCGAGTTCTTGCCTAAAACTACTTAAACAACCAGTGGTACTTTTGTTCAAGATATGACAAGAATAATTCCACAAGTTGAGACAGAAGTCGATGATGATAATACCATATCTAGTAGTTCTAGTGACATTACGGTCTCACAAAAACGAAAGCTTTCGTGTTTATTGTCAGAAACTGATAGCGAATAACATAATTTTTTTATAGAATCCTTAGCAAACAACTGAAATGAATATTATTATTATTATTATTCAGGCCTCCATGGAATCAATAGACTCATCATGGGAGGTCCTTCCTAAGAACATAAAGTCTGTCAAGACTCATCGAGGGGAGGTCCCCCCCCATAAGAAACACAAAGTCTATCATACTCATTGACCGTTCTTGCTCTCACCACTCCATAAGGTAATGCATTCCACGGTTCAACCACCCTCCATGCAAAGAAACCACTCCTCACCCTCTTGCTCACAGTTTCCTTTCATAACTTCCAGGGATGGCCTCTTGTCATCACTCCTTCCTGCTGTTCAACCAAGCAAAAGAACTCCCCATTGTCAGCCCTGTAACCACCTCTCAACAGTTTAAAAGTCTCAATCATATCACCTCTCTGTCTTCTATCCACCAAACTCTGCAGTCCACATTCCCTCAGCCGATCCTCATGACCAAAATTGTACAGTCCTGAAACCATCTTTGTCATCCGTCTTTGTACCCATTCCACAGTTAATTTATCCCCTTCAAATCCTGGAGACCAAATCTGAGAACAATAGTCTAAGTGTGGTCTGATCAGAGACTCATACAACAGAATCATAACCCTTTTATCTCTGCAGGTCAGTGTCCTTCTCATAATTGCAGCTATCCTCTATGTTACCTTCAATACCTTTGCAATATGTCCCTTAAATTTCAGGTTTCTATCAATCATCAACGTCAGATCGCTTGTCTCCCCTACTTCCTCCAGTATAACTCCTCCCATGGAGTATGCAGCATCCCATCGATGTTTTCCAAACCTCAAGACCTTACATTTTGCTGCATTAAACTTCACCTCCGTTCGTTTGCCCATCTATCTAGCTTATTCAAATATCCTCTTGCAGGGCTACCACATCTGCACTATTAGTAATAATCCTTTCCAGCTTCGCATCATCCGCAAACAACTGAATATCCCCTTGCAATCCACTGGCAATATCATTGATATAAAGGTTAAACAATATAGGTCCTAGTACTGAGCTCTGTGGGACTCCACTTGTAACTCTCTGCCTCCTTGAAACTGCTCCACCACACACAACTCTCTGATACCTGTCAGACAGCCAATCCTGAATCCAGTTGACCAATCTGACATCCAGACCCATGTGCTGCAACTTAAATATGAGCTTATCATGTGGCACCCTGTCAAATGCCTTCGCTAAGTCTAAGAAAATTGCCATATATGCCTTTCCTTCATCTAATGTTCTTGTAACTGTATTATAAAAGGCTAGCATATTGCTAAAACAAGAGCGCCCTTTCACAAATCCATGTTGACTCTCACAGATAACATTACCCTCATCTGCCCAATGCTGTATACAGTCCCTCACTACATTCTCCAAGATCTTAACAACTACTGATGACACACAAACTGGCCTATACTTAACACTTCCAGTCTGTTACCACCCTTATGCAATGGCACTATCTTACCTTCCTTCCATTCCCTGGGCACCTTTCCTGCAGCCAGACTTTCATTGAAAAGCCAGGTTAAAGGCACTGTCAGTTCCCTAGCACATTCTCTCAAAACTCGTGGTGAAATACCATCCAGTCCCACAGCTTTACTGACATCCAGAGTACTCAGTATTTGAAACACACTCTCCTCCTGTACCTTTAAACCTTGAACTTGCCCTACTCTCTAGTACAGTGTTTCTCATAGTGTGTATGCGGACCCCTGTGGTCCGCGAAAGGTCTTCAGGGGGTCCGTGGCAATTTTGCTATGTATCATTAACACATGAATAAAATTTAAGTTTGAGATCGTAAAATGTTCCTAATGTATCACTGAATAAGGTACAGAGACATCTGCAGGCTGTGTAATATGTTTCTCAACAAACAGTGCAATTAGAGACAACTGGCACTAACTAATGAATCGCATGGCCGCTCCCACATAAACTGTTGTATAGTAGACAATCAAAATCATATGGTGCACCGGCAACATATGGTTTTGTTTGAGTGAACGTGCTAAAACTAAGAAATATATAGTGAATGTGTTTCAGATATTATATAAGGAATTCGGTTTAAGAGAATTGGCATTTCAGCTGAACTTTCGGCTTGCCTTTGTCAATTAGTAGCGTGATCTTTTGTTAATAACACACCAATCATAAGAACGTCTTCATAGCTGCTTTATCTCTACTGGCCTACCTTTGCTGTCTGTTTCGAGTTCTGCTTTCACTAGCTATTTGTTGAAGGACTGTTCGTTAAATACGGTAATTTTTTTTAGCTTTCAAATTCTTAAGTATGAATCACTGGTTAAAGACTGGATTTTTAAAATGCGCACAAGAGAGGAACATAGTAGATACAAGTAGCTGTCAGCAACAAAAAAATGTTGATATTGTATCTGGATCAAGTGAAATTGATAAGTGTGTGTCATCTGACATCTCTAAAGAACCAACTAGGAAGAAGATGAGAAAACTTCGTAAGTACGATATAAATTACTTAAAATGTGGATTTTCATGGATGGGAAATGAAGAGGAACCTATTCCATTATGTGTAATTTGCGGTGAAACTTTAAAAAATGAAAGCATGAAACTGTGTAATTTAAATCACCATTTTGAATCGAAACATAATGAATGCAAGGACAAACCTGTTGAATTTTTTCAAAATAAACTAAAAAATTAAAAGAATCTCAAAAAGTGATGTCGATCATGTCAGGAGGTGAAAACGTGAAGGCTTTAGAAGCTTCATATCGTGTGTCGCTATTAATAGCAAAAAAGTGGCAGCGGAAACAATTGGTGAAACTTTGGTCAAGCCTGCAGCAAAAATAACAGCGGAAATTATGATCGGAGATAATGCAAAAAGATCTTTTGATCGGATTTGCCTTTCAAATAGTACCGTTCATCGAAGAATCACTGAAATGGCTGAAAATATAAAACAAACATTGTTATCCAATATAAGTCGTTATTATGCATTGCAGGTAGATGAATCCACCGACATTACAAATTTTGCAAATCTTCTATTGTTCGTTAGGTACGAAAAAAATCAAAAAATTCATGACGACCTTTTATATTGCCAACCCTTGCCAGAACATACAACAGGAGAAGAAATATTCAACAGTATAAATATCTTTATGCATCAAAACAAGCTTGATTGGAAAAGTTGTGTTGGAATAAGCACGGATGGAGCGAAATCCATGGTCAGATCTAAAAAAGGGCTTGTTTCAAAGATTCAAGCTGTTGCACCAAATGCAAAGTCAGCACACTGCTGCATACACAGGGAGGCTTTGGCTACACATATGATGTGTACAGACCTAAGAAAAGTTCTTGATGAAGCTGTAAAAATCATAAATTATATTAAAGGCTGTCCTCTAAATGCCAGACTTTTCTCTCAACTTTGCAAAGAAATGGGAAGCAACTATACACAACTTCTTTTAAATACCAATGTTTGTTGGCTTTCTCGTGGAAAAGTCCTTACTCATTTATTTGAACTTCGGAATGAACTACAAGTTTTTCTTGATGAAAAGTTTGAATTGAAAAAGCATTTACATAATTGGAAATGGCTCAGTCAATTAGCATACCTGGCAGATATATTTACTGTATTAAATAGTCATAATTTATCTTTACAAGGCAAGGAAATTTCTATATTTCCTCCAAGATAAAGTGAATGCCACGTTGGTAAAAATGAAATTATGGCAAAAGCGAGTTGGTAATGGAGAATTCGACACGTTTCCATCAGTTCATGAATTGCTCGCAAGCGCAAATGAACAAATTGTTGATGATGTGAAAATTACTATCATGCAGCATTTAAAAAAGCTTACAAATGAATCTAGAAAAGTATTTCCCTTAATTGGACATTAATATTGAGTGGATAAGATACCCTTTCAATAAAAACAAATTTATGCCAAAGGGTCTGTCGTCAATAGAAGAAAAATTCTGATGGTTTCCTAAAAAATAAATACAGCAAGAATACGTTATCATCATTTTGGCTACAAATACAGAATTTTGGCTACAAATTTCCTGAATTAACAGATAAAGCTCTAAGGTTCATTTTTCCATTTCCAAGTTCATATATGTGCGAAGTTGGATTTTTGGCCCTTGTAGATATTAAGATGAAGAAGACGAATCGCATTATAGATGTCCGACTGCATCTGAGATTGAAATTAACAACTATAGAGCCAAATTTTGCTGAAATTTTATCTCACCATAAGCAATTTCACTACTCTCATCGATGATAAATTATTTCAAGTAAGTAAAACTTTGCAGTATCTTTATAAAGTTTGTTCTATTAAAAATAAATCATATTTTTTGTTTACATGAACATATAAATTCAAATAAAATAGATATTTAATTTTTTAATATTTTAAATTAATTTATTCATTTTAATTAATTAATTAATTATTTTATTTTTTTAAATTATTTAATTAGGGGGTACTTGATAATAATAAAAATTTAAGAAGGGGTCTGCAGATATCTGAAGGTTGAGAAACACTGCTCTAGTATTAAAATTGACTCCTCCAGGATGAAATACTCCAATAAAGAGCAATTCCATTGAGCAATTCCACTATGTTCTTTGCATCAGTCACTCTATTCCCATTTTTATTCTTCAATATCATTCTTCCACAGTCATTTCTCCTCTATTCTTCATGCATCTTCTCTTTACCTGTCTCCTTATATCTCTTTCATCGCCTCTTTTTCACATGCAATTCCTGTTTAATATTGTTTGTCCTCCACTTTACTCCAAATTGTGTCCTCTTCTTCACTTGTGGTATACAACTTACCATTGCTGCTAACAAATATTCTTTCCACATGCTCTCAAAATCATTTGAGAGCATGTGGTGTGAGAAATCAAATCTCATTTCCTTTCAAAGTCTCCACTCTTAGAGGACATAGGTCGTCACTTATCATAAGCAGTACCCCATCACCACGCTTTCCCCTCCTATCCTGCCAAAAAATGCTCTACCCAGCAACTTCTATTCCTGTTATTACATCCTCTTCTGTCAACCATGTCTCAGTGATCCCAATAATTTTTGGCCAGGCTGATGCTATCTACGCCACCAATCCTCTCCCTTATTCTGGATACTCCTGGCATTAGTATGAAGCATATAAATGCCATTGTTTCTATACCCAGCATTTTCCCCTCTAGACTCCACTGGGCTCAGTGTTACCTGATGTCGTCTCCCTTCTCCCAAGTATCCATTCCCACAAGAGACCACTACTGCTATCATCCTCCCTGGGACACACTGACTCGTTCAGAACAGCAATGTCTCCAGGTGCCTACTTCCTTCCTCATTCAAATGTAAGAGGTCTCTTGCATACAATTCCTCAAATGCACTCCAAGCATCCACATATACCAGTCCTCTCTTGTCACACATTCTAGCTATTATGTCATTCAATATTACTGCTCTTCCGCTCAGCTCATCATTATCATACTTAGGCAACACGCACACTATTTTTCCTCACTCTGTCTTCTTCCATACAGCCTCAAGCAAAAATCTCATATCTCTTGCTGCCCGACTTACATTACCACTCAAGGCATTTGTTCCTACCATCACAATCGTCTCATCCACCCTTTCACCTCTCTTAATTGCCATAGGCACCCTTTCTATTGTTCCTCCAGGCAAACACTCCTCACGCATCCTATCTTGAACACTATGGATCATTGAGTCGCCATACATTATACCTCTTACCATTCCCTCTCTCCTATTGTTTCCATTCTCTCCTCTCTTCTCTCATTCCCATAGGTCTCTCTTATTCTCTCTCCTCTACTGCTATTCTCTATTCTAGCATTTCCATACCTCTCTCTCTCCTACTGTTTCCATTCTCTCCTCTTCTAGCACTCCCATACATCTCTCTCATTCCCTCTCTCCTACTGATTTCATCCCTCTCTCATTCAGTCTCTCCTACTGTTTCCATCCTCTCATCTTCTAGCATTCCCATACCTTTCTCTCTTTCCATCTCTCCTACTGTTTCCATTCTCTCCTCTTCTAGCACTTCCATATCTCTCTCTCATTCCGTCTCTCCTACTGTTTCCATCCTTTCGTCTGCTAGCATTCCCATACCTCTCTCTCTTATTCCCTCTCTTCTACTGTTTCCATTCTCTCCTCTTCTAGCATCCCCATACCTCTCACCCATTTCCTCTCTTCTACTGTTTTCTTTCTTTCCTCTTCTAACACTCCCAAAATTCTCTCTCTACCCTACTCTGATTTGGCTTGCATTATCTCTTCCATTCTCCTAATGTTATCTTTCATACTTCTGCTCTCATTCACAAGACATTCCACCTCCTCTTTCAGCTCATCTGTGTCCCTCTGCAGGTCAGTGACTCTTAATCTAAATTCACTCTTGCAAACAAAACCATCTCCTAAACTTTCACAGTCACTCATGCCTTTCACACTATCAACTATTGTTTTCTCATTCATATATATATTTTTTTCATTCTCTCCTCTCACACTACTTGTCTTCCTATATTCATTCCCCTTTCCTGGAGCAACAAGGTCGGATATTGATATTTCTAATGCACTTATTTCCTCCCACTGCCTGCATTTTGCGCACATACGCTCTCCGCTCTCTTTCACAAGCCACATATCCAATTCCCGAGATGCATACATGCCGCAAGTACTGCATGCCACAAAGTCCCTAATGATATTGCTTATAATTAAATGTGGAGGACTTGGTGATACGCCACTTGCGACTTCAGCTGAATCCACCATCATTCCCTACTGCCGAGTAGCGTAATCATTAATTATTCAATTAATAAATTCCGTTAAATAAATAAGAAAAAAAGTACAAACAATTACAAGAAAAACAGAACATTTAAGTATACTAAATATAATTAAATAAAATGAATATAACTAAATACAGTAATGAAATCTTTGCTTTGTTTTGTCTTCCACTGTTATGCATTCGATTCCGACGATAACCAAAATATATTATATCGTGACAGCAACTAACTTTCAAAAAACAATCACTGAAGTACAATCGTATTCAGAGAAACAATTTAGCACTCAAAAACGGGAAAAAAAACGGACTATTCACCGATTAAAAATCACTTTCTTCTATACAGCTCAAATTCACTGCCACGTGCTACGGCGACGCTAGTGATATATTTTTTTTAAAGTTATTAAAATTCATTATGTGTATGTGTGTGTTCTCCATGAAATGTAAATAAAAATCTTATGATCCTAACAAATTTCATGTTTGTTTTTTTTTCGTTATCCTTAAGGAGTTTTTAATTTTTCCTTATACTTAGGAGTCAGTAGTTCTTTTTACGCAAATTCTATTTACATGTAATTTTTAGGAATGTATCTATGACGTAAAAAGATGTTTAGGTGTAATCCCTTGATGGATTATAAGAAAAAAAATAAGAAAATCTCCAATGCTATTTTGTTTTTTTATTGCAAGAGAAACAGTAATGCAAAATGATTACATAATTTAATTATTTATTTATGGTTATGGCTACATTAAACTGGTAAGTGAAAAGTACAATCACAATTTCCAGAAACAAATAATGAAAATCTTAACATATAAAAGTTCATTACATAAAAGGCATAACCTGCTTTCTAAGTCTCTCCTTTTTTTTTTTTTAAATAAAGCAAAAGTAACTTGTCATAATCAAGCCAGGGACAATTATCTCCTGTTGCAACAAGTATGACAAGGCTGCATGTTCTCACAACACTTCACAACATAAATGTAGCTGTATCCGTGGTTTAAGTAGAGAGCAGTTGTGTCTTGTGTGAGAAAACTTGATCCATTAGAGGAGACCCGTTTCAAACTGTATCATCTTCTAACGTGAGGAGGAGTTCTGCTGGGACTATGAGAGTGACTACGAGAATGACATCTTAATGGTGAGACGGGACTGTGATCTTCTGTTTCCTCCATAACCACCGCCACCACCATACCAACTACAGGTCAAGGTCCAGGTTGGAAAGCCAATTCAAGGCCTCATCCGTCACCTTGTGGATGTCATGTAGGCCGCCACCGTGAAATTGGCGCCTTGGGCAGTCGTACACAATAAGGGTGATCTGACAGCCCCCCATTTATGTAGAAAGTAGTTATATCTGCCCTGACTAGTTCTGATGCTGTTTATTGATGACCAAATCTTCCTAGGAAGATCAAAACCAAGGTGCAGAGCACAGGGATCTTCTACCAGGAAGCCGTTTTTGGTAGATTGTTGGACCAGTATTCTCTCCATATGTCAGATATTGATGGCAACGCAGCTGAAGAGAGTTCGTCCATGGATCAGCGAAGCTTTCTAGATTTGAGGCAAAGATTAGAGTCTAGTGTAGGGGATTATGATATAGATTTATGAGAGTCTAGTGTAGGGGACAGGAGTGGGTTGCTCATTGCTTTATTAAATTCCTTAACCAAGGCTTGTCTTCTCCGTATGTGTGGTGGAGCAATGTTAGATAGAACAGGCAGCCAGGAGAGAGGAGTGCTTCTCACTGTCCCACTAATTGTGCACATGGTAGAGTTTAGCTGGGTGTCTATAATGTTAGTGTGTGTACTTCTTTCCCAGACAGGGGCACAATATTCTGCTGCAGAGAATGTGCAGGCTAGTGCAGACGACCTTAGAACTTCTGCACCACAACTCCAGGTTGTTCTAGCATTTAATTATGGTTTTTAATTTTATTGGAAAGGTAGATGATGTGCCTTTTATAGGTTAGACTTCTGTCCAGGCTCACCCCAAGGTATTTTGGGTGAGGCTCGTGTTCTACCATTTTTCCACAGAATGAAAGATTGAGTTGTTGATTCGCCTCTGCATTATACAGGTAGAATACTGAGGACACTGTTTTCGTTGGATTTGGCTTCAAGTACCACTGCTTAAAGTACTCTTCCAGGGTGTTCAGGTCTGTATTCAAGGTTGATTCTAGGGGTTGGTAAAGGAGGTGGATTGATGTAAGATCGCTAGGTCATCGGCATACATATACTTGCTTGGTCTGGTATGAGGTAGATCATACACGTAGATGTTAAAAAGTATAGGGGATAACACAGAGCCCTAAGGAAGACCATTGTGAAGGAATCTGGGCCTGCCCTTTTTTCCGCCAATATGGACCCAGATCTTTTTGTTGGAGAGAAATAGAATCAAAAAGTTAGAAAGTTTTTTTACACTTGATAATATTTCCTAGTTTTAGGAGGAGGCCCCTGATCCAGACAGTGTCATAAGCAGATGTTAGGTCAATGAAAGAGGCTCTAGATTTAAGTTTCTTCTGGAAGCCTGCTTCAATTTGAGTTGTCAGGGCCAGGATCTGGTCACAGCAACTTCTTCCTGGCCTGAAGCCAGCTTGTTCAGTTGGGAGTGCTCTTTCGATGAGTGGTGAAATTCTTTTAAGGAGAATTCTTTGAAAGAGCTTAATGGTGGTGCTAAGCAAGGAGATAGGTCACAGGTTTTTCACATCATTCGGATCTTTCCCTGGTTTGGGCACAGCAATTATTTTGGCTTCCCGCCAAAGCTTTGGTAGTTTACCAGTCATGATGATTTCTGAGAAGAGGGCAGCCAGCTATGTTTGGCCATGTTGACCAAGATGTTTTAGGAACCCAGAGAGTATACCATCCACTCCTGCAGCTTTGCCATTCTTTGTAAATTTTAAAGCTATTTGTACCTCTTCCCGAGATACTGGGTGTACGAGTTCAGGAAGCTCGGGTTCCATCTTCAGGATTTGTCTGGTGGAAGCTTGTACAGCAATTTTCTTGGTAGAGCTGGGATGAATTTTGGAGGTTTTCAATAAATGGTTAGTCATTTGATCAGGAGTTATCTCTGTTGTTTTGTGTGTCGTTGGCTCTGCTCCACCTAATTTTCTCAGAAGTGACCAGCTTCTCCAACTAGATGTGATGAAATCGAGTTCATTGATGGGTGAGATCGATCTTTCCTTTCTGTTTTTATCCAGGGTTGATATGAGCTCCTTAGCAATAGTTGGATCTTCAGTTTCCTCATATTTGGCTAGGAGTTCCTCACTTTCTCTACTCCAACATGGGATATATTGTTTTCTGTAGCCTCTAGGGATAGAGGCTTTTGCTGCAGATTTGGGCAGTTTAACAAATCTAGGATAGCAATTAGGAGTGGATGTAATTGCTCTAATGGTTTGCTCAATTTGTTTCTGAAATGCAGTCCAGTTGGACCTGTGGAGATTCCATGTAATGATTGGTGTTCTGCTGATGACTGGGATTGATGTTCCTATCTCTGATGATGTTGACTATTAGGGAATCTGTTAAGGATGGTTTTGGTTGATGGAAGAGGGTGATCTTTGGAGTCTTTAGTGACTATGCACTGATATTGGGTGTAGGTTCTGTTCCATCTGGCTGAGTAAAAGTGCTGTCCTGCTTGGCATCATAATTCAAATACAAGTTATATGTATCCATCCAGTTAGCTAGATTATTACTATCTGGGTTGTTAGAGGAATAGCCCCACATGGTGTGATGGGAATTGAAGTCACCAACATAGATAGCAGGGTGAGGAGAAGGTCGGTCCATCTGATCAGGCCAGGATTGCAATGGAGGTTTGTAGACATTCTAGATGGTGATATTTTGAACTTTAATACCTATGGAGTATTCTCTATCAGGAACACTTTGGGTTATATCCTTGAGACCAGACCAGATATAGGTTGCTAGGCCATGCTTGAGATGGCAGTTATAAGACATGAGAATGAGTCCTGGGATCTTTAGTCTAATGAGGGCTGTGTCAGGCACATGGGTTTCCTGGAGAGTCAAGACGTCAGTTGCTTTATCTTTGGCTATTTTGCCAATGACTTTGGCTTTGGATTTAGAAATCGCTTTTATGTTTCGGGAAGATATCTTGAGGTAGTGTTGATTACATAATAATATTACATAATAATATTAATTAAATGTTTGCTCTATGAGGATATCGCACAATAAAACTGTTTATAAGCTCTCCTAAATTTAAATTATAAGCTATGTCCACTTGTATCGATATAGTTGCTAGCTCAACCAATCTTTCATTGGTCATTGCTGTTCACAAATAATTTTTAATCAGCTTAAGCTTGGAAAAACTTCTTTCTGCACTTGCCACACTAACAGGAATTGTTAGAGTAACAATGGTGCCTACTGCAATATGGCTGAATGAACGTCTTATTAAGCTGCAGCGTGAGGCAGGCTACCTCTATGCTACACCCTGTCGATGGTATCTCCCATGAACTGCTAACATCCTTGTCTTGCCTTGCAGATTTTAAATCATTGTACTGTTTTAAACTGTCTCTTAATCTTTCACAATCACCTGTCCTCAAGTTCTGTATATATCCCTTCTAAACTGAAAATTCCATAATAAATTTAATTTAATCCTTTATCCAAGTGTGAGCAAACAAAGTTTGCGCCTGAAAGTATCTTCAGGACTGGGGTAAGGTAGTACAACACCGGGCAACTCGTTGCAAAGGTGGAGCAAGCTAACATCACTCCTATCTCAGTATCTCCCATAATGCAAAACACATCTCCTTGTGGATATGTATAATGTTATGCATTAAGGGAAGGGCCACTACCCAGACTAGTTTCGACCTTTATTGAGGTCTCTTCAGTGGGAGCCAGGCCCAAGTGGTGATACCAGGCAGAAGCATTAGCAAGGTCATCTCTACCTATAGGAGTTGCCGAACAGTGTGTTATACATTATACATACTCACACCCTCTTTATACAGTTTCCAGGGATGACCTCTGGTTCTCCCCCTGTCTCCCACTATTTTCTGTAGAACTTCTCCAAAATTGATCCTATAACAACCCCTTACCAACTTTTAGGTCTCTATCATATCTCCCCTCTTCTTCCTGTCCACCAGACTCTGCAAATTACATCTTCTAAATCTTTCCTCATACTTGACATTCCAGAGGTCAGAAACTACCTTAGTCAATCGCCTTTGGACCCTTTGGACTCTCTTATTTCTTCCACCTCCAACAATATATCCTCACCAAGCATAAATTCTACATCAAATCTTTGTTTTCCAAATTTTAAAACCTTACATTTTGCAACATTGAACTCGCATCTCCATTTCCATGCCCAATCACTGAATTTATTCAAGTCTTCTTGTAAGGCCACAACATCTTCACTACTCTTCATGGTTCGTCCCAACTTTGCATCATCTGCAAACTACTGACTATCTCCATCCAAATCTTCACCTATATCGTTAATATACAAGTTAAACAGTAACGGCCCCAAAACCGACCCCTGAGGCACTCCACTAGTGACTTTCCTTTTCCTGGATATCGCTCCCCCATACACAACTTGTTGATACCCATCAGATGGCCAGTCTCCAATCCAATAAACTAATCTAATATCCAACCCCATCTGCTGTAGTTTGACTATCAATTTATCATGAGGTACTCTATCAAAAGCCTTTGCGAAATCTAAGTGTATTACTGTGTATCCTTCTCCTCTGTCCAAGGAAGCAGTCACTATTGTAATAAGTAAGTAGATTACTAAAACATTACCTCCCTTTAGCAAATCCATGCTGTAAATCAAAGACAATACCATTGTTGTCAAACCAACTCTGGATCCTAGTTCTCACAAGCTTCTTCAACAATTTAACCACAACACCTGACACACAGATAGGCCTATAGTTTGATGCTCAGTTCGATCACCTCCTTTATTTAGTGGTACAATCTTGCCCTCCTTCCACTCCCTAGGAACTTGACCGAGTGCAAGACTCATATTAAAAAAATATGTCAAGACAGGTGTCAACTCCCTGGCACATTCTTTTAGAATACGTGGTGATATATTATCAAGTCCCACAGCCTTATTAACATCAAGTTTACTCAACCCCCCCAAACACCTCTTGCTCACTTACAGTCAGTCTCTCCTCCCCATCATCTACTGCTCTCAATCTCTCCATGAAGTCACATTCACAAGATTGAAAGACATTTATGAACTGCTCATTAAGTATCTCCACCACACATTCTGCAACAACTGTCTTTATACAATTTTCTCCTATCAATGTCATCCTTCGTAATCATTCTTTCTTTTGCTGTCTACATATCGAAAGAACTCCTTAGGATTCTTTTTGTCTTCATTAGCTAACTGTTGTTCATACCTCTCTTTAGCTACCCTCACCAAAAATGTCACCCTCCTTGCCTCATGGAATTGGTTGTTTCCACTTCTCTTATGCTCCCTCCACAATGCTGCCCTGATTGAATCTTCTAGAGTTAGAATTTTATTTGTTCATATTCTTAAGAATGACAATGAAAGCATAACCTTAGTTAATACAAATGATAGGGTGCACTAGAAATAGCTTAATTAAGTAGTGGTGATTATGAGAAACTCAGGAGACAGATTGAAGCTGTAGCATGAAATGAGGAGTTAGGTGGAAAGGAGATACATGCTGTTTGGGTGATATTCAAAAACTATCTAGGAGAAGCAATGTCTTCTATTTCACAGTTATCCATTTCACACCCACCTTATTTAACCTTCTGACCAAGGGTTAGAAGGTTAAATAAGGTGGGTGTAAAATGGATGAATGAAGATATTAAGCATGCAATACATTAAAAGAAGTCATTATGGAGGGAACATGAGATGAATGGTAATGATCAATTTCATGAAGAGTACAAAAAAATAGGCTTGTTGGGTGACCGTGTTTGCAAAGATAGCAAAGATGCAATATGAGTAGTGGTTGGCTAATGAAGTAAAAAAAAAAAAATGCTAGGAAGTTCTTTTGTTATGTAGTTAGCAAAAAAAAATGATTATGATATTGATTAAAGAAAATGGTATAAGGACAACTACTGAAGAAGATATAGTTGAGATATTTAACGAGCAGTCCATAAAGGTCTTTTATACTTGTGAATGTGACATCATGATGAGTTTACAAACAGTGGATGAAGAGGAGGAGAACTGACTCGAAGTCAACAAACGCAACAAGTCAATTTTTCACTACTGGCAACACTGACAGTCGTGACATCTGCCTACTGGATATGTGAGCCTGTGATAGAATGCATAAAACTTAACATTGTTAAGTGCTACTTGAGTGCAATTACTTTTAAAACTTTCATTGCTGTAATTCTGATTTGTTATTTCTTAAAATTTACCTCATAAAATGAGCAAACAAAGAACGTTATTTGATTTCCTAAATATAAATACACCTGTCCATTCAAAAAGAACATGTGAAAGTAGTGATAGTGATAATTCCACTGATGTTGTAAACACATGTGAAACAGAAAATAAATGCCAGTTAAATGTAAAAAAATAAGTAAAAGTGAACAAAGGAAATATGATACAAGTTATATAAAATTTGGATTTATTAGTGTAGAAATGGATGAAATTTAAAAACCACAATGTGTTGTTGACAGCATAGTCCTTTCAAATGAATGTCTGAAACCAAATAAATTAAGAAGGCATTTAGAAACGCAGCATCAGCAATATAAAGATAAACCAGAAAATTTTTTTTATAACAAAAAAGGATGAACTGAAAAATCAGAGGCCCTTCATGAATGCAATAACTATTAGAAATAAATCATTTGTTAAGCTTTGTTTATAAGCTTTTAAAGTTTTGTTAAGCTTTGCATATTGCAAAATTAAAGAAACTGTTTATGATAGGCAAAAGTTTATTGAAGCCATGAATAATTAATGTTCACAAGGAACTGTTTGGAATATCAGAGGCTAATAAAATCAAAGAAATACCTTCTATGTCAAAAGATATTATTTGTCATATCTTTTGACATAGAACTACACTGATTGCAGACGATCTCCAAGAGCAGTTTATTCAAAATATTAAAAATTCTCCGTAGTTTTCATTACAAATAGATAAATCAACTGATGTTTCCAACAATAGTATCTGTTTGGGATAGGTGCAATATATTAACCATATATATTGTTGAATATGTTGTTTCATTTAGAATTAGAAACTGATACATCTAATGAAAGTATATTTAACAAAATAAATTCATTTTTCACATCCAATGACTTACAGGTGGCCAAACTGTGTCAGAATCTGTACAGATAGTGCAGCCACTATGACAGGTCATCATATCTAATATAATGGTTATTCATTGTTTCATACAGAGAACAATTAGCTTCTAAAGAAATGAGTCTGAAAGTACACAAAGTGATGGTTGGTGTAAAAGTTCTAAATTTTATAAAAGCAAATGCTCTTAATTCAAGACTGTTTTCTGTTCTTTGTGAAGAAGTTGATGCCGATCATACATTGCTTCTACTTCATATAGAACCTAGATGGCTGTTGAGAGGTAAAATTCTTGCTCGTTTATTAGAATTGAAAACGGAAGTCGATTGTATCCCCGAAGGCCTGGGTTAGCAGGCAGGCAGACATGAGTGATATTGTTTCTGAGGTTATTTTTTCTTTTCTGCTTTTGTTTAGCAACCAAGTTGCAATTCAGAAAGAAACTTTTTTCTTTTCCAAAGTTGGAATCGAAATATCATTAATGCGGTTGTCATGTGGAAGTATATTTGCCGGCCTGGTTGGCCGAGTGGTCAGCGTATCCGCTCTCCAGCCAAAAGGCTGCGGGTTTGAATCCCGCTGTGGGCATGGATGTTTGTGATTGTCTGTGAAAGTAGCAGTGGTGGTAGTCGGCGGTAGATGGCGTTGATGTTAGATGATGAAGGTTGGTGGAGTAGTGAGACAAAGAGTTGTAGAGTTGATGCCCTCCCTCGATGAGTCTTTGGACTCCCTGGAGGTGTGATGTAATAATAATAATATTTTTAAATGATAAAAAATCCAGCCTGGCTATTTATTTCGATGACAGAAATTGGATTTCAAAACTTTCATATTTGGCATATATTTTCTCTCTTATAAATTAGCTAAATTTATCTTTACAAGGAAACCAATGTAATATTTTTACTATGCTAGGTAAAATAGAGGCAATGAAAATAAAACTGCATAGATGGATTCAAAGAGCATATTCAGATGTTTTTGAAATGTTTCTGAACTATTTGCAAATGATTTCAGGCTACAATTTTAAATTTGATAATCTATGCATAAATTCTTTAATTCTATGTCATCTTCAGAGCTTAATTGGAAAGTTCTGTAAATATTTTCCAAATAATGAACTTGATTGTAGAAAATTGTGGATTCAAGATCCACATAATAGCTGCAAAAATACAATAGCTGCGAAAATGATGTCACAAACTACTGGAATTGACAAAGGATTTCAGTCTGATCTCTGTTTTCAAGAAGAAAAGTTTGGTCCAATTTTGGATGCATATACAGAGGGAATATCCACACCTGTTTACCATTGCCATTCAAAATTTGTTGCATTTTGTTTCTACATATTTGTATGAAAAGGGATTTTCCACAATGGTAAATATTAAAATGAAACAATGAAATTGACTGCAAATAGACTCCTGCATTCAAATAGCATTAAGTAACACAGTTGAAGCAAGAATAGACAAATTAGTAGAGAGTGTTCAACAACAGAGGTCTCATTAAAATACATTTAAGTCAAGTTGATTTCTGTTTTCTGATTTTTTTTTTGTCATTATAATCAGTAAGTAAAACACTATTTAAAAAAAAAAGTTGAATTACTATTATTATTATTATGTCACTGCAAAGTAGGGGTCTGCAAAAATATTTTAGTATACTTAGGGGACTGCGATTACAAAGGTTAAGAAGAACCACTGTATTTAAGGCACTGTATGATGAGCTGCTGTACGAGTCTTTGACTCCATGACAGGTCTTGGGATAATAATAATAATAATAATGATAAGTGTTCACTTTAGTATGATATAAAATCCTAACAGAATTAGATCTTGGATGGTGAAAAGGGAAGAGGATACTGAATAAAAGAACTGAGGTGATGATTTACCTATTGTAAGAGCTTGCTTTGAACACGAGAGTTTGATCAGATGGAATATAAGCACAAGTGTTGAAGGTGCAAGAAAATTAGCAATACTACTGGTGTATAATCATCATACATTAGTATTATTATTATTGTATGAGAACCTCCATGAAGTCAGAAGACTCATTGTGGGAAACCTAAACAATCCATACAATCTGTCGATCATACCTCTCGTTGAACTCTTTAACAGACAAAGAGCTAACAATGGATTCTGGAAACCCATTCACAACTCTCCAACTGCAAAATCTAGTCCTCCTACCTCTACTAACCACACTTTTACTCATTTTCCAGGGATGATCTGTTGTTCTGCCCCCCCCCCCCCCACATCAATCCTATAAAAGCCTTTAAGTTATTATTATTATTATTATTATTATTATTATTATTATTCAGGCCTCCAAGGAGTCAAAAGACTCATCGAGGGAGGTCCTTCCTAAGACATAAAGTCTGTCAAGACTCACTGAGGGGAGGTCCCCCCCTGAGAAACACAAAGTCTATCATACCACTCTTTAAACTCACTGACCGTTCTCGCTCCCACCACTCCATCAGGCAATGCATTCCACGGCTCAACCACCCTCCACACAAAGAAACCACTCCTTACCCTCTTGCTCACAGTTTCCTTTCGTAACTTCCAGGGATGGCCTCTTGTCATCACTCCTTCCCGCTGATCAACCAAGCGAAAGAACTCCCCAGTGTCAACCCTGTAACCACCTCTCAACAGTTTAAAAGTCTCAATCATATCACCTCTCCTTCTTCTATCCACCAAACTCTGCAGTCCACATTCTCTCAGCCGATCCTCATAACTATCCTTGTACAGTCCTGAAACCATCTTTGTCATCCGTCTTTGTATCCTTTCCACAGTTAATTTATCCCCTTCAAATCCTGGGGACCAAATCTGAGAACAGTAGTCCAAGTGTGGTCTGATCAGAGACTTATACAACGGAATGATAACCCTCTTATCTCTGCAGGTCAGTGTCCTTCTCATAATAGCAGCAATCCTCTGTATTACCTTCACCACCTTTGCAATATGTCCCCTAAACTTCAGGTTTCTATCAATCATCAACCCCAGATCTCTTGTCTCCCCTACTTCCTCCAGTATAACTCCTCCCATAGAGTATGCAGCATCCCATCGATGTTTCCCAAACCTCAAGACCTTACATTTTGCTGCATTAAACTGACACCCCCATTCATTTGCCCATCTATCTAGCTTATTTAAATCCTCTTGCAGGGCTACCACATCTGCACTATTACTAATAATCCTTCCCAGCTTCGCATCATCTGCAAACAACTGAATATCCCCCTGCAATCCACTGGCTATATCATTGATATAAAGGTTAAACAATATAGGTCCTAGTACTGAGCCCTGTGGGACCCCACTTGTAATCCTCTGCCTCCTGGAAACTGCTCCACCATACACAACTCTCTGATACCTATCAGACAGCCAATCCTGAATCCAGTTGACCAATCTGACATCCAGACCCATGTGCTGCAACTTAAATATCAGCTTATCATGTGGCACCCTGTCAAATGCCTTCGCCAAGTCTAAGAAAATTGCAGTATATGCCTTTCCCTCATCTAATGTTCTTGTAACTTTATTATAAAAGGCTAGCATATTGCTAAAACAAGAGCGTCCTTTCACAAATCCATGTTGATTCTCACAGATAACATTACCCTCATCTGCCCAATGCTGTACACGGTCCCTCACTACTTTCTCCAAGATCTTAACAACTACTGATGACACACAGACTGGCCTATAATTAGACACTTCCAGTCTGTTACCACCCTTATGCAATGGCACTATCTTACCTTCCTTCCATTCCCTGGGCACCTTTGCCAAAGCCAGACTTTCATTGAAAAGCCACGTTAAAGGTACTGTCATTTCCCTTGTGGGA